>NC_079220.1:26898002-27253002 GCF_029633865.1 Lampris incognitus | reverse complement strand
TCTGTGTCAGATACGTGAACCAGCATGACAGCCAATATAGCATCAAAGAGGATTTTTTGTCCTTTGTTGATATCGAGAAGTTAACCGGGGAGGCAATCGCCAATTCAATCGAAAGTCAGTTGACAAATGCAGGCGTTGATTTACAGTTTTTACGTGGCCAGGGATACGACGGCGCATCTGCCATGAGTGGCCATTTAAATGGTGCCCAAGCTAAAATCAAAGAAAAGCACAAGCAAGCAGTTTATGTGCACTGTGCCAGCCACAGTTTGAATTTGGTCCTAAACAAGTGCTGCACTGTACAAATGGTGCGAAATTGCTTTCGGAATTGTCTCGGAAATCTGCACTTTTTTCCATGATTGGGCTTTGCGGTCTGCCAGTCTGTGACACGAGACGGAACGTCTTTTACCCGACTGCAAGAAAACGCGACTGACGAAGTTGTGTGAAACGAGATGGGTCGAACGCCATGACACAATATTTACATTCAACGAGCTTTTAGACCCTGTGCGATCCAGCCTGCAGAAAATCAATGAAACCTTCACAGGAGACACATCTGTCAAAGCCACTCAGCTCTTTAATTCAATTGACAATGCAGAATTCATGCTGTCCATGAATGTGAGTGAGAAGATGCTTGCAAAAACCTACCACCTGTCCACCTTCCTTCAGAAGGAAAATTGTGACTTGGTGAGTTGCGTTTCAGCTGCTGATGCTGTTATTAAGCAGGTAGATGAGATGAGAGCTAACTCTGAGATGGAGTTCAGGCAGATTTTCCAAAAGACCTCTTCCCAAGCGGCCAAGTATGGGGTTGAATTTCGACCACGAAGAGGCATGGACTGCAATGAGGATCCATTGAAGGCCTGTGAAAATTACTACCGGCAAAAGCTTTTCATAGTCATGCTTGACGTTTATTCATCACAGATGAAGGAACGCTTCAGCAAACACAGAAATGTGATCTCCAACCTCTGCTCCTTACTGCCATCTAAGGTCAGCATGCTGAACGACAGCTCAGCTCAAGCGCTCTCCAACCTGTATCCTGATGAAGTGTCACCGCATCTGGAAGTTGTAAAGTCAGAAACTGACACCTGACGGGATAAATGGAAAGATGCAACTTATGTTCCACAAAATGCCACTGAGGCATTAAATGCCTGTAACAGTGAGTTGTTTCCAAGCATCTTCAAGCTTCTCCGCGTTTTGACCACGCTTCCTGTCACCAGCGCCCATGTCGAGAGAAGTTTTTCCCGTCTGGGAAGGATCAAGGACAAAATGCGCAGTACAATGACGGAAAGACGGCTTAATGGACTGACATTGCTCTCAGAGCACAGAGACATTGTGGTGACGCCGGAAGAGGTACTGGACATCTTTTGCAGACAAAAAAAGACGATTGGACCAGCTTTTATAAGGTAAGACCCACTTTTATTTATTAATGCATTGATGATTATCTATGGGCCATTAATACGTTGACATTTACCGTACGGTTGGGTATTAGGCTATAGTATACAGTGTGGGAATTTTATTTACTGGTAGCTTTTGGCAGTGTTGCCCGACCCCCCCCCCAAATATGTTTCTGGCTACGGGCCTGGGCCGGTCAATTCGCCTGTTCGGGGGGGGGGGGGGAACTGGGGGGGGGGGGTAGCGTGATCTTCCCACATGCTACGTTCCCCTGGTGAAACTCCTCACTGTCAGGGGAAAAGAAGTGGCTGGTGACACCACATGTATCGGAGGAGGCATGTGGTAGTCTGCAGCCCTGCCCGGATCGGCAGAGGGGGTGGAGCAGCGACCGGGACGGCTGGAAAGAGTGGGGTAATTTGGCCAGTACAACTGGGGAGAAAAAGGGGGGGAAATTTAAAAAAAAAAAAAAAACCTCCAGCCAATCTTCACATCAAACGTGAATTATAAAAGCTGAAGCTGGCTTTCCCTCTACGATGGCCATGCCAACATATCATTCCCTTGTAGAGGAGCTCAAGCAGGAGTCGTGACAACTTTCTCTTTCGGCTACACAACGTGCACCATTTATTCCTTCTACCATTACAACAACAACAAAACCCGCGCAGCGGAAGTGTGTCACTGTAAACCCGAACCGAGGAAACAGCAGCTGTAAACTAACGTTCCTACTAGCTCAATAAGGGGAATTATGTAGCCCCATAACCACTACACTCTGAGAAATTCAAAACCATCTACACGTTATCAGAAAAGCAGCTTTTTCTCTTCCTCTCTCACCTAGTCCTTACAAAAGCACAAAGAACAAGCCATCCAAACAGCCCACGCTATCCCCCACAACCTATCTCATCTTATAAATTAGCAAATTGTCATCGATGTGTATCTCGGCTCCCTATCTTGAACCGCTGCTGCCTCTGACGACATTTTAACAGCTGGCGTCATACACCGTGCTGCAGCCCTTGCTTTTTCCCATTAACGCCTTTGACTGTGGAGGCAGAGGAGATGGATGCCACCCAAGTTAATCGATCAGAAGACACAATAGCCCAGACAGCGTGGGATGAAATAGAGCGATATGGGCCTGGCTGACCAGCGAGCAGAGGCCTGACCTTTTCACACTCGCTGCTCCGGTGGATTACAGTTTGGGAATTCACACCCTCCAATGTCTGGGGTATGATGGTGGTTTCAACAAATCCATCCAATCATCCCAACCAGTCTGTACTTTGCGTCCCCTGCTGCGTTAGAAGTTATTACATGTGTATTAGTGGGTGACAGTTTGGGGAAGAGTTTCCTTGTGAGAAGGGTAGCTCCTAGTGGTGAAAATGAGGAAGAGATAGTGAGCCACAAGGGTACAACACAGTGTGCACCAGAAACCTTCACCAACAAACCTGTTTTCCCACAGACACACACACACACCATCATCATCATCATTATCGTCATTGGTCGTCACTCGGGGTCATGTATGACCGTCCTCCCTCTAGGTCTTCAGGTGGGTATAGAGGTCAATCCTGGAGCTGCATAATGGGAGGACATCTGCGCGTGACAGCTTTTTACATGGAGAGGCTGATGCGCCTGCAGCCACCACACGGTCCTTGGTAGGGGGTGGCCAGAGTCCAATGGCATGGAGAACCAAGACGATTGGGGACCACCCTCTGTTGCAGCCTTCATCTGCCTTCACTGCCATAGTGACCTGGAGATATCTTCCACCAGTTCTGCCGTTGAGGTCTTTGTTAGACCACGCTTCATCTGGAACCTCCCCCTTAACCTATCCGCCTTGGGTGACCCCACCAGGAGCCAAGCTCCGGACGGCATAGCTCTTGGGATCATTGGTACACGCAAGCTTCTCCACCATGACAAGGTGGCGATCCAGGACACACACACACACACACACACACACACACACACACGATCTAGAACTAGAACTAGAATTTAGGTGTTCAAGATTGCTTAAGCTCAAACACACATATAAAAAAGCAAATCAAGCAGAGCAACCGACTAATGTGCTAATGACATTAAATGGTACCAGAGGTAAAAGGTGAGATTGGGATGGACTGAAGACTGAAATTTAATTTGTAGCCCAGCCTGACGGCAGTCCAGACAATCTTTGATGATGCTGCCTCAGAGTTATGAAACTGATAAATCTCTCTTCACAGTCTTGACATGTTCATCTTTGGTCCGGAAGCAACAAGCAAGAGCCGTGAGAGTTGGGGAGCAGCATGGAAGAAAGAAGGGGGACTTGGAGATAGCCTGGGTCCATAAAGACCGAGAATGAGATGGGGGAATTTTAAGATCCGGTCAGACGCTAGAGGAAGGCAGCTAATCTTCCTAAATGATCGTGGTCTGCCCAGCACCGTATTCCTGGAGATCCATCTTGGGAATAAAAGTAGGGAAGGTTGGGAAAGGAGGGCAGTTTGGTGAAAACCCTCTGTTACCTCAGCACTACCACCATGTTATTGCTACCTTTCTCTCTCTCTCTCTTTCTCTCTCCCATTTCACAATTCAGCGACTTTTTGTGAATGACGCAGATGACAGAGATGGATCTTTTGCATCCCAAACTCCTTTTTTTTTTTTTTTTCCTCCCCAATTGTATCCGACCAATCACCCCACTCTTCTTAGCAATCCCAGTCGCTGCTCCACCCCCTCTGCCGGTCCGAGGAGGGCTGCAGACTACCACATGCCTCCTCCAATATGTGTGGAGTCGCCAGCCGCCTCTTTTCATCTAACAGTGAGGAGTTTCACCAGGGGGACGTAGCGCGTGGGAGGATCACGCTACCCCCCCCAGTTCCCGACCGACCAGAGGAGGCGCTAGTGCAGCGACCAGGACACATACTCCCATCCGGATTCCCACCCGCAGACACAGCCAATTGTGTCTGTAGGGACGCCCGACCAAGCCGGAGGTAACGCGGGGATTCGAACCACCAATCCCTGTGTTGGTAGGCAACTGAATAGATCGCCACACCACCCAGACTCCCAAAACCAGGCTCTTCTTAACGCAAAACGCCCGCTGCACACAGCTGATCAACTGTACCGTAGCATTATTGAGCCAGTTCTTCTGTATGGTGCCATCTGTTTTTTCCACACGCTTACTGTAATGATGTGTTTATTGATGAGTGACTACAGGCCACCATAGTCGCACTGGCATGACGTCATCAGTGTGCTTTTGTTGGTAATTTACGGTGAACGCAACATGTATGAGGCTCTGTTAATAAAAATGTTTTAGTTCAGAACACACGACTGGCTGTCGAGCCCCTTTATTGCATTACCGTGCATGACATGGTGTCAGAAGTGGCCAACTGGACGCCTGCAGAAGTAAAAAAAAATGACAAAACTCGGACCACCAGAACCATTTGATTTCACCCAACCGTCCGAATGGCCAATGTGGAGCCGCCACTTCAACCGCTTTCGGGTAGCATTTAAGCTGGACAAGGACAACGGGGAAGTCCAAGTGAACACGCTTCTCTACGGCATGGGAAGAGAGGCAGAGTTAATATACAACTCTTTTGTGTATGATCAGCCTGAGGATGACAATAATTCCGATGATAACAACGACGACACTAGTCCAGAGTTTGACTCCATGATGGTAATAACCAAATTCAGTGACCATTTTGTGCCAAAGAGGAACTTGATACATGACAGGGCATGTTTTCACAAATGTGTACAGAGGTCCAGTGAGTCAGTTGAAGCGTTTGTTAGAAGCTTGTATGAGCTAGCACAGTACTGTGAGTTTGGAGGTACTAAAGATGAACAAATCCGAGACCGGATTGTTATCGGCATATTGGACAATGACGTTTCTCAGAAGTTACAGCTCGAGCCAGACCTCTTGCTTGAAAGGGCTGTACAAATAGCACGCCAAAGTGAACAAATCAAGCAGCAGAATGAGTCTGCACACGGACTGTGCAATGGATGCTGTGAGACAAGGGGGGCAGCCATTCCATATTTAAAAAAATGGATGTGGCTAAAAAGAGCAGCAATGACAAACAATGGCAGAGAGAGCAGCAACATGGTGAGTCAAAATTCCCCATTACCTGTTCTCGCTGTAATAGATAACATGAGAAAACACATCCATGCCCAGCCAAGAACAAGAGGTGCAGAAAGTGCAACAAAGCGGGACATTTTAAGGCAGTATGGCGAACAAAAATGCCAAAAGAGGTGGCTGTCATGTCCAATAATGCATCAGTAGTTACTACTTGGAGTAGTAACTGAACCTACACCAGTCATAATCGAGCAGCCGGATTCAAAAAATGAGTGGCTCGTGGAGTTACCTGTAAATGGCAGCATTGTGAAATTCAAAATGGATACAGGGGTGGATATCACTGTAATGTCACAGACTGCATTTAATAAACTGCCACAGAGCACACGATTAGTCACAACGGGGGGGGGGGGGGACATGTGTCACCAGTCCCGGGGGCGAAGTGAGGTGTATAGGGAAGTTTCTGGCCACAAGTCAGTACAAAGGACAACAGTACCGATACTGGGTAACTGTCATAAGGGGGGCATACTCTCACAACCTGCTGGGACGGAGCATTGACAAGCAGATGGGACTGGTCATGAGAGTTGATGGTATTGACAGTCACGCTTGGTGATGTGTTTGGAGAGATAGGTCTGCTCAAATCTGACCCTGTTAAAATTGAACTGAAAAGTGACGTTGAGCCCTACTCTCTGACGACGCCACATCGCATCCCATTCCCCCTTTTGTCAAAAGTGGAGGCTGAACTCAAGCGAATGTTGACCCTGGGCATAACTGAGGAGGTCACAGAACCCACCGATTGGTGTGCCCCGATGGTTCATGTAGAAAAGAGAAGCAAAGACCAAGTGCGGGTGTGCGTCGATCTCAAATGCTTGAACAAGACAGTAAAGTGAGAGAGGTACATTCTACCAACTTTGGAAGATATTTCTCCACAGCTGGCTGGAGCAAAAGTGTTCTTCACTCTGGACACTTCATGTGGATTCTGGCAGATTCCCTTGGATGCAAGCAACCAAACGCTGAGGACGTTTATAACCCCTATAGGTAGATTCTGCTTCCGACGGCTGCCATTCGGAATTACTTCAGTCCCTGAAATCTTCCAAAGACAGATGTCAACACTGCTAAGAGGTCACGAGGGAGTTGTTGTGGTAATGGATGACATACTTATCTTCAGAGCAACACAGGGGGAGCACGGCAGTCATCTCAATGCTGTTCTGAGGATAATAAGAAACAGTGGCTTGAATCTGAATAAGGGTAAGTGCCATTCTGGCAAGTCAGAGTTACAGTACTTTGGCCATATCATAAGTGCAGAGGGCATGAAACCGGACCCTAACAAAGTGAAAGCTATCACACAAATGCCAAGTCCAACAAATGTTGAGCAGCTTCGTCAAGTGCTAGGTCTCATTAACTATGTAGGGAGGTTCCAGCCTAACTTCTCCACGAAGTTGCATCCAATCACCAGCCTGCTCAAGAGAGCGTGAGTGGGTATGGAGTGATATACAAGAACAGGACAAAGGTAAAGCCATGCTTGTTTCAGCCCCAGCCCTCGCATATTATGATGCCAAACAGAAAACTGTCATCAGTGCTGACGCCAGTAGCTATGGCTTAGGAGCGACATTATTACAGGAACATGATGGTGCGTTAAAGCCAGTGGCATTCTGCTCTGGCACCCTGTCCAACTCAGAGAGGAGATACTCCCAAATAGAAAAAGAGTGCCTGGCAGGTGTGTGGGCATGTGAACATTTTGCACGTTATGTGCAGGGCATGGACAGCTTCCGCCTGCAAACAGACCATAAACCTCTCGTGCCCCTCATAGACACATATGATTTAGACAAAGCCCCTCCAAGGTGCCAAAGGCTCCTCATGCGCCTTTTAAGGTTTCATGTAGTACCAGATCATGTCCTGGGAAAACAGCTGGTCGTTGCGGATACCCTCTCCAGGAGTCAATTGACTGAAGTGGGTGACGGGGGCACGGACCATGAGGTACAAGCATATGTGGAGTCAATAATAACTAATGCACCAGTCTCATCACAAAAACTCAGTGAAATCCGCCCAGCCACACAACATGATTGAGAGCTGCAAATGATCATGGGTTTTATCAGGAACGGATGGCCACCTAAGATATCATTATTTCAATCTCTGCATGGCTATTACTCCACAAGAACACACCTCTCTGAGACTGATGGGCTAGTGTTATATCAGAACAGGATTGTCATTCCTACGGCACTATGATCTGACGTGCTGAAACAGCTGCATGAGGGACACCAAGGACTGACGAGGTGCCGAGCATGAGCCAGGATGTCAGTGTGGTGGCCACGCATCAGTGCAGAGATCACACAGACAGTGTCAACATGCAAATTCTGCATTGAAAACAAACCTACTCAGAGATGTGAACCACTCCCCACCACACCTTTACCTGGGGGCCCTAGCAGCGCATTGCTGCAGATTTGTGTGAGTTAGAGAGACAGAACTGTCTCATTGGGACTGACCATTACTCTCGGAATATCAAAATAGTTCACCCGTCTGCCACATCTAGCCGTCAAATCATTAACAGGCTCAAGGGCATGTTTGTGAGATGGGGAATAACACTCAAACTGGCAGTGGCGGTGACAGGGTATGGCTTGAGAATTGTGTTAGCCCCACCTTAGCCCCACCATGGAACAACCAAGAAAATTACCAAGCAGAATTAGCTAACCCAGCGCCTCCACATTAGCCTGGCATCGCCAGGCCAATTCACAAATGCGAAGGGAAACTCTCATTTTCGATTTCCAAGCGATGTTATCAACGGGCGCAGACCAAATGCCGCTATTAAAGTGATGACATCATTTTTGTAAACACAACAGACACACATTCGGATAAATTAGCTTGCTAGCTAGCACCATTGACATTTATTGTAAGTTACAGTCACTCATACGAACAATTACACTGCCAAATACGAAACTCTCAGACACATTGTTTACGTTAGTGTTCAGCACTACGGATAGGCCGATGCGACACATTGTTTGTGTTTCTATGCTATGTGTTATGTTCTTGTTTTAAATGCTGCTGCCGCACAGCATGCAGTGGACGGGTGTGCCTGACAACATGAATGAGTTGAAATAGCATGAATAGTATTGTCTAAACTCAGTAGTAGTAGTGACCGTCCATATCTGTTACTCTCGATGTAATTTTGCGTGTGAATAGTCGCCTAATGCATGGTATTTATAGCTGTTGGGGGGGGGGAGTGCTCTTCTATTGTGTATGTATTCACATGAAAATTCTCCTATAAATTTATTTCTGATTTTTCCCTTTTTCTCCCATTTAGTGGCCAATCGATCCCTATTTTAGTTCAAACACCCACCCTCGTACTGTATGCACTCGCCAATTGCATTTCTCCGGCCGGCAGTCTCGAAGGAGACCCCTCGCCACTTTCGTGACAAGGCGAATCCAGGCCGAACCACTGCTTTTTCCGACACACCCAGAGACGCATTCATATGACAAACACAAGCCGACTCGCCCCCCTCCCGAAGACAACGTTGCCAATTATTGCTGCTTCATTAAGTCTGGCCATAGTCGGATCTGATGAGACCGGGGCGCGAACCCCGGTCCCCAGTGGGTAACTGCATTGACACAAAGCCGATACTTAGACCGCTACACCACCGCAGACCCCTTCACATTGAAATTCTGACATTGATTTGAGCCCCGCCACTGTATGGATTAGTCTCACCATAATTTAGCCAAAAAAAAAATACTCCGCCGCCGCCACTGCAAACTGGTGAGGGACAATGCCACACAGTTCACATCCGCAGAGTTTCAGGACTTCAGTCAGAGATATGGGTTTGTGCGAACAACAGCTAGCCCTAATTACCCCCAGGCGAACGGCGCTGCCGAGCGAGCCACGAAGACTGCTAAGCGCATCTTGAAGCAGCCTTATCCGCACCTCGCTCTAATGTGTTACAGGGTGACACTCAGTGCAGCAACAGGGGTGAGCCCAGCTTTACTCAAGGCTGGAAGACACATTCGAACTACACTACCGATGCTGGAGGAAAAACTACAATCTGCTCTTGTGGACAGACATCAAGTCCAGCAAAAGGACATTCAGGCCAAGTCAGCTTAGCAGTTCTTCCATGACCGCCGTCACTCTGCACAACCGCTTCCTGCACTACAACCTGGGCAGGATGTCAGGGTAAAACTGGATGGAGAAAATGGTTGGAAAACCTCTGCTAAAGTCATTGGCTGGTGAAGTGTGACAATGATGCAGTGATGCGATGAAACTGGAGACATGTGCAGGCAGTCCCGGAGCATCTGCAGGAAGCCCCTGAGCCTGCTAATCCAACAGATCAGCAGCAGTTCCAGTCGGAGAGACCTCTGGTACAGCTACCCAGCAGTCCTCCTTCTGTGGTTAGTCCCAGCCACAGAGACAAGACCCCTAACCAGAGACAAACTGATTCAGCAGCATGGTGTACACCACAGCACTCAACGCCACAACACCACACAGGGCTGTGCAGGTGACATCCAGAGGTCGGGAGGTCAGGGGGCCTCATAGGTATAAGGACACCTAGAGACTTTGTTTTGCTCAACTTCACACTGTGTTTATCTGTGTTCATAAAGTGCTTGTGTGAGGGAGATAAATGAGTATGAGAAATTTGATACTAATATGACATTTTGTTCTATGTTGGTTGTATGTCATATGTAGTTAGTTTAGGTGTGATGATTCCAGGATAAAAGAAAGAATATATAAACTTAGCACAAAAAGTAAGGACATTTGAGTTTGGTAGATTATTTCTTTGTTGTAACAATGCTCCTTGGCAATAAATCTTATATCAGGCACCTGATTGTCAGCACTTGGGGTACCAAAAACTCAAAACAAGAGTCAATAGCAACAGCAAAATAAGCTGTTTGGCATTGGCAGAGAAGATTTGGCAAATGTTTCATGGCCGCAACCCACATACTCAGCTCTGCTGCTCATCCCACAAATGCATGTTCCTTACAAATGTGGCACCATTTAAAAGGGAAATAAACAGGCTTTCCAACAGTATAAGATTTATTGCCAAGAAGCATTGTTACAACAAAGAAATAATCTACCAAACACAAATTTCCTAACTTTTTGTGCTAAGCATATATACATACATGTTTGAGATCATATATGATGTGGTGATGCTGAAGTTACACGCCAACCACCCAAGGACTGTTCTGACGGTTCCACAAGCCCAAATATGGAAGCACTTATCGAGAGCTAATGACTGCTATGTTAATGGAATTTGTGTTCATGTGACGCGAAGTACATCTCATTTAAGTATGTGAGTCTTTAATCATTAAAGGGGGAGATGTAATGATAAGTGTTTATTGATGAGTGACTACAGGCCACCGTAGTCGCACTGGTATGATGTCATCAGTGTGCTTCGGTTGGTAACGTATGGTGAACGCAAGGTGTATGAGGCTCTGTTAATAAAAACAGTTAAGTTCGGAACACACGACCGGCTGTCGGGTCCCTTTATTGTATTACCTCGCATGACACAGTCACCAATAAGAATAAACTCTTAAAGATAACTCATTTAGCTAGCAAACTCGTTGGTATTCCCATGCCAAATTTAGCCGAGTGTGTCACCTCATCCCTGATCCGCAAAGCACTCACATGACCCAGACCACCCACTCTACCAGAACTTTACCCCCTTCCTTCTTTTTGTTTGTTAGATAGCAGCAGTGAAGAAGCAGGCAGGAAATTGATGAGAGAGAGGGGGGAATGACAAGCAACAAAGGTTGCTGGCTGGAATCGAATCAGCAATAAGTGCGACCATGGTATGCGCTATAACCATTCGGCTACGGAGGTGCTCCAACCCCCCTTCCTTCTGTGTGCAGGTACAGACTCCCCATGTGCAGAAAGGCCCGTTTTAGCAAGAGCGTTGTTCCTACAGCCATCCATCCATCCAGCCATTATCCAAACCGCTTAACCTGCTCTCAGGATCGCGGGGATGCTGGAGCCTATCCCAGTAGTCATTGGGCAGCAGGCAGGGAGACATCCTGGACAGGCCGCTAGTCCATCACAGAGCCGACACACACACACATTCACACCTAGGGACAACTTAGTATGGCCGATTCACCTGACCTGCATGTCTTTAGACTGTGGGGGGGAAACTGGAGCACCCAGAGGAAACCCACACAGACACAGTGAGAACATGCAAACGCCACACAGAGGATGACCCCAAGGTTGAACTACCCTGAGGCTCGAACCAGGACCTTCTTGCTGTGAGGCGACCACTGTGCCATCGTGTCGCCATATGAGCTTTAAAAAGTAACTTCCTCTTAAGTTACAAGAAATCCAGTCTGTGGTGTGTAAAGTGTCAACCTATGTCTTCTTCTCTGTTGTGTGACCCCTGTGTCTCTGTAAATCATGTATTTTGTATAATCCCGTATAATTCTGTATCTTATGCATCTGCTGTGGGAGAGAATGTCCTCCTTGAACACAATAGACTATATACCTCAACTCCTCTCGACTCCTTTTGAACATGCAGATGCTGTTAAATCTTTTAGGATGGCAGTCCATGTTGGCGATGTAAAAACATAACCCAGTGGGAATGAGAACAAGTTATCATGAACAGCATTTCCTGTTTTTGCCCTGTGACAACCCCCAGGCCCATGCAAAGGAGCGGCAGCAAACACTTTTGAACTTGGCACCCGTTTGACCTCGTTTCCATCCAACGTGTTGCAGACGGAATGTGCATGCATGACTCAGTACTGGCAAAACACTAGGTGAGTCTAACAAATGTTTGTCTATTCCAAGTGTAGGAAGGGTGTCCTGGGATGAGTAGTAGCTATGGCTGCACTCACACTTTGTGCTGAAGTACAAAGAGCCTCATGAGAACTACTGTGCCCACCTGCACATCTTATTTCCCAGTTGAAAAAAAAAACCCTTTGCCCTATAACAAGAAATGTGGGCAGAAACTTGAATCGGTGTAAGGTCCATAGTCCAGTGGCAGCTGGCCAGTACAGGGCGCTGGGGCACCGCCCCCTTCAAACATCAAGAGATGAAAATCTACTTAAACATGTTAAATATAATCTAGTTGTATATTACAAATAATTATGAAATAAAAGTGTTTTTCAGTCTGTGAGCGCCTGTCAGCAGCCATTAAATATTGGTTCCAAACGGTATTTGGTTGATTTCTGTCTGAATACATATACTTCTTGAGTGAGGGGTGCCGGCCAAATGATACCTTATGTAAGCCCTAAAACTTTTGGCGAGCAGGTGACCTGAGGCTGCTGTCTAATTGGTTTCTTCATATTTTCCATGGGGCGCAGACACTCCCACTTCTATTGGCAGCGAATTAGTATTGTTTTAATGTTTTTTGATCTAATGTGATTTAAAAATTCTCGTGGCTGCCAATCATGTTCACACCCACCACGATGCCTCGTCTCGACTGTCAATCATCCACCGTCTATGAATCCTGATAAAATATATAGGCTACATTGTCCTTCTTAATAACTCTGTGACTATGTGGATATTAAAGCAGCTGTCAGGTGTGCTGTTTCAAGGTAAACTGCGCCCCCCCAAAAAAATGTTTTAGCACCAGCCTCCACTGGTCCATACTAACAGAAAATATCAGTCAGAGAACAGTAAATTTGCAAGACAGCAGGAGCGATAAGACCAAGAGATGATGGGATGGGAACAGAACTGCAGGTCCATGGAAGCAGAGCAGAACACCCATCTACATAAAGCCCTGATACCATCCTGTCCTTAACAGCGTCTTTGTGAGTCTGGTGTGTGTGATACAAGGTAACATACTTTCTTCTTAAGATCCATTTAAGCCAATTTCTAACACTGAGCTCCCATGAAGCTGACTTTGAAACAGCCATATTGTCCTTTATTTTTGGAATTTTACAGAATTTGCATGGGGTTGTGTGGCTCATGAATTACTAATTGTCAAACACAACCGTGTAAAGTAAAACCATTATCTTAAGTCTAAAAAGTGTATTTGTTCAAGTATTATTAACTGCACTTTGATTGTTTTGCCAGCTATCTTTGGCCCACACATTCTATTTATTTGTTTGTTTGTTTATTTTGATCAAGGGTCGGCAACCAATGAATTGCGTGCCCATGGTGGCACGCGAGGCCACTGGCACGCGGACAATTCAATTAAAATATTTTTAATATAGTTTGATTAAAAATAAATTAATATAAGAATTAGCCTAATGGTGAACTAAACGAATAATTCGATTTAAAATAATATTAAAATAGTTAGTCTCAACATACACCATTGTTTTTGATAGCAGGAGAGCGCACACAAGTGACGTAATCTATCATGCCCCTGCCCCTCCCTCTGATCTGCCCACGAGCGCAGCGTCACAGAAGTGGTGACAACGTAGCATATCTAGCTACCTTTCTGTTTTGCTTCATGTCGAGAACAACTGACGACGGCAGAAGCAATATTGTCATTTTGAAATGTCATTTCGAAACAAGGCAGGAGAAAAATGTCAAAGATAAGGCCGATAAAGCTGAATCACTCAAGAGGGCAGCGGCCCAGAACGGGAAGCAACGCAGCATGTTTACAACCCGATGTGCCACCCAAAACCAAGCTACTGAGGGCCGCTAAAGTCGAACAGTGCACTGCTTAACACGGGAAGCCATCCTCTGATGGAGAAAGGAGGCTTTCCTCAGCAGTTCGTAGGCCGTATGACACGACCATCAACAGAAACAAAGAAATGATCGTTTCTGTGACAACTGTAGAGAGGCGCATTACTGACATGGCTGAAAACGTAAGGCACCAGCAAACTCTTGCATTGAAAGATGCGTCGTTACACGTCGGTGTTCAGCGTAGCGAGAGTGAGTGTGTGGACGTAAACGACGTTCTGCGTCTAGCAGCGGTTACCAGATATTGCGACAAACAAGGGTCGCACTAAATTGGTAAGACTGAATTCATTTAATTTAATCTAATGTTTTGACCAAGTAATTTTCATACATTTGCACAAATGAGTGTGTGTGTGTGTGTGTGTGTGTGTGTGTGTGTGTGTGTGTGTGTGTGGCGCAGATCTTTTGGCATGTGAAAGCTAGACGGGTAGACAAGCAGCAACAGTAAATAAATAAATAGATAAATGCTCATTATGAAAATGAACTGGCACTCGGGTCTGCATTTTTTGGGGTTTTTTTGAATGGCACGGACACGGCACGTTGCCAACCCGTTTTAGATGTTTAAGGCAGGGATACATTAAGGGCAAATTCCTGACCTTTCAAGAGTAATGTAGTGGACTTATCGGCATAATTCACCATAGCTTGTTGTATTAAGTTGACATGCTCACTTTAAGGGCTCAGGGTGTAGCCATGGCAACGGAGCGCCATGTTGTTGAAGCGGGGGATGTGAAATAAAAAAATAAATGACACACGCGTTCGTGTAGTAAAGTCAAAGAGAGAAGTTGTTCATCTACGTTTTTCCCCCAACTTCCACAGTAACACATATTCTATAAGTACATCATAGTATGTTCAACAGGACTGAAGGACACAGAATTCAAAGGAAAGAGATGGCGAGAGTAAATAGTAACTCTACCAGCTCTGTTCTGCTACCATTACATGAAAGGGTCCAAATCAAATCAAATCGAAGAACATGTTTTATTCCAAAGCCACTTGTGTGCTGAGTATTTACTCTTACTTTCACGTTGTAGATTGCTTGGTTCACCATGATCTGTTCATCTAGATTACCAACAAAAAAATTCACTGAATCGTGGCATGGAAATAAGAGACCTTTGATAGATGCATGTAATATTCAAACCCTTGCATTATTAACATCCTTCCTTATCAGTGTGCTTACCAATGCAACAGTGCGAGATTCATCATATACAATTCATTTTGGTGTCCAGTCCCAAAGGATGGAGGACAGACAAATCTTTCGTATTTGGCCTTGACTCACAATTAAGAATGGTGTAATTACATTGGGAATGAAGCAGCCCGAGCAGGACGTTAGCTTAGTCCCAATACAGCCGTAATTGATTTTTCGGAAAAATAATTCAATTCTTTTTTTCCACTAAGGGCCACCGCCAGGAATATTCTGATATTAAGTCCAAATCCCCTACCTATACTGCTCACACTCTCCCATGATTTACATCAAAGCAAACCACCCCCACATGCATACTTGCGGGGGCACATATGAGCCCGCAAAGCCTGATATGTTTACAACATGCAGGGAAAGGGACGCTGCATAAACAGAAACCCTAACATAAGGAACAGCTTGCTGGGCTGGCTAGAGGAATCTGGCATTTTCCCGAAACCACAGCTATCACACAAACATTTCATGCTCAATCCCAATTTATAAGTGAAACTTCGCAACCCCATAATGCATGGAGCCTGCATATCATGTTCATAATTTGTTTAGCTGGTTTATTTTAGAATCACTACATCGAAGCAAAGCTACTCCCAGCAGGGTCAATTACATCGGAAATGCCCTCAGAGCAAACAGCTCTGCTGCCATGAAACATTGCATCATCACCAGCCAATCAAAAGGCAGCCTTCGTGGGCTTTGTGAGGCACAGACCCGGAGAATAAGCAGGTGCACGACTACAAAACAATGACACTACAAATAGTATACTAATATTCCCACATTACACACAAGCTAAAACAGCCCACCGCATTAATTGTGGTAATAGTAATTCATTAACTGCTCTGCAGAGAAATTACTTCTGACTTTGGGTGGACTTGCTCATTGTTGTGGCACAATTTGACTTGAGCATATATTTGATTATGCCAGATAAATAGAAAACAGACTTGTGATAACAGGGTTTGTTTAGCCCACTGCCTGTTGTGCATCAAGCACTTCCTCCCTATGTAAGGTCCTGTTGTCTCTTGATTAGTTGCGTCGGTATGTTCTATGTGATTATATTTAAATCCCTCCACGCCAAAGTCACACACCAAGACAACATCCAATATACGTATATATATATTTGTATATAATAATGAAGTGAATCAGCTTCTGAAATATTTAAGAAAACACAGTACTGGGCAGCAGTAGAAGAGAAGAACATTTTACATATGTGCTTTTCAAATAAATGGTGTTGGTGTTACTCTCCAGAAAGGCATGGTATGCATGCAAACTGATACGCCTCACTTCCACTCTTCATCTCCTGCATGGTCTGCCCATTGTGAAAAGCCCTGCTGTCATACTGAGCTAATTCCACATCTCTCCGAGTTGCGTTATTCTCCTCTCTTGCAGAATAATATGCCCTCCACATACAGTATAGCAGAATCTCAGCAACCCTCCTAATGATGTGAGTCGAGCTTTGCTTCGCTTAGAGAGGATCTGGGGGAAAGACAGACATGTGCGATAAACCGAAGCTTAACACACTAGGTATAACACGGAAGCATAAAGCAGCCAGGATCTGCAGTCTTAACATACAATGTCGACTTTATGATAGGCATAAGCTTTATAACAGGGCTAATATGGGGCTCACTGCTCAGCTCTACTTAATCTATTCCAGGGCTATTCTTTATGGTTTAGCCTGGAAGTGTACATCTCCGTAATGGGCTTACGATAGCTTTCTATGTGCCATGCGAACAGGGGGTAACACACAAACTAGTGAAAACTTCCTGACTGAGCAATTTGGCAAAGCTAGGCCTGTACCTAGTTGAGAAGATTTTGAAATATACCCGGTTCGAATCCCCGTGTTACCTCCAGCTTAGTCGGGTGTCCCTACAGACACAATTGGTCGTGTCTGCTGGTGGGAAGCCGGATGTAGGTGTGTCCTGGTCGCTGCACTAGCGCCTCCTCTGGTTGGTCGAGGTGCCTGTTTGGGGGGGAGGGGGAACTGGGGGGAATAGCGTGATCCTCCCACGCGTTATGTCCCCCTGGCGAAACTCCTCACTGTCAGGTGAAAAGAGGCTTCTGGCGACTCCACATGTATTGGAGGAGGCATGTGGTAGTCTGCAGCCCTCACGGATCGGCAGAGGGGGTGGAGCAGTGACCGGGATGGCTCGGAAGAGTGGAGTAATTGGCCAAGTACAATTGGGGAGAAAAGGGGGGGGGTCAAAAAATTCTGTGCTCCCTATTCTGTATTACAGTTGTCCTCACAGCCCATCCATCAGTGTGGTTTATTAAGAAAGTCTTTGACTACGATGAGCTGAGGCAGTACCTTGGCATGTGTCGGTCTAGCATCAGCAGTCATTGCTGGTGGGGATGGTGAATACAGCTGGTCATTTGAAGCCTCTTGTTCTGGCTAATTATTCTAAGCCATTGTGCTTCTGTAGAAAAGAGACCCGTGGCTCAGATATTCAGCCTGCAAGGCTAATCCATTTCAATCCCTCCAAAATAGAGACTGACTGCAGACAGAACTCCCAAGGACGAGCTACAAATTGCCTGATAAAAAAAAAAACTAAATATCTATCCAAACAGATCTGACGGTGACCTTTGACCAAAGCTCTCTCGTGTTCTGACTGCTTCTATCCTCCCCAGTCACGATCACTTTTTCCTCCGTTAGAGACCGTTAATAATCTCTGACAAGAGAGATCAAACATCAACTTGATGAACAGAGACTTTAATGAGAAAAGAATACCTATTCTACCAACAAAAGAAAAAAAAATCTTACAAAGTTTTCAAAGTCAGCACTCCCACAGAGGAAAATGAAAGCCTGTACATTTGCAGCTATGTACCAGTGTAGCACTGCGGGTGAGGAGCTGACAACACTAACTTGAAGACATGCACATTACAGGCCAAGGATAAAAACTGGGAATGCATGAGAAGTGCTGCTGCAACTCTCTCCAAACACTTTGCAGAAGCATTTCTTGCTACTTCAGTACCGACCACTTACAAACCATCTAAAGCGGTCGTCTCACATGGCCATTCAGTACTCAATCACCCATAATTCCTCATCTTACCTGCGCATCTCTCTGTCTCCCTTTCCCTTAGCTTCTTTGCCCCCAAACTTCCTTTCATTCTCTCCAACTCTCTGTGGTCCTCTGTCTCTCTGCTCTCACCGCTACCAACCAGACTGTCCGCGGGTGACGGCCGAGCTGGGGGTGGGGGGTGGGGGGTAGGTAAGGAGGGGATGGAAGAAAGATGGGTGAGAAAGGCTGAGAGTAAGAGCGAGGGAGGCAAAGAAATGGGGTAGAATTCCCTGAGCTTCACTGATCAGCCCCTCTCTCTCTCTCTCTCTCTCTCTCTCGCTCTCTTTCTCGCTCTCTCTCTCTGTAAAGTGTGCATGTGTGCCTTCTTTACCAGGCGAGTTGGCCATCGCCCCTTCTTTCTTTCTACCCCAATCTCTTATTCATTTGCATCTTGGTAGTGGACCCCTCCCTCACTTGCCAATCGGAGGAGCCTCCCTGTCCCAGGAATGCTTGAAGCATGGTTTTTTCCCCTCCCTTTGCCTGGTTCCCACCCGGCTCCCTCTTCTTCTTCTTCTTCTTCACTTTACATTTATCTAAACACTCCATATATGTGTCTCACTCTCACCATCACGCATGCGCACATGGACACACACACACACAATTATTTTTTTCTTCCACATGACTTTTTTTTTCTCTAAATTTGAGGCTGCGGTTAAACCAGTGCTTTCAACCAGTGTTCTTCCAGGTCAGAACAAGAGGGAGAAGAGGAGGAAAGGAGGGGCACAGAGAGACGGAGTGCATCAAACACATTAAAGAGTTAACCCACCCGCTCAAGCACTCACGCTACCATCCCACCCGCCCCCCACCCCCGCCGTCACCTGAGGCATTGCCACCCAGTCTCTACATTCAGCCACGCGTTTCATCATTACTTCAAATGCCGCTTCAATAGTTTTTGTTTGCTCGTTTGTCTGTTTGTCTGTCTGCTTGGTGGTTTTCTTTGGCTCTCTTCTTCTCATCCTCTTCATCACATGAGTGCACAGACACACCTTTGGAGTGCTTTCCCTCCCAGAGGTTTCACGTGTGACTTGACAGCTGCAGCTGTTTCCAGCAGTCTCACAACACACACACACACACACACACACACACACACATGCTCATATACACATCATAAATACGACATATGTCTTATAAAGTAGCTGTGTGTGTCTCTCACACACATTTGTGCGCACACACACACACACACACACACACACACCAGGCCATTTGTGCGCGCACACACACACACACACACACACACACACACACACACACACACACACACACACACACACACACACACACACACACACACCGGGCAACACCTGCCTCACTGATGACAGTTCTTGTCTCCCACATCTACACAACCCCACCTTTCCAATCTCTGCTGCTTCCATACTAGGTACCCCTCCACCCAGTATTCCCAGCATCACCAGTACGTCTCCCAGCAACACTGAAACCCCTCACATTCCATTAAGACGCCTCCCTCTACCTAACCTTCAGCAGCCGAGGCTACTTCAAAGCATCACTCTCGAGCAATGCCTCCCCAGCGAGCCCTCTGCCCAACCCCCCCATCCCGATTTCAGAGAATGTGACAGGAGGACAGCCAGCTGGTTGGACTGGTCAACACACATTTTTAAAAAAAACCTGCTACATAAGTATGCATGGAAAAAGGGTTGACATGCCTTGGGATGGTGCATTGCCCATGCTGCGACACGGACCGTTGCAGCTGCAAGTGATCGCGTTTCCTGTTCCACCTCTTTTTTCCCCCTTCTTCTTCTTCTCCTCCTTTCTGCTGCTCCTCCTCCTCCCGCCTGGCCCCGGCTTTCTCTTTTTCACAAAGCGTTAAGTTTCTCCTTCCTCCTCGCGCTGTCCCCCACCTTCCTATTCGCTCCTCTCGGCTTCTTCCGTCCTCTTCCCTTTGTCTCGTTCTCTCTCTCGTTCTGTCTCTCTCTGTCTCTCTCTCTCTCTCTCTGTCTTTCCTCCCTTCTGCTGGGTCCTCCTTCCGTGAGATGGTTGTGGTCCGGCAGCCGCGCTTCCTGACGGCACGGCGCGTGTGTGTGAGAGTGAGTGTGTACGAATGTGTATGTGTTGGAAAGAGAGCGAGAGAGGGAGCGAGAGAGGGAGAGTATGCGGGCAGGCGTGCGTGTGCGTATATTAGAGGTGTTCTCTACGGCGTTTCGTGCCTCAGGAGACCGTGTGGCAGTGCAGGGATGCTCAACACATGGCTAAAATGAACCAAAAAATTACCCCATGACAGATTCCTCCTCACTCTCGCTCTCTCTCTCTCTGTTGCTCCCTGCCTTGTTTTCTCTCCATCTCTCTCTCTCTCTCACACACACACACACACACACACACACACACACACACACACACACACACACACACACACACACTTCTCCCTCTCTTAAAGACACAGGCAGCATGCTGCACCGCTACAAGCCCAAGGCACAGCTCCCTCTCCGAGAGATGTTATGGTAATAGAGGGAAGCCTAGGGACTTTGTCCTACGTGGGGCTCGGCAGCAGAGCCGGTAGGGGGTAGGCAGAGAAATGATCTGAGCACCTTCTACTAATGGGGGAGAAAGGTGATGGTAGGGCGAGATACAGAGAGAAAGCAAGATCTTAAGATATCCCCCACTGACTACAGCAGCTAATAATGAAGCTGTGTTAGGCCCAGAGGCAAGGTTGTACTTGATTGGCATATAAGTGAAGCTCAGTGGCAGGTGACACGGACAGCACTGAGATAGGACGACCTGACAGTGTTGTGGCCTGTGGCTCCCCCCTGCTGGTTGTTTATTTGGCAGCGCAAGTCAGGACTCGACTGATTCCTGGCAACAATCTCCAATTTTATCATGTTTGGGGACTAATTAGAGTGCACTGTTCTTAGCTCTGCAAGAACCCTCTTCTTCACGTCTACCAGAAGAACATCCGTAAACGATCATTTATAGCACTGCATTTAACAGAGAAAACTACTACTACTACTACTACCACCACTACTTCTACTACTACTACTACTACTTTCGGCTGCTCTCGTTAGGGGTCGCAATAGGGCATCATCCGTTTCCATCTCTTTCTTGTCCTCTGCATCTCCCTCTGTCACACCAGCCACCTGCTGTGACAGAGGGAAATTCATAGTTGCAAATTAAATATCTAGAGATTTTTTAATCTTCGGTGAATCGACTACTAGTGCTACTACTACAACCTTTGGCTGCTCCTGTTAGGGGTCGCCACAGCGGATCATCCATTTCCATTTCTTCCTGTCCTCTGCATCTTCCTCTGTCACACGAGCCACCTCCATGCCCTCTCTCACCACATCCATAAACCTCCTCTTGGGCCTTCCTCTTTTCCTCTTCCCTGGCAGCTCCATATTCAGCATCCTTCTCCCAATATACCCAGCATCTCTCCTCCACACATGTCCAAGCCATCTCAATCTTGCCTCTCTTCCTTTGTCTCCAAACCGTCCAGCCTGAACTGTCCCTCTAATACAACCGTTCCTAATCCTGTCCTTCTTCGTCACTCCCAATGAAAATCTCAGCATCTTTAACTCTGCCACCTCCAGCTCCGCCTCCTGTCTTTTCCTCAGTGCTACTGTCTCCAAACCATATAACATAGCTGGTCTCACTACCATCTTGTAAACCTTCCCTTTAACTCTTGCTGGTACCCGTCTGTCACAAATCACTCCTGACACCCTTCTCCACCCACTCCACCCTGCCTGCACCATCTTCTTCACCTCTCTTCTGCGCTCCCTGTTACTTTGGACAGTCGACCCCAAGTATTTAAACTCATACGCCTTCATCACCTCTACTCCTTGCATCCTCACCATTCCACTGTCCTCCCTCTCATTCACACATAGGTATTCTGTCTTGCTTCTACTGACTTTCATTCCTCTTCTCTCCAGTGCATACCTCCACCTCTCCAGGCTCTCCTCAACCTGCACCCTACTCTCACTACAGATCACAACTTAAAAGAGTATGTCTCACAAGTGGCCGAGGAAAGCAAAAGGAGAGAATGCTGCAATGGGATATGCCACAGTGGGGTCAAGGACATAATAAGGTCAATGAAGAGAAAAAGTTATTATGAATGAGAGAAAGATTCATAGTATTGGAGCTGTTTAAGAATGGGGCATGAAATGCAAGGCATCATTACTAGCTCAAGGACAGTGTTGAATGGAGAGAGAGAGAGAAATATAAAGAGAGAAATATAAAGAAAGAAGGGGGATATGGGGATGTGCTGTAAGATGGATAGATAAAAGAGAAAGAAAGGGTTCTTAATGATGAGTGTAATGAATAATGCATGGTCATGCTTCTCTTCATGACTTACACGCCACATGGGTCTGTCTTCTACAGCTGGTTTACAGGCAGCGGGAGGGAAACAGCCTGTCAGCCAGTACATGTTCACCTCGGCTAGAAAACCAGAGTAGAAATAGTACAACCCCCCATTTACTGCTCCTCACATCCACACAAAATGTCTCATATGAAGGAGAAGGAGAGGGATCGCATTATTTTTACATCATGTCAGTCAGTTGAATGCTATAAACCTATGTAATTTGAACACTTCCTTGTTGTAAACTCCAGCAAAGACCAGTTTGGAATCTCAGCTGTGCAGGCTGGACTTAGATGGTGGACCGGTTTGGCCAAGCTGGTCACATGCTGTTGGATCAGTTGGTCATGGGCTGGTCTAGATAGACTATCTTCTCTGTCTGATTTGGACCAGCTTGGCTTAGTTCTGATCTAACACACAATGAACTGGCTGACTACCTTGAACCAGCTCACTCAGTCATCATCAAATGTTTAAGGTGGATTTGAAACATTTGATTCAGCTGGTAGCCTTGCTTAAACTGGATTTTACAGCAGGGATGGCAAAGTATGAACATTTCAAGACAATTTACAGTATAATGAAACTACTTCATTTTGTAATCACTTCAAATAAGCATTAGCTAACTATATTCATATATATATTCACGTATATTTGTCTATATTCATGTTTGCGGTGGCCTCACCCAGTACCATCCATGCTGTGTCTTTGTCCACACCTGCTTCTAAGGTTTGTTTTCATTTGATGGCAGGGAGAGCTTGATCTGCTGCATCCTTTGGGCCCAGGGACTGCGGCCCTGTCCGGACCTGTGCCCGAGACGTAGCACCGAGGGCAGTCTGACAGGGTGCGGAGGTGGGGCAGGCTGGCTGCTGGCCCATGCAGACCGGCAGTTCCGATAACACAGAGTGGTCTGGCGGTGGCCTCACCTAGTGTTGACTGTGGTATTTTTGGTGTCATCGTGTGGAGTGCGGGGAAGTGTGTCGGGGGTGTCTGGCTGGGAGAGCTGGCATTGGATCGGCTGAGGGAGCCTGGTCTGCTGTGTCCGGTGGGCCTAGGAACCATGGCCCCTGCCTGGTGCTGCACCCTAAGAGGAAACGCCGAGGGCAGTCTGGCAGGACGCAGAAGTGGGGAGGGCTGAGCTGGCTGCTAGCCCATGCAGACCGGCAGTTCCGACACTCATCCTAGCTGGCCTTCGTTCCCTTGGACAGTGGTTTTATTTTTTATTTTTTTTAGTTTGGATATGTGTTCTTGTAGTTTTTGGATATGTGTTTTTGTCTTTGTGTTGCACTGCTGTGGGCAGGGGGAAATGATATTTCGTTTCATTTCATGTACACAAGTACATGAAATGAAACGACAAAGTATTCCTGATTCCTAATATGTGCTAATGCCGCCAATGTAGCATATTCATAGGTACATATTCATGTTGTTAGCAAGCAACTTACTCTGCACAAACAGCATAAACTTTGTGATTAAAGTGTCCTACCCTTGTATCCACCCATATGTACGCCCACCTTTAAGTGTGCGTAAACTCATACCGATGCGTAAGTTGCACATTTCATGAGGCAGTTTTATGATAGCCGCAAAGCTGAAACGTCACTGAGGCCAGATTGGGAATTATTAGCTCAGTAACATGCAACAATTAATTTGTTTTAGCAGCTGCAGTCTGAAAGGAGAAGCAAAAAAACAAAAAAACAAAAAAACAAAAACAAAACAGGCAAAGCTTGTCATTTCAGTCTTATTTTAGATGCAGGCTGAAGCCCTCTGGAGCCCTCCAATCCAAATATATTCAATCTGCTGACCATTCACAATAGGACCTTACTCTACCACAATCTGCCCTGCTACCCTTACTTGTGTTGCACTTACTCTGCATTTTATACTGACTTGTAGTTCTGTATCTGAAGAAAATAAATAAAGAAAAACAAATCAAAATTACTGCAAAGGGTCAAAGAACCTGATGGCACAATGATGTTTTCGGTTTTTTTCAATGCTATTCAAATTTTTGAATATCTTACCAGATTATTTTATTATACAGCTACGAGACGACAAAAACACCGACAGAGATGCCATAGCAGACAATGTATACTGTTGTGATGATGTATAATGTCTGTGATTGAGGCTGGTGGCTCTTGGTTGCAGAGGGGCAAACTGCTGAGTAGGTAAGCTGGTCCCCCCCCAGTGTTGCTCTGCAGCTGGCCCTGTTCAGAGGGAAATATAATGTCCTTTTAATGATGGCTTGAGTGGAAATGAGTTCGGCTCTCTGGATTTTTTACGATCCCTATACCACAAAAGGCCAACATTCATCACTGTGTCTTTAGCAGGCACACTGTCCACATTATTTCCAATGAAAGACAAAGTCTGGAGGACCTGTGTCTTCAACTAACGCTGCTGGGGCTGCTTAAAAGCTCATCCAGCCAAAATAAATTGGATGAAATAACTTTAAAAGAGATAAAAAACAATATTCATTGTATTTGGATTCCACATAATTTTTAGGTTCAACTTCCATCCATCCATTACCCAAACCACTTATCCTGCTGTCAGGGTCACGGGGATGCTGGAGCCTATCCCAGCAGTCATTGGGCAGCAGGCGGGGAGACACCCTGGACAGGCCACCAGGCCATCACAGGGCCGACACACACACATATTCACACCGAGAGACAATTTAGTACGGCCGATTCACCTGACCTACATGTCTTTGGACTGTGGGAGGAAACCGGAGCACCCGGAGGAAACCCACGAAGACACGGGTAGAACATGCAAACTCCACACAGAGGACGACCCCCAAGGTTGGACTACCCCAGGGCTCGAACCCAGGACCTTCTTGCTGTGAGCTATAATTTTTAGGTATTCATCATAATTTGTTCTGATTTAACTGAGTTATTCCCTGAAATTAATGTTTGAAACCAAACCAAAATTTGGATTATATGAAAATGATATTATAAAATCAATTTCATTCAATTCAGTCAGTTTGGAATTTCTGTCATATTAGATATTTTGTTGCAGCAGATGCTTCCTAGGAAAATTAAAGTAATGCTTTGGTGCTAAATGCATAGGAAATTGCTCAGTGATAAACTGTCTGTAATACGTCATATCACCTGGTTGTCCTTTAAGGTACGATAATGGAGGTAAAGATTAAGAGGCTCCATCCCTGCTTCCAAAAGAAATGAGATTCTCCCCAGAAATCCCAGTCTCTAATCCGAGGGAGTCAAAGCACAGCTTTATATTCATAAGGTAGGAGGAGATTTTTGGTTATTTTAAAGGAGTTAACAGCAACACTGGTCATCCTCCTTGTCGTCCGCCTCCCTTCCACTCTCCATCCTTAGCCACCCAAGCTAACTGACCCAGAAACCCTTTCACCAGCACACACAGTGGCACAATAGATCTGCCCTCGCTCCAGTGGCGACTGGCTATCTAAGGTTATTAGTCCTGGCCTGGGAGGAACGTCAATGACAGCATGACTGTCTTTTTTATGGGGAGGGGGGTCTGCTCTCACTGTGCGTGAGAAAAGAAAAAGGCCACTGCTATGGAAAATCGATCATCATTCAACCTTGCCCTCACAGCACATATACACGCACACACACACACACACGCACACTCATACGTGCAGACACACACACGCACACACGCACATGCATACACTCATTCACTTATCACCTCTCGTTTGTAACCTTCACAGCCACGCCCAATGACACCATATATTCACAGTAGTGCATTGCAGTATGAAGGTTCCTCAGGGGAGAATAGGCAGAGTAGAATAGACCTATATATCTCAGATGATGGATATCACTCCCCCCATTCCCAGCCGCTAAGGCCGCAACACACAGAGAACAAAGTCTGCTCCGGTTATGTGACTGATATTTATCATCTAACCCTTTTAAACTCTCCCAGAACACGATAATATTTTATACACGAATGACCCCTCAACCTGTTCTTATGCTGAAAACAATAGTGAAACTGTCCATCTCAGACAACGACACAATGGGCTTTTGTGACTGTTTTTTTCTCTTAATTGTACACTTAAGACTGATGGTCGCCTTTTTCAGTAACCAGATCAATTACCCAACCTGCATCCTGGACTAAGTATTCATTAAAAGGAGAGGTGAGAGGCGTCTGGGTAGTGTAGCGGTCTATTCCGTTGCCTAACAACACGGGGATAGCCGGTTTGAATCCCCGTGTTACCTCCGGCTTGGTCGGGCATCCCTAGAGACACAACTGGCCGTGTCTGTGGGTGGGAATCCGGAGGTGGGTATGTGTCCTGGTCGCTGCAATAGTGCCTCTTCTGGCCAGTCAGGGCGCCTGTTCAGGGGGGAGGGGGAACTGGGGGGAATAGCGTGATCCTCCCACGCGCTATGTCCCCCGGTGAAACGCCTCACTGTCAGGTGAAAAGAAGCGGCTGACGACTCCACATGTATCGGGGGAGGCATGTGGTAGTCTGCAGCCCTCCCCGGATCGGCAGAGGGGGTGGAGCAGCGACCAGGACGGCTCAGAAAATAAGGTAATTGGCCAAGTACAACTGGGGAGAAAAAGCCAAAAAAAAAGGAGATGAGGTGAGTGGAAAAAAAGGGGCTTGTAAATATTTCCATACACAACCTATTTTGTGACTTGAAGCTGTTGTCAGCCATGAAGAGAGGTACGTGCAAGCCAAACTATTCAATGTTAAAGCAATCACAATTACTCGCAAGCGTTCCCAAATCATCCAAATCATAATTTGACTTCCGATGACTTTTGCTCGTTTAATTCCAGCCGTGTCAGCGAGAACACGGAAAAGGCTTCTATCATGTGATGAAATGAAAGAATATGCGGTCTCACTCATACAATGCAAGACCGCTGCCAATCAACCAACCAGATCCTGTGTTTCCATGGCAATGTAGATGGGGAGAGACGACTCTCATCTTTATTGAGGTGTAGTCCGGGGCCAGCTATGGTGGTTTCATTGAGGTGTGGGCGGTTGGACGGGATCTTCAGATGTCTGCCAATCTTAGCCAAACACCACTGAGCACCTTCTGTGACTGCTGTGTGCCCAGAAATGTGACCGACCGTTCATGTGTTTGTGCCTCCTCGCTGCGGGGATGTAGATGGACGGGGATGCACTGTGTGGACGGTGATTTGCCTACATTAGCAGAAAAATCCTAAATCTAAATAATGCTTTATGATGCATGCATGCACACAAACACACACCGCTTTTTCAGAAATCAGGAACATTTAATTGTCATTTCATTCCACGCATCCGCGCACATGAAATGAAATATCGTTTCCCCCAGCCCACAGCAGTGCAACACAAAGAGAAAAACACATATCCAAACTACAAGAACACATATATCCAAACTACAAAACATATATCCAAACTACAGAAAAAAACTACAAAACACATATGTCCAACATATCAAAAAAAAAATTGTTTTCCACTGTTCAAGACAGTGAACGCCAGGATGATTGTCAGAACTGCCGGTCTGCATGGGCTAGCAGTTAGCTTAGCCTGCCCCACTTCCGCATCTGTCAGACCACCCTCAGTGTTTCCTCCTTGGGCACAGCACCAGACAGGGCAGTGGTCCCTGGGCCCAACAAACGCAGCAGATCAAGTTCCCCCAGCCGAGCCAACGCCAGCTCTCGCAGTCAGATACCTTCGACACACCTCCCCGCACTCCCCACGATGACACCAAAAATACAGTCAATGCTAGGTGAGGCCGCCGCCAGACCGCCCTCGTTGTTATCGGAACTCCCGGTCTGCTTGGGCTAACAGTTAGCTTAGCCTGCCCCGCTTCAGCATCCTGTCAGACCGTCCTTGGTGTCTCTACTTCAGGCACAGCTCCAGACAGGGCAGTGGACCCTGGGCCCACTGAACACAGCAGACCAAATTCCCCCAGCCAATCCAACGCCAGCTCTCCCAGCCACACACCTTCGACACACCTCCCCGCATTCCCCACGACAACACCAAAAACACAGTCAATGCTAGGCGAGGCTGCCGCCAGACTGCCCTCGGTGTTATCAGAACTGCCGGTCTGCTTGGGCTAGCAGTTAGCTTAGCCTGCCCCGCTTCCGCGTCCTGTCAGACCGCCCTCGATGTCTCCTCTTCGGGTGCAGCTCCAGGCAGGGCCGTGGTCCCCGGGCCCACAGGACAGCAGACCAAGCTCTCCCCGCTGATCCAGCGGCAGCTTCCCAGCCATCAAACAAAGACACAAATTTAGACTCAGACGTAGACAATGATGCTGCATGGACGGTACTAGGTGAGGCCCCCGCAAACATGAATTCGCGCCGCCATCTTCCCACACCGGAAGTGGATGCAGGCAAACATGCACAAACACAAGTGATTTTTTTTTTTTGCTCGCTTTCAAACTGGCGATTGTTTAAGTTTTAGTTTTATTCTATCAAATTTGTCAGAATCAGACCCCTGTATCTATGCAAAGTGTGGTGATAAAACAAGGGTGAGATATGAGAAAGACATCTTTATTAAACATGATATCTTTGCATGCAAGAGGCATATCCTGTACAACACACACACACACACACACACACACTTGTTCATGTCACTTCTGAGTCTCACTTTCTCTTTGGGATAAAAAGAAAGCTGCAAAAAGACACGCACGCTCGCTCCTTCACTTCCCTCTCACCATCCATTACATCTCTAATCCCCTCAGATTATTCTCCAGAGGTTCCTCAGGGAAATGCCTGGACAATGAAAAACCAAGCCGCAGTCCCCTGGGCTTCCTGAAACTGAGGTCAGAGTAAAGTGCACGTGTGTGTGTGTGTGTGTGTGTGTGTGTGTGTGTGTGTGTGTGTGTGTGTGTGTGTGCGTGTGGTGATAATGGTGAGGATTGGGTGTATCAATGCTGTTTCAAAGAGGGATGCCGAAGAGTCAAATCTGGTAGGAGGTGAATGAGAGGTTAATGCACTTTTGAAGTGTGTTGGTGTGGGTGTGTGTGGGAGGGGTGATACCAAACCTCAATAGGGGATTTAGCAGATCCTCAGAGACCACTTCTAAAGGTCATGTATCGCATACAGGAGTGTTTTTGGTGAAATTTTAGAGATCTCATTCATGTTATTTCATGGAATTTCTGCTTTTTCAGAGGTTCAAATAAGAACGGGAGAGAAATCTTAGGAGGGGAGTGGACAGATGGTGTGCAACAAAGAGAGTGGATCACTGTTTAAACCATGACATTCTCAAAATAGCGTTGATCACTGTCCCAACACTCCCAACGGATATTTGTCTAGCATACAGCTTTTTCTGAAGATCCAGCATTCTGCAGAACAGGTCATTAAGCTCCCGTGAAAGGCCTGCTACTAGGTATGATACTAGCTAATGTGTCGAGCCACATCTCATCCTAATCTCATTAGTCACTCCATTACCTAGAGACAATAACATCAACGGTTTAACCGGGGTTCAGCAAGCTATGCCTGTTAAGCTGCTCTTCGGTCAAGGGCAACAATAGCACCCGTGTGGAAACTGCAAAACGGGCCCATGCCTTTTTGCGACCGACATCGCCCAGCATGCATGTCTTAAGCCAAATTAAAATCTGTGTCAGAGTCCATGTCTGATCTCCTGTTCTCCCCTCTCCTCCGTGCCTGTCCAGCCGCTCTCTATAAATAAATAAGCTGCTGTTTCCAAGGTAACACCTCCACAGAGAATTGGCCACCTGAATCCAGCAGGAGAGAGAGGAGGATTCTGGAGGGTTACCAGGGGGCGATAGAGGTGTGTGTGTGTGTGTGTGTGTGTGTGTGTGTGTGTGTGTGTGTGTGTGTGCGCAGAGTCTAACTGACACCACAGGGACGTTGCCATTGAGACACCCTCATATTGCTGCCTCTCCCATCACTGTCACAACCACCACCGCCGCCACCCGTATGATATTCCTGGACCGCCCTGCATCGTTCCCAAGGGGATCATCAGTCATCATTACAACACATTCTTATACAAACCCACAAGCAGCAACTGGTTAGCATACAAGCCAGGGAGGTGGTTCTTATAAAATTCCCATCAGTGCCAGGATATGTTGTTGATAATGTGTAGTGTAAGTGTGTGTGTGTGTGTGTGTGTGTGTGTGTGTGTGTGTGTGTGGAGGGGGGTGGGGTGGTAGCTAGTGTGGCTGGGTGTGAATTGTTGCAGTAGAAATGTCGTAGTGCAAGTTACATGAGCGCCTCCCAGTGGCAAGAAGATAAATCTACCAAAATATAATACTGTAGTATCGTGGAATTTTCCGAAGGAGTTGACTCAAGTGCAATTGGACTTGGTATATATCCGTGATATCACGGATATACACTACCGTTCAAAAGTTTGGGATCACCCAAACAATTTTGTGTTTTCCATGAAAAGTCACACTTATTCACCACCATATGTTGTGAAATGAATAGAAAATAGAGTCAAGACATTGACAAGGTTAGAAATAATGATTTGTATTTGAAATAAGATTTTTTTTACATCAAACTTTGCTTTCATCAAAGAATCCTCCATTTGCAGCAATTACAGCATTGCAGACCTTTGGCATTCTAGCTGTTAATTTGTTGAGGTAATCTGGAGAAATTGCACCCCACGCTTCCAGAAGCAGCTCCCACAAGTTGGATTGGTTGGATGGGCACTTCTTGCGTACCATACGGTCAAGCTGCTCCCACAACAGCTCAATGGGGTTCAGATCTGGTGACTGCGCTGGCCACTCCATTACCGATAGAATACCAGCTGCCTGCTTCTGCTCTAAATAGTTCTTGCACAATTTGGAGGTGTGTTTAGGGTCATTGTCCTGTTGTAGGATGAAATTGGCTCCAATCAAGCGCTGTCCACTGGGTATGGCATGGCGTTGCAAAATGGAGTGATAGCCTTCCTTATTCAGAATCCCTTTTACCCTGTACAAATCTCCCACCTTACCAGCACCAAAGCAACCCCAGACCATCACATTACCTCCACCATGCTTAACAGATGGCGTCAGGCATTCTTCCAGCATCTTTTCATTTGTTCTGCGTCTCACAAACGTTCTTCTTTGTGATCCAAACACCTCAAACTTGGATTCATCCGTCCACAACACTTTTTTCCAGTCTTCCTCTGTCCAATGTCTGTGTTCTTTTGCCCATCTTAATCTTTTTCTTTTATTGGTCAGTCTCAGATATGGCTTTTTCTTTGCCACTCTGCCCTGAAGCCCAGAATCCCGCAGCCGCCTCTTCACTGTAGATGTTGACACTGGTGTTTTGCGGGTACTATTTAATGAAGATGCCAGTTGGGGACCTGTGAGGCGTCTGTTTCTCAAACTAGAGACTCTAATGTACTTATCTTCTTGCTCAGTTGTGCAACGCGGCCTCCCACTTCTTTTTCTACTCTGGTTAGAGCCTGTTTGTGCTGTCCTCTGAAGGGAGTAGTACACACCGGTGTAGGAAATCTTCAATTTCTTAGCAATTTCTCGCATGGAATAGCCTTCATTTCTAAGAACAAGAATAGACTGTCGAGTTTCAGATGAAAGTTCTCTTTTTCTGGCCATTTTGAGCGTTTAATTGACCCCACAAATGTGATGCTCCAGAAACTCAATCTGCTCAAAGGAAGGTCAGTTTTGTAGCTTCTGTAACGAGCTAAACTGTTTTCAGATGTGTGAACATGATTGCACAAGGGTTTTCTAATCATCAATTAGCCTTCTGAGCCAATGAGCAAACACATTGTACCATTAGAACACTGGAGTGATAGTTGCTTGAAATGGGCCTCTATACACCTATGTAGATATTGCACCAAAAACCAGACATTTGCAGCTAGAATAGTCATTTACCACATTAGCAATGTATAGAGTGTATTTCTTTAAAGTTAAGACTAGTTTAAAGTTATCTTCATTGAAAAGTACAGTGCTTTTCCTTCAAAAATATGGACATTTCAATGTGATCCCAAACTTTTGAACGGTAGTGTATACCAAGTCGCTTTGATGGTATATATCCATGATATCACGGATATATACCAAGTCCAGTTGCACTTGATTCAACTCCTTTGGATAACCATGAGCTGGATGAATGAGAACATTCACAGACATCGTGGAATTTAATTCTGTACAGGGAAAATTAATATGGTACTGATGTGGACACGGCACTCTACTCCGTCTTTGTGGCTACCAGTTACACACACTGATACATGCACACATCTACACTCAACGGTTTGATTCGTTGAACCAACCCCCCACCACCACCGCAGTTGAGTTGAATGTCTGCCAACATTGACAATTGATCCAGTATTTGGTTGGAGAAAAGTAATATCAGATAAACATGGCACTCAGTGGCGCGTGGTCACACACCATAGACCCAATGTCTATGTATACTGTCAGCCGAGAGTAATTTTCCTGAAAAGCCAGTGGCTGGCAACGCGAAATAACTTCCCGTGCTCATACGTTAAAAGGAGATGAAAAATTACTGTATGTGAGCATTAATAATCCACCAAACATCAAAGGGACTAATTAAATCATCTTGATTAGTCCATCAGAACGCTGTCCCTGATGACACACCATGCTCAAAGCAATCACAGATATTTAGATGTGTGTGTGGGGGGGGGGTAGTGAAGGGAAGGAGGAAAGAAATTAGAGATATTACAGAGAAAGTCCATGGGAAAAATGATTTCAAGCCCACCTGACATGAAAATAACTTGTTCATAAGCCTTTTTAACTAAATGCAATTTCGTATTCACAGAAGCCTTGTGATAGAGAGGCTTTTACGTGAACTTCACAAAGACCCAGACCTCTGCTGCATCTGCACGGTATGACCACCAGATATCTGTATTCCACCTGCAACACAGATATAGGTAGGCCATACTGGTGAGCCTCAGCAAGAACTGAGAATTGTTTTGTCTTGATGCATGCTCAATAATCCTGGCAAGGAAATCCAGGAAAGTTGAATCAGTTCATCTGGACACAACAGTGTGTCCAGATGAACTAATTCAACTTTCTGAGATGTGGATTTTTTTATTATTTTCCCACATTTTCTGAATACACACAACAAGTGCCTTAGAGAATAGACAGCCAGCAAAAGAGGCACAACACACAAAAGGATACAAAGAGATAAAAGCTGGGGTAATCCATCATCATCACCTCCATGTTCTGGACTTGCTGATTGAGAGGTGACACAATGAGGTCAACATGGCAACCATGAAGCATTAGTACATTTTTTTGTTCCCAGTGTAACCCATCTTATCCCTGAAACAAGTGGAAAGGTTGTGGCTTTCCAACAGGGAGGGGCAGATGTTCCAACTGAACTAAACAAAGCCTCTTGGAAATCTGGTAATTGTTGATAAATTTGGCTGCAACATGTGGTAACAAAACTATTACATGGTATTTTGCTTAAGGTAATACAATCTCAGTAGAAAAAATTACTAATAATGGGCATCCGGGTGGCGTGGCGGTCTATTCCGTTGCCTACCAACATGGGGATCGCCGGTTCGAATCCCGTGTTACCTCTGGCTTGGTTGGATCAAACATGCCCACCGCCAGAACAAGCTGTGGTCATACTTGCTGGAGCGCAATCAGGTGACTCAGCAGCTGGGACCGGCCACCTACAGACTGGATGATGGGACTGGGCACTCAAACTGCCTGCACAGGGTTGTAGCCCCTACAAACCCTGCATCATCCCTGTCCCCAGCTGCTGCTCTCAGTTGGCAGCCCAGACCGCAGGCAAACCGGGTGGGTGGTAACCCACCACCATTGCCAGGCCCTGCTCCACAGCCTGCTCGCCCTCAGAGGGTGAGGGTTCCGCCTGTCTGGCACAGGGACTATGTTACGAATGGTTAAGGGACATCTAGGGTAGGGACTGATATGTTATGTTATATTACTTTCTCAAGGGGGGTGGGGGGAGAAAATATTATATCTGATTAGGTAGTCTTATGCCCGAGTCTGACTTGTATGGCAGTTACTGTGCTTTTAAGAAGAGCAGGGGGCAGGGCAAGGTGGAAAGTGTTGTGAGTTGATGTTGGTTAAGTAAAAGTTATAGACATGGCTCCCGGTGTGGTCATTGACTGAACACAATAGAGATTAAATGTTTGGGCAGGAAAAAAAAAAAACGCGGATGCGCAGTGCTGTTGACCAGCTAGGAAAAATGTATCAGCCTCGTCGGCCAGTGATGGCGGTGTTGGCTAAAGCAGCCCGTACCTGAAAAGGCAGCTGTCACAGAAACAGTTGGATGAAGAGGAAGTCGGGCTTGTGCTCTCCCAGGAGATCCAGCATCCTGTCCGTAAATTCAGACGGCTTACTACAGGGGCGGATCTAGAGAAATATTCATGGGGTGGCAAGAGGGTGGTATGGAGACTTTGAGGGGTGGCAGAAATATATATAGGCTGATTTAATCGCAAATGATCACATATATCAATATTTGCTCGGAAAAGCCCCCAAATTGAGATATGTAAACTCAAAAACATTATTGTGGCACAATTAAACCATTGAATAGAAATATCTGAAGCTAGCATTAGAATTATTTTTTAACCAAATCTTTAGACATTTTTGGATGTTCCCAAACTAAAACCGATAAAAGGATGAGGACAAAATCAACAAAATTGAAAACTAAAAATTAAGGCCACCTTTAATCACTCTGCAGCCTACAAGCTAGGCAAAAGCAGCAAAAACCCATTAAAGTATTGCACTATATAACAAAAGCTCACTTGTCTATCCCCAAAATTCTTTCTTTTGCAGTATTAGACAAGCAGTAGTCATCAAATTTATAGAAAGACTGCTGCAATAGGTCTGTTAAATTAGCAAATCGCATTTGTATTTTTCAGGCAATTGTCGATATGAGTTATTCCTATCAGCTGTCAAATAAGTCCAACTTCAGTGCAATAGTCAAATGTATTTACAGGATTAAGTCATTCCATTTTGCTTACATCCAGTTTCCATAACTTCTATAGCAGCAATAAATCAAAAACTGGCTTCATCATTTAAGTTTTTTTGTGTAAACATAGAAATTTCAACTGAAATGAAGTGGATGGAAATTATAGGCCTGCTTTTAACGTCCTAATTTTCATCAACAATGCCATAAGATTCATTGGACCATATCATTCCTGCAAAAAAGAAATGAAAAAAGGATGTACATAACACATATTCATGACTTTCCAGAAAAAGCCTTACATTAGTGAGCAGAGCAGTGCAGCATAAAGTTGACATGAATCGACAAGAGCTGAATACGGCGATTGCCATGTTGCTGTTCAAAACGCCTAACAAACTTATTTGGATCCAAAGCTTTGCTGCGTTTTGATTCAATGCGGAGTATAGCCAAACTTTACATTCTATTCCATCATAGTAGACCGCAAATAATTCTTTATGATCCTGAGAGTTGAAAAACTCCGTTCACACGCTGCACTGCTCACTGGCAACACTACAGCTATTTTGCACAACCTGAACAGCTCATACAACACATCCTGGTATGGCTCCAAAAACTGTGCAAATTCCACCAGAGTGCTAGGACTCTTTTTCTGTTTTCTGTAGTCTAACACTCTCTTTGTCTGATGAAGTTCATGTTTTAGATCTTCAGTATTTGACTCAGCGTTGGCCAATAGGAGAACAGCCTCCTCTCTCAAAAAATCTGCTGCTTGAATGATTTAGTGTCTGGACACCTTTCATGATGTTGTTGCAGTTGGTATTTGAAAATCGTCTTTCTATTTCTCCAACCATGTTATCAGTGACTGGGTAGTACACTTTGACACGAAAACTGTCTTTGTTATCAGGTACTACATGCTGTCCAAGCGCTGAAGCAATGACACAATCTTGAAGTGTTCTTGTTGTGCGTGGCGACCTCTTTTGGTTGTGCTGGCTGTAGAAATGTCACTTATATTACATGTGTCAAGTGTTTCAGTCTACAGTTCATAAGAAAAGGCCTCGCTACGATAATGTAATAATGTCTCTTTGAGTGCTTCAATTAGCTCAACAGGTTTAGCATGGTCCACTGTTTTAGACTGAAACATTTCTGACAGACAAAAAATGTGTTGGTAACGTTAGCTGCCTGCCCCAAAACCAGACACTCAGAAACGCCAGTGAATATTTGCGTTAGTTTTAGTCAGGCTTAATCCGCCCCAGAAACACGAGTTATTATTACCAAACAAAACGACCCACCGCTATCCTTCTGCGGCTGCTCAGTAACGTAACGTTGTTACCGTACACACACAGTTAAGTTGGCACGGTTAGCTTGGTCGCAAACGTGGCTAATGGCTAACAGTTAGCTAGCAAACGTGGTTAAAGGAAACCGTGGCTCGTCTCGCAAGCAAACCCCTTATGTGGGCTTCGACACCACTAGCGTTGCACTTTTATGATTTCTCTAGTTTATTAATAGATCCTGCATTACCGTATGGTCTGCCGAGTCTGACTGCCGTCCTCCTTCCCCGTATCGTGCTCGAGCAGCCGCTGTTGAGGGAGGGTCGTGTTGCCATGTGAAATCAAGGGAGTAGCGTCATGTCTTGGTGCATTCACTTGCACTCGGACGTCGGAGTTTCGCTCTTTCTTCCTCATCTTTGGGGACTTTCGCGCTTTCCAGCCAGCCAAAACTTTTCACATATATATATATATATATATATATATGTATATATATATATGTATATATATATATGTATATATATATATATATATGCTTTTTTTTATTATTAGATTGTTCAGAACTGGTGTGGCAGCTGGGGTGGCAAGGCATTTTCTAGGGGTGACAGATCCGCCCCTGACTGTCACCGAGGCACTGCCGACTGGCCCGCTCAGCATCAGAGAGTTCAAAAGTATCTCGTATTTATCCTGCTGCGGAGGATTTTTGAGGAGGCTCACCGCTCTGGTTGCTGTTCAACTGCCGAGAGCCGACACCACATAATAGTATTCTGTGGCGTCCGTGGTGATTTCCCTCAATGCGAACTGCGCTTTTGTCTAGGCGAACCAAGACGGGGCTGACGACTCCCAGAACTCCGACAGCTTTAGAGAAACTGCATTAGTCGTCATGTTCACGAAGAGTTGTCTCTGGAAACGTCCAGCAGAAACGCCGGGGTCACCAGTGTAGAAACTGCAGGGAAGTAGAGACGGACAATTTCTCTCATTGACAACACGACCGCGTGTCTTTTATTTTCTTTATAAAAATCAACAGGGTTGACGCAAGACCCAACGGGTTGTAGGCACGGAAGTAGCCGTGATTGGCTGTTGCGTCGGCCAATAGACAGCGCGGAACCTCGAAGCGCACTGACTTGAAACAAACGATGCGCACTGAAACATTTAGCTACCCAGCTTACAACTGAACTTAATATTGCCAGATCGTACTGTAAGTAACAATAGCTAACGTTAATGCTTGCTAACAATGGAAATCCAAAAAGTTTAAACCCTAACCGTAACCAACAATCAATCGCGTCTACTTCCGTGCCTACACCCCGTTGGAGCTATCAAACAACCAACAGGCCGGGCGCTGCCCCAACCAATCATCGTCGTTTTTTTTATATATACGTATTTTTTTTTTTTTATTGAACATTGTTCATATTCATGTACAGATTCTTGAAGAATTTCATTATAAAACAAACATGGCAAATATACATTCCATCCAAAAATACATAGATATATCCAAAGTGCCAAAGAGAACAGTATGTAAACATTTCTATACAGTATATCAGGAAGTACATAGAGATTGAATGTCACATGACAAATATGCGGTAATGTATTATGAAAATAAGGGTACAAACAATAATAAATTAAATACATGACATATAATAAAACATAGTCCATCATACAAGGGGGAATTAATAAGGATATCAGTCTTCTAATTCAGTGGGAAAATGTCTTAACACCTCATAAATCTTTAGAGCTTTTGTGTCGGTCATTAGTTTTAAAGATTTCAAGTATAATCTAAATTCATTTAAAAAAACAACAAATTTGGGGGATGACTTAAAGTATCTATTTTTATGAATAAAGAATTTGGCTAAGCAGAGGATTACATTACAACAGAGTTAATCGTTTTTGTTTTGCAAAATCATACCAAATGTTATATTGTCTCTAGAAATCGAAGTTGGAAAGGACAAAATCCTTTGCTTTATCCATTTGTGAACGTCAAGCCAGAACACAAGTACCACACCACATGAGAAAAATACATGGCCCGTAGTTTCTATGTCATTTTCACAAAATGAACATATGTATATTATCGTCAAAACCAAACCGTGATCTAAGTAGTTCTTTGGAGGGATATATGTTATTCATAATTTTGACGTGTGTTCCCTTCGCTTTGGGGGGGATAGGAAATGTTAAATACATTGTTCTCAATTTATGAATTGAATTTTTATCAAATTTGTGTAAAATGTCATTTTTGTTTTGTCTTTCAGGGAATAAGTTTTCAGTGAGACAGTTTCTAATAAAATGATTATCACATTTTTTGTCCAAGATTAAAAACCCTTGAATTGACAGTGGGGCCAATCGTGGCTGTATAGGTTGGTGAGTCATTATATTTGTTATCAGAGATATAAATTCTTTGGGGAGTGACCAGAACCGATTATGGTAAAGTTTCAACTAGCAATATTCGCACCTCAGATAAACCCATGGTTGTAACCTCACAGGCTACGATACTGCCACTGTGCATTATGTCCACAGAGTCTGAGATAATATATATATAACTTTGTTAAAAGAAACACTCAACGGTAGGGATAGTGCTCAACAAATAAGGAGCAAAATAATCCAGTTAGTCGAATAAATGTTCTATTAAACAGTACAAGCCTGTTTCATGCTATAAGCAATCATCAGTAGTTTCACTGACAGCTGATGATTGCTTATAGCATGAAACAGGCTTGTACTGTCTCATAGAAAATTTACTTGATTAACTGGATTATATATATATATTATATATATATATATATATATATATCCATCCATCCATCCATTATCAAAACCGCTTATCCTGCTCTCAGTGGATGCTTGAAAGTGTTTTCCAATACTAGAGGCCACGGTGTCACTGTAGGGAGGATTATACCAGCTGATGTTCCGCCTTCTGCTGCGGTTTTTTCTTTTTTTTCTCTTTTTTTTTGCTGGCTGTCGCTAATTGGTGGTGGACACCATACCTACACATCATCTCCTCATCACCCACCGCTTTTCTGGGCAAGACACTCCCTGCGTAGCATCCAGGTGCTAGGATTCCAGGAAGATCCACCCTTACTCTGCCTCTGATTAGCTAACCTTACACCTAACTCCGCCCTACCCCTAACCTTAACCAACCCAACCAACGGAGGCAACGAATACTGGCCAATCAGAGGCAGAGTGCCCAGAAAAGCAGTGGGATCCATAATAACGCCCCTGGTCCCTAAATGCTTTTCAAAACAAGCCCCAGTCCCTTAACCCATTGGTTGTAATGTTTTCTACCCCTCCATTGGTTGCTGTGGATCATAAATACCTACCCCATTGGTTGTTATAGTTTAAATGTTTCCTCATCTGATTGGTTGCTGTCCAACCGAAATTAGGGGCATGACGCTGGGGAACGTAAACCGTATGATTCTTTGTTGAACTACATTAGCAGCTGATGAGTGCGCAACACACAAAACAGGCATGTACTGTAATGTATAAAACTTTTCTTTTTCCTGTATCTGTATTGATATTCCGCTCCTCGTTGGTTGAGCACTTATAACAACACCATTGACGGTTTCGGAGGGGGGGGGCCCTATGTATATTGTAGCAAATTCGGGGGGCAACCACAGGAACTGCCGCAGCCGGGAGGCGAATTCGTACCTCACTAACCACTCGACTAAAGGGTCCGACCCATTAGCCAAGGGCTAACGTGTCTACTTATCCGTGCACGTTACACTACCACCCCCCCCCCCTCCTTCGGGAAGCGCGTCCGCGCGCATCCCACCTCTGACACCAATGTAGCGAATTCGGGGGCAGCGGGGGAGGGGGGGGCATTGTTCGGCAGCCATTTTGGGGGCAAACAAAAGCGCACTCCTGGGGTCGCGCAGTGTGTGAGACACAGGAGCTGCCATTAAAGAGATCCCTGCCTCTCGACTCCTTCCACGCCACCTCGCCACAATTCAATTCAATTCAATTCAATTCAAAACTTTATTGCAGACTCAGGGTCCGTAACAGACAAAGACAAATAGGTAAAAGACCAACCTTAGACAATACACAGAGTAAACACAATAAAATAGCATAAAAGGAACAAATCGGTGTCTTATAAGAAAGCAGCTATACCAGTGGTCCCACTGCCGGGATTGGTAGTATGTGGCACTGAATCTTATATTAGTTAAACCCTTGATGATTACATTATCAGTCATTGAGCCGGCAAATAAATTCATACATGAGATTTCTTAGAAGAGCCTGAAATGTACTGACTCCTGCAGCTACAAACATTTCACTTGCACTACACCATCTAGGTCTTTTTAGTAGTATTCTCATAGCATCATACTCGAAGCCTCTGTAAGTTTGCTTTTTTATAGGTTGACCACAGGGGGGCAGTATAGGGTGTTGTACAATATGCTCTGAACAGAGACATCTTCACACTAACTGAACACATACCAAACCTCCGTGAGAGTGTTTGCTTGTGCATACATCATGCGGCATCACCTATAAATATCATCATCTGTCATTTGTTCAGTAATATAGTGCCAAGGTATTTTACCTTATTACATACCACAAGATTATTATCAGACAATTTAAAATCAGGAAATTTTAGATAATTGACCTCTTTGGTCTGCAGATCATGACAACACTCTTACTAGCATTATATTTGATATCATGCTCCACACCGTACACAAAACATATATTAAGGAGCTACTGGAGACCAGCGCTACAGGGGACTAAGAATGACAAGGTCATCTGCATACATAATATTGTTCACCTAGGTATTGCCAGTCATGCATCCAGTGTTACAGGCTTTCAGCTGCTTGGACAAATCATCAATATATAAGCTGTAGAGAACTGGAGACAGAATCCCCCCTTGCCTGATACCATTGCTAACCCCAAATGGGGCTGAAATGCTATTAACCCATTTTACTTGCATAGTCTGGTGGGCATACTAATAAGCCAGGATTCAAAAGCTTAGACGCATATAAAACACATAAGTGATAACAAAACACACACACACACACACACACACACACATATATATATATATAAAACTGTCTCATAAAGAATTTACTTGACTCACTGGATTACTTTGCTCCCTATTTGTTCAGCACGTTCCCTACCTTTGAGTGTTTCTTTTAACAAAGTTATATATATATCAACACGGATACAGGAAAAAATATTTTAATACATTGCAGAACAGGTTTCGTGTTCATTAGCTGCTAATGTGGTTCAACAAAGAATCAGACAGTTTGCGTTGCCTAGCATCACGCCCCTAATTTCGGTTGGACAGCAACCAATCAGATGGGGAAACATTCAAACTATAACAACCAATGGGGTGGGTACTTATGATGCACAGCAACCAATGGAGGGCTAGGAAACACTATAACCAATGGGACGAGGATTTGTATTGAAAAGCATTTAGGGTCCAGGGCACTGTCGAAATGGAGTACATTAAAATTTAACAAGGTAATTTATGTGAATTATATAGTGGGGTAGTGTTGGGGCACAGTTGGAAGGACAGGCAGTCAAAATATAAAAGAAACTCTAATAAATGTCATATGTGTATCATCTAATTGGGGGGGGGGTAATAAAGACGTTTTACTTATAGTTACAAAGGGGATATTTTTTCGATGTCTACAGCTCGTGGCCAATTTGTTTCTATTATTCGAGGTGGACGTATCAGGTCTGGAAATAATAAAATACTTTATAAAAATTAAAAATCTCAAGTGTAGCGAATTCGGGGGACAACGCAATCACAGGAACCGCCGCGGCCGGGACGCGAACCCGCATCGCCCGCACCGCAGGTACATCGCTAACCGCTCGACTAAAGGGTCAGACCCGTTAGCCAAGGGCCAACGTGTCTAGTTATCCATGCACATTACACTACCCCCCTCCTTCGGGAAGCGCGTCCCCGCGCTTAAGCATATCAGCGCCTTCACGCCTCAGGGCGCATACGCTTCCGATGGCCTTACGGTCGCTCCATCCCACTTCTGACACCAATGTAGCGAATTCGGGGGACAACGCAACCACAGGAGCTGCCGCGGCCGGCCGGGAAGCGAACCTGTATCGCCCGCACCGCAGGAGGCATCGCTAACCGCTCGACTAAAGGGTCAGACCCGCCAGCCAGCGGCCAACGTGTCTACTTATCCATGCACGTTACAATACTTTATAAAAATTATATATATATATATATATCAATACAGATGTAGGAAAAAAATGTAATAGTGCGCGACGCACGAACCGGGCCTGTACTGCTATGTATTAAAACGTTTTTCCTGCATCTGTATTGATCTTCTACTCCTCATTAGTTGAGCACTTATAACAACACCATTGACAGTTTCGGGGGGGGGGGACGCTACATGTATATATATGTGTGTGTGTGTGTGTGTGTGTGTACAAAAGTATTGGGACACACCTCTTAATCATTGAATTCAGGTGTTTCATTCAGCCCCATTGCCACAGGTGTATAGAATCAAGCAGCTAGGCATGCAGTCTGTTTGCATTTACAAACGTTTGTGAACGAATGGGTCGTTCTGAAGAGCTCAGTGTATTCAAGCGTGGTAATTTTTTGTTATTAAAAACGTTCTGGCAATGCTAGGGGGAAAAAATCTCAGACTGTTCTCTTAGTGTTTTCAGCGGGAAGTTTTCGTTGCGTCCACAGAACCTCCTAGGATAACATTCTGGGAACGTGTTGTAATTTCAGACCTCAATAACATCCTGAAAACATTTTCAAAATGTTGCTTTGCAAATGTCCTTCCTTTGTTATCATGTAACTGTAAGGTAGTAATGTCAAAGTGCCGGTTACATAACATTGCAGGAATGTTTTATAGAAGAACATTCTAGAATCTGTTACTTCAACAACATCCCCAAAACATCCTCAGAATGTTGTTGTTCTTCCTTTGTTAACATTTAACCTTATAGGAACATTATTTGAAATGGTAAACATCCTTAAAATGTTCTTTGAACATTAGATGAAAACATCTTCTTTAAAACATAAGCAGAACCTGAAGGGAATGTTAGCTAATGTTGTGGGAACGTTCCCTGCTCAGGCCCGTAGCCAGAAACATATTTTGGGGGGGTCGGGCAACACTGCCGAAAGCTACCGGTAAATAAAATTCCCACACTGTATACTATAGCCTAATACCCAACCGTACGGTAAATGTCAACGTATTAATGGCCCATAGATAATCATCAATGCATTAATAAATAAAAGTGGGTCTTACCTTATAAAAGCAGGTCCAATCGTCTTTTTTGTCTGCAAAAGATGTCCAGTACCTCTTCCGGCGTCACCACAATGTCTCTGTGCTCCGAGAGCAATGTCAGTCCATTAAGCCGTCTTTCCGTCATTGTACTGCGCAGTTTGTCCTTGATCCTTCCCAGACAGGAAAAACTTCTCTCGACATGGGCACTGGTGACAGGAAGCGTGGTCAAAACGCGGAGAAGCTTGAAGATGCTTGGAAACAACTCACTGTTACAGGCATTTAATGCCTCAATCGCATTTCGTGGAACATAAGTCGCATCTTTCCATTTATCCCGCCAGGTGTCAGTTTCTGACTTTACAACTTCCAGATGCGGTGACACTTCATCAGGATACAGGTTGGAGAGCGCTTGAGCTGAGCTGTCGTTCAGCATGCTGACCTTAGATGGCAGTAAGGAGCACAGGTTGGAGATCACATTTCTGTGTTTGCTGAAGCGTTCCTTCATCTGTGACGAATAAAAGTCAAGCATGACTATGAAAAGCTTTTGCCGGTAGTGATTTTCACAGGCCTTCAATGGATCCTCATTGCAGTCCAGGCCTCTTCGTGGTCGAAATTCAACCCCATACTTGGCTGCTTGGGAAGAGGTCTTTTGGAAAATCTGCCTGAACTCCATCTCAGAGTTAGCCCTCATCTCATCTACCTGCTTAATAACAGCATCAGCAGCTGAAACGCTACTCACCAAGTCACAATTTTCCTTCTGAAGGAAGGTGGACAGGTGGTAGGTTTTTGCAAGCATCTTCTCACTCACATTCATGGACAGCATGAATTCTGCATTGTCAATTGAATTAAAGAGCTGAGTGGCTTTGACAGATGTGTCTCCTGTGAAGGTTTCACTGATTTTCTGCAGGTTGGATCGCACAGGGTCTAAAAGCTCGTTGAATGTAAATATTGCGTCGTGGCGTTCGACCCATCTCGTTTCACACAACTTCGTCAGTCGCGTTTTCTTGCAGTGGGGTAAAAGACGCTCCGTCTCGTGTCGCAGACTGGCAGACCGCAAAGCCGAATCATGGAAAAAAGTGCAGATTTCCGAGACAATTCCAAAGCAATTTCGCACCATTTTGTACAGTGCAGCACTTGTTTAGGACCAAATTCAAACTGTGGCTGGCACAGTGCACATAAACTGCTTGCTTGTGCTTCTCTTTGATTTTAGCTTGGGCACCATTTAAACGGACACTCATGGCAGATGCGCCGTCGTATCCCTGGCCACGTAAAAACTGTAAATCAACGCCTGCATTTGTTAACTGACTTTCGATTGAATTGGCGATTGCTTCCCCGGTTAACTTCTCGATATCAACAAAGGACAAAAAATCCTCTTTGATGCTATATTGGCTGTCATTCTGGTTCACGTATCTGACACAGACAGAAAGCTGCTCCCGCCCTGAAACATCTTTCATTTCATCTGCCAACACAGCGAAACACTGCGCGGAGTTTACTTTCTGCACCAGTTTGTTTGTTATCACATCTCCAATTATGCTGATTATTTCATTTTGTACATCAGGACTGCAGTAGCTAGCGTTTGCTGCACATTTACTCAAGTGTTGTAACAGTACTGTGTCGCCAGATGTAGCCCTAAACCTGAGTAAAGCCCTGAAATTTCCGTCATTGTGAGTTGGCTCATTCAATGTCACTGGTCCTGAATCAATATCACCTCTCAGGGCGAGTTCTTGGCGACCACAAAAAATTCAACGTTGCAATGATGCTTTTGAGTTTTTCTCTGTTTTCTTGGACTCGCTTTTTTCTCTCAGAATCTAGCCTCAGTGAAATTGCATCCATTTTATTGTTGAGAACCATTTGGAAATTGTCCGCTTTCAAACATGCATCCTTGTGATATGCCTTTTGTGCATGGTCTTTGAACGTCTCTAAAGCATGTTTCCAGTCTGAGAAGTGGACATTAATTAGCTTGCCAGCTTTTCTGTGCCCTCCCTTGCCCACATGCTCGACTGCAAACGCAACACAGTGCTTACAAAAACAACCGTCGGACCTTGTTGAGTATACTAGCCAGCTATACTGGTCAATCCCATGACGTTGGAAACGTAGTTTACTTCCTAGTTTTGTAGGGAATGTTTGTCCGATATTGGCCGTCCAGTCCAGTGAGTATATTTCTCTTCTCTGTTCGTCTGATATTTTCCCACCAATATAATCCACAAAGTCGTGTGAAAACGTTTCTGCTAACACGTTTCTGCGGGTCTGCTAACACTTGCTCCGGAAAATCTGTAACGTTAGTGACCAGATCATCTGTAATGTTCTTGTTTTTCTTTTTTGAGTCGGGACACGTTGAAACAAAAAAATCACTGATTTTACGAATATTAACTTTACTGATCTTGCCTGATTTACAGGTAGCTTTCGGCGGCTCCATTGCTTTTGAGAAGCAAACTATAAATCAACCATTTAGCTAGCATAACCAGTGGCAGGTTGCTTAGCTGACTCGTCAGACCCCTGAGCCAATCAAAAGCGTGTGATTTTATTTGTTTTACGAAACAGACCAATAAGATACATCATGTTTGGAAACAAATTAACTGACAGGTTTAACGCCTGTCAGTCACGATAGATGCAGTGTATGAGTAGGCTAGAGGGGCGGTGACAAATAATCAAAACGATAACTAAATAATTATTGGTGCCATTTCAGACGGGCCGTGGGGTTTCGGGGGGGGGGGTCAGACACGAAAACCACCTACCTGGCTACGTGCCTGTCCCTGCTAGCTGGGGATGCCACCTTTGCAATAAGTCAGTTTGTGAAATGTCTTCCCTGCTAGATATTCCACGGTCAACTGTAAGTAGTATTATTGAAAAGTGGAAGCGTTTAGGAACAACAGCAACTCAGCCACGAAGTGGCAGACCACGTAACGTCACACAGCGGGGTCAACGACTGCATAGTGCGTAAAAGTCGCCAACGCTCTGCTGACTCAATAACTGCATTAACATCAGCACAAAAACTGTGCGCCGGGAGCTTCATGGAATGGGTTTCCATGGCAGAGCAGCTGCATTACATCACCAAGCACAATACCAAGCGTCGGATGGAGTGGTGTAAAGCACGCTGCCACTTGACTCTGGAGCAGTGGAAACGTGTTCTGTGGAGTGACGAATCACGCTTCTCTGTCTGGCAGTCTGATGGATGAGTCAGGGTTTGGCAGATGCCAGGAGAACGTTACCTGTCTGACTGCAATGTGCCAACTGTAAAGTTTGGTGGAGGAGGGATAATGGTATGGGGTTGTTTTTCAGGAGTTGGGCTAGGCCCCTTAGTTCCAGTGAAGGGAAATCTTAATGCTTCAGCATACCAAGACATTTTGGACAATTCTATGCTTCACACTTTGTGGGAACAGTTTGGGGAGGTCCCTTTTCTGTTCCAGCATGACTGTGCCCCAGTGCACAAAGCAAGGTCCTTTATGACATGGCTGGGTGATTTTGAAGTGGAAGAACTTGACTGGCCCATACAGAGCCCTGACCTCAACCCAAGTGAAAACCTTTAGGATGAACTAGAACGGAGATTGCAAGCCAGGTCTCCTCGTCCAACATCAGTGCCTGGCCTCACAAATGCTTTTCTGGATGAATGGGCAAAAAGCCCCACAGACACACTTCAAAATCTTGTGGAAAGCCTTCCCAGAAGAGTGGAAGCTGTTATAGCTGCAAAGGGGGGACCAACTCCATATTAATGCCTATGAATTTAAAAAGGGATGTCATAAAAACTCCTGTAGGTGTAATGGCCAGGTGTTCCAGTACTTTTGTGTATTTATATACACACACACACACACACACACACAATATATATATATATATATATATATATATATATATATAGTATATATATAAATGTTGAATAAGTGGAACAGTCGAGAGGATTTTTTTTTGTCAAATTAATACTCACACATTGACTCGGTCAGCAATTATTTTCTGCCACACCAGCTCACATTCTTTTGCAGCTGCTCCTGTATTGCTTTTTTTCTTAAATATATATACTTCTTCTGCATAAACATTCATTAATATGGCTCACTCCAGTGGGGTGAAATAGGATGACCTTTTTCTTTTTCCCCTCGCCAGTGTTCATGGTGAATCGTAGTATGGGAGCTCCATTGATGATGGCTTTGGGTACTCGTCACGCACGCGCTTAACCCAGAGTGAACATACTCAAGAGCCGATTGAACTAACCCAGACCAGCTGCTCTGAAACTGAAAACTTCGAGCTTGACAGCTCAGAGTTAGTCAACCCGGAGTTCAGGTTTAAACTCAAGTTTGTTAAACCTGCTTTCTGAAACGGGCCCCCATCATGCATTTGACTATGTCTTGACAAGACATGCAGGCCACATTTCTGAACCCTCTTGGGAAGTCTCTCACAACAAATACCCCAGTGGCATTCTGGCTGCAGGAAGAGGGGCATTTTAAATGTCTCTTTGGGGGCTGTTTATAACGTCAGAACATTTATCCATGTCGCCTCTGGCTTGTTTCTCAGTACATCTGTAGGGTTGCACTCGGATCAGCTGTACAAAATGGTGCTGGCCTAATTATAACAAAAAAAACAACTTTAGAATATGTAGCGCTCAGACCAACAGCCATAATCAGCGTCTTTAGAGAATCATAAATGGGATGTACAAATTATAAAATTATTTGTATTGCTCAGATTGGATCACTGCAATTGGAGATCTCTGCATATAAAAAAAACAGGCGAATAACAAACGAATAACATACTTGTCTATATATCTTCAATAGACAGCAAAGATTGAAAATGGACAACCCTGCATGTGAATAGTGTGGTCTGTCCAACCAGGTGGATGAAAAATAAACTCAGAATAAACTGGTTTCTGTAAGAGCCAGAGATTAAGTCATTTGGTGTGAGACAGCACAGGAGCAAAAAGTCTATTACTGGATGTCTGGTTGTAGATTAAGCACATTATTACTGGACAACCCGAGGAAAGCTGTTGGGTTGAGAGTGCTCCGTCTATCAAAAATCCAATTTAATTGTTACAGCCTTGCTTTTTAATAGGCTTTAGCTGGTTTCAAAATGATTTGGAAATTTACAACAGACACTCTTGCTCAGAACATTAACAGATTTTATGGGTTATGGTCCGCATAATTACAAATTCATTTTTTATGACATCCTACAAATCACTTAGTCATCTATCAAATAACCCCAAGATTGAGGCTGTACAAGCAGGTTTGTAATAGAGATCTCTTTATTATAGTGCATTTATCAGATGTTACAAGATGGGTTTAAAAAAAAAGCTAAAAACAAAAAAAAAGGAAATTAAGAAAAGGAAACATATGCACACACCTTGTGTCATTTGTACAGAAACAATTTTGAAATTAAAGCTTCACATCTGAACAAGGGTAACTAAATGACATTGTCAAGTTAAAATATATTTTCATACAATAGTTCATGTACAGTTTTAATTACTTGCCATATACCATGGATGAAAACTTTTCATCATTTTACTCAGTGGATTTTTAGCGCTACTTCTAACATCAGGACAGAAAAAAAGATAAGCCTAAAGATTAATTATTTGCTTAAATTTGCCCATTCTGGAATATTTCAAAAGCAAAACAACGCTGCTGTCCAGTTGTATAATAGGGAGAAGGATCAGTCCTTCGCCACAGAGGTCAGTTATGGGGACGACCTTAGGGCCGTCTTCAGTCAGCAGGGGATGTGTACAGTTCAAGGTTGGTGTCTGAATATTTGTAATAACTTGGGATTCACGACTATGACGAAAAACCATTCTCTTGTCAGTTACTGGATCAACTAGTGGTTGGTAGGGTACCGCACTCCTGCTGACGCATTTTGACTTTCTGCTGGTGAAACTCTTGATGCTGCAATGCAGCAATGATGCTGGGGGAGGACTTGTAAAGGAGTTAGTTACATGAACAGTGCTGCCCTTTTTGTAGAACTGAAGATGGATTAACCAATGACGTCTTAATACAGTACTTTTGTTGCAAAACATGTTTTGCAACTAGCCTCAGAAGGGGATGATGTGTATCAGTGCTCCTCAATCTTTCCTGAGGTACCAGAAGTGATGGACTTACTTCTGTTCTGCCAGGTAGTTCATCACACCTGTTGCTACAGGTCTAAAATCTCCCTTAATGGAGGCTGGAATCACTGAAACAACGGCCGAATGTAATTATGTACCAGGCAGAATAGAAAACCAGTAGGACCAGTAGTACTAGAGGACCAGAATGAGAACCAATGGCTTATCTACTGTCAGGTACAGCTGCCCTGAACACATACAGAGCAAACAAATGACAAAGCAAAGAATATGATGTTGCATTAAATAGCTGATTTTTAGGCTTAAGGCCAAAGAAAGCTGAACATCTCCAAAGAAAGTACAGCTATACAAACAGCACTTTAGCAAATCGGGTAAGACCACGTGCTCCTTGCTGTGCACTATTAAAAAAAAAAAAAAGTCAAGAAAAAGGCAACCCCATGCTCAGAAGGAGAGTCCAAAGCTCGTGACAAGCCCCTTGCGAGTCATTCCAAACGATCGCTAAAGCATTTTGATTGAATGACTGCACGCCTGGCTCATCAGCTCATGCCACACCCAGTAAATTGAGTTAACTGTACATAAAAAGGAAGTCAAAAAAATAATAATAATAATAATAATACACAAGAAAATAAAACTAAGTAGAAGCCAGAGTGGGAGCAACTCTCAAAAGGCCTTGCTGTTCCACTGGACTGGAATGCAGCTCATCACCAGACCCACCCAACACACCCAGAGGACACACATCCCCCAACAGAGCAGTATATCCATGCACAACCCCCCCCCCCCGCCCCCGCAACCAAATACACACAAACACTATACAGAAATGTGTGTATATACTGTATGTACAGCACATAGACACACACACACAAAACCATTCTTTACTGTTCCCACAGCCAATCAGGCAAGAGCTCTCAAACCATAGCATGCAAATTCACAAGGCCCCATGAAAATAAATATCAAGTTGTTAAGTCAAAGCCGTAAGAGTGATGGGTCTTGGAGGCTGGCTTGAGAAGGTTAATATTCAAAGAAGTAGCAATTACCCTACAGGACTGATGTTGTAGACCGTTACGATTTCAAATAGCCATCTTAACTGAAGACATGCAGCCCTGTACTAAGGCCTGTGGTAATTCCAAAAAAAAAAAAAAAAAAAGGCTTTTAGACAACCAAACTTTCCAAAAGCCCTCATCTTGTGCTTAAATGCCGATTATTGGGGGAAGAGAGGGGTCTAAAGGTCTAGTGTTCGATACAAAAGCCATAAGTGGAACTGGGCATTAAAAAAAAAAGTTTTACAAAATAATGCAAAGAAGGATCTAGGATGGAAGGTATTTTATTCTCTCTTTTTTCCCCAAAACCTGATACAGGTTACATTGTGATTGCATATACTGACATGTGGCGGCCTCTCAAAACCAACAGTTTAACAGTTAACGAAATAAGTCTTATCATTAAATGGATGTTAAAAAAATCAGGTCATCTTCACCTTTTTTATATTAACTTTTATTTTTGGCAGATGATGAAAAAAAGGGCTCAACATCCTGGGTCTTTCTTTGCTTTGTGAAAAATTAATGTCTTAGAACGCGCTGAGGTTGGGGCAGGAGTGCAAGAATGGGGGACAGGTGCCTGAGAGTTAGCTGTGGTGCCACTGACACAAGAACTAAATGTGTTCAAAAGGCACAAGCAGGGCTGCTCCCACTCCCAGCTCACACATGCATCACAGTTTTCTCACACACACACACACACACACACACACACACACACACACACACACAGGGTAGCACTGGCCAAAGCCCTGATGGTTCAGAGGATGGGTGAGAAGGAGGCTATAGGAAGGCAGGAAATAATGATGGTGGGGTGGAGGCTAGGACCAGTGCCGTCACCCATCACACCGCGTGGACGAAAGACAAGAGACGACAGACAGGTGGTGGTGGAATGACGGATCATTTTGCGTTCTTCAGCTGGTTGGAGAGCCAGTCCAAGCCCTCGTAGAGGCCATCTCCGCTAGTGGCGCAGGTGGCCTGGATGTACCAGTTGCGGTGACGCAGGGAGTGCAGGTTCAGTTTGTCTGTGATCTCTGCTGCATTCATTGCATTGGGTAGGTCCTGGGAGGCAAAGTGCAAGACAACACACTGCATTAGAGTAGTGTATATGTCTATTTAATAAATAATTTATTTTCCTTGAAAAGAACTCTGCTTTAATGAGGTCTGTTCTTTAGAGGACTGACAAAACATTATATCCAACTCACCTGTTTGTTTGCAAACACAAGCAACACGGCATCCCTCAACTCATCCTCAGCCAGCATCCGCTGCAGCTCTTCTTTGGCCTCACCTACTCGCTCCCTGTCATTGCTGTCCACGACGAAGATCAGGCCTAGCGGGTGAGAAGGGAGAAATAGAGGTAAGATGTAGAAATATCTCAAGGATGATCAGTGGAAACAGGATGAACCTGAGGTCAATTTTGTGTGTCACAGCAAAGGGTGTGAATACTTGTGTACATGCAATATTTCAGTTTTTTATTTTTAATAAATTTGTAAAAAATTCTACAAAACCTTTTTCACTTTGTCATTATGGGGTATTGTGTGTAGATTGATGAGGAAAAAAAGGAATTTAATCCATTTTGGAATAAGGCTGTAACATAACAAAATGTGGGGAAAGTGAAGGGGTGTGAATACTTTCCGGATACACTGTATATAGATAGATAGCAATATGTTGTAATAAAGTCTCAGCAAAACAGCACAAACTCGAGCCAAGTAGCTAGCAGGAGGGGGTGAAAGAACGGCTTCTCCGCAGTTTTATAGCATCTCGCTATGGACACACCCTATATGCAAATTGACTGGTGTCTACGTATCCACCGGCACAATTTGTCATTGGACACCATCTACAATCAATCACAGATCTCTCTCGAGTGGCCACAGATGCGCTGTTTTGGCCACTGAATTTCTCCGTGGTCACATTCCAACTCGGAACATAGCCTATCAAAAAGAATTTTCAGATTTTGATGTCAGTATCACTTTGAGTACCCTGCCTTGGCAGAGGCGAGTCTTGCTCCCGACAGGCTGAGGATCAAAACCCTCCTGAAATGTTCACCTGTTCCTCCCCTACTCTGTCTTCATCGATACTTTCCTATGAAGTAAAATATAACATCTCCCTCCATCCTTTCAAATGTATTGAAAAAGAAAAGACCTCAATAAGTTCAAGTATTCATAAATTCATTAATAAGTTCATTGTCAGCCAAGTCAGTTTGCACATACGAGGAACATGACTTGGTGGGAAGTAAGGTTGGGCACAAAGAAATACATTGTGACTAGGCAATGGGTTAAATCCATTACATGTAGATTTTTATTTGGCTGATTTACACTACCGTTCAAAAGTTTGGGATCACCCAAACAATTTTGTGTTTTCCATGAAAAGTCACACTTATTCACCACCATATGTTGTGAAATGAATAGAAAATAGAGTCAAGACATTGACAAGGTTAGAAATAATGATTTGTATTTGAAATAAGATTTTTTTTACATCAAACTTTGCTTTCGTCAAAGAATCCTCCATTTGCAGCAATTACAGCATTGCAGACCTTTGGCATTCTAGCTGTTAATTTGTTGAGGTAATCTGGAGAAATTGCACCCCACGCTTCCAGAAGCAGCTCCCACAAGTTGGATTGGTTGGATGGGCACTTCTTTGAGCAGATTGAGTTTCTGGAGCATCACATTTGTGGGGTCAATTAAACGCCCAAAATGGCCAGAAAAAGAGAACTTTCATCTGAAACTCGACAGTCTATTCTTGTTCTTAGAAATGAAGGCTATTCCATGCGAGAAATTGCTAAGAAATTGAAGATTTCCTACACCGGTGTGTACTACTCCCTTCAGAGGACAGCACAAACAGGCTCTAACCAGAGTAGAAAAAGAAGTGGGAGGCCGCGTTGCACAACTGAGCAAGAAGATAAGTACATTAGAGTCTCTAGTTTGAGAAACAAACGCCTCACAGGTCCCCAATTGGCATCTTCATTAAATAGTACCTGTTAGAGCCTGTTTGTGCTGTCCTCTGAAGGGAGTAGTACACACCGGTGTAGGAAATCTTCAATTTCTTAGCAATTTCTCGCATGGAATAGCCTTCATTTCTAAGAACAAGAATAGACTGTCGAGTTTCAGATGAAAGTTCTCTTTTTCTGGCCATTTTGAGCGTTTAATTGACCCCACAAATGTGATGCTCCAGAAACTCAATCTGCTCAAAGAAGTGCCCATCCAACCAATCCAACTTGTGGGAGCTGCTTCTGGAAGCGTGGGGTGCAATTTCTCCAGATTACCTCAACAAATTAACAGCTAGAATGCCAAAGGTCTGCAATGTTGTAATTGCTGCAAATGGAGGATTCTTTGACGAAAGCAAAGTTTGATGTAAAAAAAATCTTATTTCAAATACAAATCATTATTTCTAACCTTGTCAATGTCTTGACTCTATTTTCTATTCATTTCACAACATATGGTGGTGAATAAGTGTGACTTTTCATGGAAAACACGAAATTGTTTGGGTGATCCCAAACTTTTGAACGGTAGTGTAGGTTTGGTTATTTAGATTTCTGAATGATCAAGCATTCCAAGGCGCAAACAAGAGCATGTGTCACAAATAGTTGCACAGTAAGATGCCGTTGAGCCTTCATTCAGAATATCTAACCAACAGGCATGGTTGCCTTCACACAGTTGTTAGGCAACAGGGATCGTTTGACAGCCTAGCAGGTTAGCTGTTATTCACACTTGTTTCTTCACTTGGATGCTGCAAGTGACAGTGTGGTTCATTGCACCAAAAATGCATTTGCTGCTGCTTCTTTACTGAAGGCAGAAAGACAAGCATGAAATGTATGCGCAACAATCCAGGTAAGGAAACCACAGAAAGGTGAATCAGTTCATCTGGACACAACATCTATTGAGAGAACATTTCATCACTCATCTAAGTGACCTCTTCCGTCTCAACTGACTGTAGGTATCCCCACTCATAAACAATAGTGGCATAACGACCGTAAACAATGATCGGTTTCATGCAAATTGCTGTGACAAGCATAAAATGTATGCTTGTCTATCTGTCTCTTGAATACATCGGCAATTGCCAACTGAAGAGGTGATGCTGGCCGAAAGGAAAATTTGGACAAATCATCCTTCCCTGGTGGGAAACTAAACATTAGCAGGGTTCCCACTCTTTTGAGAAATCATTTTCCAGGACAATCCAGGACAGCACTTGCTCACAAACGGTCATATAATTTACCAGTAGGCACATGCGTGTGTATCGATACATTTAACCCCTGGTAAGTGTGTGTATCGACACATTTAACCTCAGTTTTATTCCTCCTTTTTTAATGATGCAGGGTTCATGATCAAGTGTCTTACATTCATTACAGGTGACTGCAGCACCCATCACTGCCAACTGTACAACAAGGTCATCTGGCCTCCTCTTGTTGTTTGACGTGACTTGCACTGGTATGTTTTTCACACCATAATGTACACTGTAAGTTGTGTGTTATTGTCAAAGCATTGTTTAACAGGTGGTATTGTAATGGGTTGTATGCACCCCTAAAGCTGTATTGATGTTGATGCATAAAATCTTAATTTGATGTTGATGCATAAAATCTTAATTTCAGTTTAAGTTAAATTTACTTTTGTCAAACAACCACTGACACAACAAAAAACACCACAACTCAAAGAGTTAAAATTTAACAGGTAAGCTTTACAGAAATTAAAGTGCTTCATACAGTAGAACTTTTCATAGGTCTAGAAATTAAATTTAAAGACAATTATAAAATAATCTAAACCTTGAGAAAACAAGCAGTTAAATAGGTCCATCTGAAATCCTTGTAGACTTGACATCAACAGCATGAGCCATTAGAATGGCCTGACTAACAGCAGAGCTGTGCAGCTAAATCCCAGAGCTAAAGTGAAACTTAAAATGAAAGTCCACTTAAAATAGCCTGAATGCCAGAATGAGGTTTTTTTTTAAAAAAAAGACAATTTAAAATGCAACATAACCTACTGAAAAGACATCTGGTGTAGCTCTAGGAACAATGCTGGGCTCGGTCTACCTCTGCCTTTGAAGTCTCTCTTTAAGGTCTGACAAAGTGGCCTCAAGAACAGTCACTTCTTTCTTTTTTTCTGTCACACTTTTGCAGTAGGTGTTTAGACTTTGTGAGCAATGTGAAGTCTTGCTCTCTTTCAGCGTTCTCTGCCATTATATCTGCCTCTTTTTGCATTGCTTCGATGCTGGCTATTATTTTCTGTCTCTTGGCAGCCACTTCTGTGATTTCGGAGCAGAGCTTTTCTTTTCTTGTTATTTGCAGATTCTTCTTTTTTTTCATCCTCCAGGTACTGAAAATATTGCATGCTCGCATTTTTACAATGTTGCATGAGGGGTCTTGGTAGTACTCCTTCCAATGAGCCACCAGTCACATAATCTTTGATCAGGCATAGTGATGTCAGAGTCCTCTTTCAGGTTTCCAACCAGCATGTGCTTGTTAACTGAGAATCCTCTTTCAACTGCTGCTTGCCCGTGTGACAGTATTAATAGGCCTTTCAGTAGCTTCCACAGATTTGCATACTCTGCTTTACCATTTGCAAATCTTCCTAGAAATGTGTCTAATCGGCAGGAGCCACTTCTGTAGACAAACTCCTGGAATTCTTCTTTGTGGTGTTGAACCATCTCAGTCATTTTGTTCACTGAGGATTTGGCCACAGTCCTGTGCAGTATGCCATTTGGCATTCAGAAGTAGCTTTAGCAGCTTTTCAAAATTGGATGTGGCACTCTTCTCTTCATTGATTATGATGACTGGATCAAGGGAACTCGCGTGTCTTACAGCAGCATAATTCAGTAGGCATTTGTCCAGCAGTTTCTTCGCGGTTGCAAAGAGGAAGGCAACACATTCTTTCCTGAACTGTTGGCCCAGCAGCGGATTTTCATGGAGCTTCTCAGAGGCTTTGTTCAGAGCTTGTTTGGGGGCAAAGCCCATGTCAACCTCTTTTAGTGGCACATGCATTGCTTTGTTAAGTACACCAATTTTGAGCAATTGGAGGGATGTCTTGATGTTCTCCAGAACCTCCCTCTTCATGAAACATGAAAGCAAGATCCTCAGAATGGATTGAAGCTCTTTTGCCAGAAAAGGCACCATAGGGTCATCAGTTTGAAAAGCTTAAAGAAATGGTTTGAGCTGCCTTGCCACATAGGCAAAAAACTATAGCTTGGCTTCAAAAAGGGGGCCACCAACAGTCTCTCTCACCATGACATATGATGCTGATGTTGGCAGCTTGCTCTTTGGGAGTTTCTTGTAGCTGTCAACAAATCTTTGAACAGATGGCCAAATCTCGATGGCCTGCTCTGTCACTGCACAGTCCTCCACCCACCTGTGAGCACAGAATTTGAGGGGGAATGCTGACATTATGGTGACTTCAATGAAGTCATCCCGCCTGGCTGATATATCATGAAGAAGGTGCCAAAGGGCTCTTAGGAATTCACTTATCTTCCATCCAGTCTCCTTCTCACCCTGTTGAAAACTTCCATGCACAGTATGTAGACCACAGCTTCCCATGTTTACTAACCCTCCAGCATTTGGGTCCTCCTCAAATAATCTCAGAAACCTGAAGTTCACACCATGGATATTTGTAGGAGTTTTTTTTTTTTCCAGATCCAGTGGAGATAGAGAATTCTTCATTTTCTCTACCAGCTTTTCTGCTTGGGTGTGGCCCATAAACTGGGAGTACAGGTAATGGACAACCACCTTCTCTTCGCTCCCACTCCAGTATCGGACCACTACATCCATCTGCTCAGTCTGCATGACTTTATTGAGAGATTCATCAAGAGATTACAAAGCAGTCTGATTTTATGATGTCTTTCACAAGTGTCTCTCGGAAATATGGTGCCAGGCCAAAACAAACCAGATATGCTGCTTTGGTTGAACCACAAGTGAACTTTTTGGCTATCTCACTGTCAGGAAACATTTGCGCAAACAGTGTAGCCATATCCGAACATGAGTTCAAAGAAAAATGGGACGGATCATTTCTATCACCCAGTGGATCTCTGCTTCCAAAACAGCTTCCCTGGAGAAATCACTTCCAATGTTGGGTGCAACCTGGTGTGGAGTTAGACTCTGAGAAGTTGGTATGACCTCTTTGCTCCCTTGACTCTCTGCCACTGTTACCTCTCTGCTCCCTGACTCTCTGCCACTGTTGCCTCTCTGCTCCCTTGACTCCCTGCCGCTATTCCCTGTCTGCCAGATTCAGAATTTGGGGTGGGAAGTTGACTGATGAAGTCAGTAATTTGTGGCCCACTGACTGACGTGACCTTCTCAACATGTCCCTGTCCTTTGGCATGGCTTTTAACAGCAGATATGCCCATATTGCCTACATCAAAAAAAAAAAAAAAAAAAATCATCACCTGCCACGTCCTATCCAGTCCCTGAACTCAGGATTTGCCTTCCATTCCTCCTTAAACTTAGACCACCTTGACATTCTGCCCTGCCTCACTCGCTTCTGTAATTAGAAATAAACTGAATTAACAATTATGATATCATATATTTTCTACATTTTGTATTGCCATGACAAAGTTTCACAGTTAAGTGCCAAAATCTAAATTTGAAGAAACTGTTGCATAATCTGTGCACACACCCCCCCCCCACACACACACACACACACACTAACTAGCGCTTAAATTTGGTAGCTCGATGCTAACACATAATGGGAATTACCATTAATGTGCTAACGAAAATTAGCATCGCGATCGCAATAACAATATCTTCATCTATTTTACTTCACATGCTTAAAATAAAATGACAGGTGTGCCCATAATTACAGACATATATCTATTTTGCTCTGTGGAGCTGCTGACTTCACACTGCTAACACCATGTGCTGGTTTCAACACTCCACACTGATCAGCTACAGCAGCCCCAAATGGTCAAAACTCAAAACTAAAACTTCCCACTGGGTTTAAAAATACAGCCAGCCACTAGGTGGAGACATTGTATGCCAGGAGAGGGTATACCTGTCATACAGCACAGCTTATCCTATAATTCAGATGTGCCCAAATTCTTTTCTATGAAGGGCCAAAAATTATGATCTGAGTGAGGGGCTGAATACAATTAAAATTTTCAAGGACAACACAGATTTTCTTCCTGGATATTTGGTCATTTTAGTCAATTTCCCAGGTTTTCCCATACTGGAAATCTAGTCTCTGAATTTCCAGGTTTTCCAGGACAAGTGGGAACCCTGCATTAGGCACCCACTGGACATGAACACCATTCTAAAGTAGGGAAGATTGTGCACTCTCATTTTTATGAAATAAACAGAACTGTCACTGACTGAATGATAACGTGAGAGACACAGGGATGTAGACATGAACAATGCAGTAATGTCTCACCTTGTGTGTTCTGGAAGTAATGTCTCCACAGTGGCCTGATCTTGTCCTGACCACCCACATCCCACACAGTAAAGCTGATGTTCTTGTATTCTACTGTCTCTACGTTAAAACCTGTGGAAGGAGACGGAGAGAGAGTGACATAGTAGGGGAATTACTGTGGAAGCTGCAATGACGTTCCAAGAAGTCATATTAATAGCTGTGCATTTTAGCATCTTACCTGAGCATAATGGCATGCATTTGTTAAATTACATTTGTGGTTTTTCATTACATCTACATAACAGCCTCTCCAGGAGGCATTGTTGTGTGGAGAATTCAGTGCACCTGAACCAGATGTTCTGAGAAGTGAACAGACTGGTTGTATCTACTTTATGCTGTTGTTACTGGCCTCAGCAGGGCCTTGCTTATCATTTCAGGGCCTGAGGGCAGCTTAGAGCAGTGTTTCTCTAGGCATGTGGGCAGTGATTACAGACAGTGGGAGGGGTGGGTACTTGACCATAACACGCAGGGTTCATTTTCCATCCAAAAACAACAACGAACTAGACGGTAAAATCAAACCAGGGATGTGGAATGATGATCTAGGACACTGTGAGGTTGGAGATATAAGGGTTCGACTCACCGATAGTAGGGATTGTTGTAACAATCTCGCCCAGTTTGAGCTTGTATAGGATAGTTGTCTTTCCAGCAGCATCCAGCCCTACCATCAGGATTCGCATCTCTTTTTTACCAAAGAGATTTTTAAACAAGCCTGCAAATACATTCCCCATCTTTGATGATCTAGAGAGAGACAGAGATAGAGATGAAGATAGAGAGAGAGACAAGTGGATACTGTCTGACTTCTTAAATCAAGGAGTCAAAAGCAGTACTACAAAAAATTTCAATGAATTCAAAGCATCAAAGCGTGAATGCTCCCTATTTAGGAGATAATTTGACTGCTGCTCTCCCCTTCTTTGCCAGGTGTCTTTTCTTTTTGAGGGAGTTGAACTCACAAAACCCAAAGATCACACTATAATTTAACAGGAAACATTGCGCAAATGAAGCACATTAAATAAAAAACATAACGTTTAAGCTCTCAGGATCCGAAGTACATCGACAACTCCACCTCCCCCATTGATTATTTGGTCAAAACTGGATTGTAATAAGTGCAGAAGGAGCCTTATCTGATTAAATAAAGCTCAAGGGGACAGTGAAAAGAACTACAATGGTGAAAAAAACTGGTTAAGAAAGTCTGTCACTTACATTGTTTATTTACTCTTCACACTGGACCCGCACTGCAGTGCTCAGGGTCTGCTTCTCTCTCTCGCACGCACACACACCAGTCTGTATCAGTCTGACGTGCCATAGCAGACATATACTGAACAGCTATGTGCTCATAATGTAGAACAGATGACAGATCATGTGTCAGGCTCATAGCAGTGACCAGAGACACCAACAGCCCAGTCTCCCCATCAACACTCTCTGAATAACTATCGCCCAAAAATTGTATACCGCACCAACAGGCCAAGGATTGTGACCAGTGGTGAGGGGATGCCATATTTGTAAAAATAAAAAGTCCCTTCTCACTAAACACCATCTCATCTCCAGCCGTTTCTCTGGGGTCGGGTCGTGGTGGCAGCAAGCTAAGTAGGGCACTCCAAACATCCCTCTCCCCAGCAACGTCCTCCAGCTCCTCCTGGGGGATCCCAAGACGTTCCCAGGCCAGATTGGACATGTAGTCCCTCCAGCGAGTTCTGGGTCTACCCCGGGGTCTCCTCCCAGTTGGCCGTGCCTGGTAAACCTCCAAAGGAAGGCGCCCAGGAGGCATCCTAATCAGATGCCCGAACCATCTCAACTGGCTCCTTTCGATGCGAAGGAGCAGCGGCTCTACTCCCAAGCTCCCTCCGGATGTCCGAGCTCCTCACCCTATCTCTAAGGCTGAGCCCAGACACCCTATGGAGGAAACTCATTTCAGCCACTTCTATCCGCGATCTCACCCTTTCGGTCACTACCCAAAGCTCATAACCATAGGTGAGGATTGGAATGAAGATTGACCGGTAAATTGAAAGCTTTGCCTTCTGGCTCAGCTCCTTCTTTGCCACAACAGTCCGGTACAATGTCCGCATTACTGATGATGCTGCACCAATCCGTCTGTCAATCTCCCACTCCATCCTACCCTCACTCGTTAGCAAGACCCCGAGATACTTGAACTCCTTCACTTGGGGCGGCAACTCATCCCCAACCCAGAAGGAGCAATCCATCATGGCCTCAGACATGGAGGTGCTAACTTTCATCCCGGCCATTTCACACTCAGCTGCAAACCACCCCAGTGCGCACCGGAGGTCGCGTTCTGATGATGCCAACAAAACCAAATCATCTGCGAAGAGCAGAGATGCAATTCTGAGGTTCCCAAAACGGACACACTCCTCACCTTGGCTGCGCCTTGAGATCCTGTCCATGAATATCACAAACAGAATCGGAGACAAGGGTCAACCTTGGCGGAGTCCGACACCCACCGAAAACGTGTTTGACTTTGCGCCAAGAATGCGGACACAGCTCTCGCTTTGGTTATACAAGGACCGGATGGCTTGTAGCAACTGCCCTGGTACCCCATACTCCCATAGTACCCCCCACAAAGTGCCCCGGGGTACATGGTCATACACCTTCTCCAAGTCCTCAAAACACATGTAGACTGGCTGGTCAAACTCCCATGCCCCCCTCAGCACTTCCGCAAGAGTAAAGAGTTGGTCCGTTATTCCACGGCCAGGACGGAATCCGCATTATTCCTCCTGGATCTCAGGTTCGACAATCGGTCGGAGCCTCCTTTTGAGTACCCTAGAGTAGAGTTTCCCAGGGAGACTGAGCAATGTGATGCCCCGATAATTGGAGCACACCTCCAGTCCCCTTTTTTGAATATGGGAACCACCACCCCAGTCTGCCACTCCACATGTACTGTCCCCGACCTCCATGCAACACTGAAGAGGCATGTCAACCAAGACAGCCCAACAATGTCCAGAGACTCACTAAACACCCAAACATTAAAACAACTCCAAGATTAAAGACACAGTGAAATGAAATTTTACTTTACCTTGTTACCTAATTTTCCCAGCCATGCACCTATGCACCTACTCAAAGTGTCAAAAGTAATCAAAATTCCTTTTTTGAATTACTGATTTTATTACTAATTTAAGTCGAAATTTAATCACCTTAACTTCTTCTAAAACAACATTTTTTTACAATCCAATCAAACCCTGAAAGATCAAATGATATCCCTCCCTACGTTTTGTACAGCTCCAATATCCTGTTATTTGCCAATACGTCACATTATGGAAGCAAGATCAACTCTGAATGCACTTGGGGGTGACATTGGCTCAGGAGATAGAGCAGGTCGTCTGGTAATTGGAGGGTTGCTGATTTGATCCTCCACTCCTCCGTGCAAAAATGTCGAAGTGTCCTCGAGCAAGACACCTAACCACTAACTGCTCCTGATGAGCTGTTTGTTGCCTTGCATGGCTGACACCGCCATTGGTGTAAGAGTGTGTTTTTATGGGTGAATGTGAGGCATTCATTGACTGTAAAGCACTTTGAGGTGCTGATGTAGCTTGAAAAGCGCTATCCTATCCATTTACCATTCATTTCCATGTTGTCTTTAAACAACATATAATCTAGAGATCCTAAACTCAATATTGCCACAAAGATTGCACAGGACTAGGTAACTGCCAAATTAAAGCCACACAAGTAGCAGGTGACTCAAATCCTCTACACAATGGATGCTTTAAAAAGGGCTGGGCTCATAAATTAACAAAGAACAAAACATTGGAACTTGACCAGTGAGCACACCAATTTTTTATTGTATCTGGGGCCTGGTGTGAAACACAGAGGGCCGGACACTGCCCTTCAGCTCACAGAAAAGCACACAAGGTCAGTGATAGGAGAATAAAGGTCACTGCCCAGAAGAAAGATGAACTAGGCTGCTGGCAGCCCGAATACAGGACAGGTAATACAACACCTGCAAGCAGAGCCACACAGCTGAATTAACCGAGGCAGACAGACAAAGGAAGAATTATTCTATTAAACTGTCTGAAAAGACAAAATCTAGACGAAAGACAAGTAGTTCAAACGTGGTTTTGCAGTACTGGTTCAACTTTCCAACTAAATATTCCTGTTGTTTTAAGTATCAGACAGAGTTGCCAAACCATATCAAATTTCTAGAAATAGGCACAAGAAAAAAAGGTAACATTTTAACAGAGATCACAGTTATTAAAGTGAACTGTGAATCTGAACAAAGTATCTCTGATAACCCAAATTAAACAAATGTGCCACCCTTATGCAAAATTGTAATGATGCCAATGAAATGTACTCAAGATAGATGTCACTACCCATGTACATTTCACAGAATACATTAAAAATGTATTAGATTAATGTACCTATATTACTGTCAAACATAAGGGACTATCCGTGCAGATGTGCTTTTATTAACTTAGTACATGTGATAACTTCACATAAACAAGATTTTTCACGGAAAAGATATACGAGCCTCATTTATTAAAATAAGAAAATTCAAGTAGTTTGTAAATGCACTATCAAGTTAAACCATTTATTCTTGGTCAAATAGGCAACAACATAGCACAATGTTTGACTAGACGCTATTACAAACATCTCTTAAGAAAAGTAATAAATGGATTTTGTATAAACCGTCAAGGCAACTGGTTGTACTACAACTTAAACATCGCTAGTTTTCACCCCGTTATCATCGATGCTTCGTCGCAAATGCTGGTTAAAAAAACAGACTGTCTGCTCTGTAAGCTCTTTTCAAACAAGGATCACGCATCCTGTTCCTCACATAAAAGAGGACGTGCTAGGATACGCTTGATCCATCGGATCTACAAGAATGAACTACAGCAGGCTAAAACCACGAGAGGTGGTGCAGCGCATACTTTAGTGGATGAGTAACACGATGAGGACAGAAGATAGCTTTGTCACAGCTACAGATGTTCGTTAGACGACACAACTGCGGAAAAGTTATCAGATGACACGATCCATTTTCAACAAAACTACTTGAATAAAGTTGTTCATCTTGTAACTGAAATCCGTCTATCTCGTTCACCACCACAAAACAAGGATTAGTTTTTATTATATCGATTACAATGAAAATTGTCATACTGACAAACGAGGCAACTTGGCTAAACTTGTCCCAACCTGGCACAAGACGTAACGACTTCCTCATTCAGCCGACTTCTCACCACCGCCTATGAAACAAGAATGCTAGCTTGGCTAGTACTGATTTAGAAACTGCTTAACATGGTTAATAATTGATGTAACTGAGCCTACACTTAAACAAAAAAAAATTGTATTTTATGTCTGAAAGAAACTTAATAACGTGCTACAGACAGTTCGGGGAGGGGGGACTTGCGTTATCCGAGCAGGTAACGACAGCGTTAGGAACAGATCTTAGTGAGCATTGTAAGCAGGCTTAGCGATCAAATAGTAGCTCTAACTACTTGGAGCTGTTAATACACAAGAATCTTTGCTTTAAGTGTGAAGATTAACGCACTTGGAGTGGATCATGTGTTCAACAACCCCATGTCTGAACACCGTCCTAACATTAACTCGGGGAATTAGCTAGCAAACGAAAGCTAGCCTGATAGTTACCAACGCTAGCAGAAGAGGATAACGTCTGTGTCCGGCGTCAGGTTCACAGAAATATCCCAAACTGCTGCCACGAAATACATTATCAGATTTTGCGATTTTGTTTGATTTCCTTTAATAAAACCCTATCGACATGAAAGCAATCATATGTCCGTAATATTCATTTTACCTTTACGTTTCTCGATGTTTCTTCTTTGATCCAATTCAGCAACAAAATGGCGTCTTTCACAGCCGTGTACAAGTCAGTGTCATGGATCTTGCGCATTCAACACCTTTGCCAATCACGTTGTTGTAAGACATCACATAAACCCGCCCCCTATTGAAACAAGCCAATCACTATCCGGAATGTAGCCGTCTGTCAGGGCGGTTCACTCCGGGGCCAGTCACCGTGCGCGTGTGCGGATCTCCTAATCAACTTCCGAGTTTACCCCAAAGTTTCTACCTGCAGCCCTCACTGACGTAAATGAAGTAGACGCACACGTTTATCTGCTCGGTTCCTCTGGGAAGTCGATCAGTGCCTTAAGGTGTGCGTCTTAGAATAGAAATGCCTACTGTTAATTCGCTTATGGGCTACTATTGTCCCTTAACAATTCGGCCTATGTTTGAAAGTGTAACAAATCAATCCATTGAGCCTGGTGTTCCAATAGGGAATAACATGAAGTGCTGCAATTGGAGCGTCAACTGTTTTTTCTCTCCTTCTTGTGAATGGGTAAAATGCATCAAAGAGTATCTTGTGATAGATTATAAACAAACCTACTTTCTCATCAAAGGTAGCTTATAATAAAGCCTTACAGAAATGATCATGCAAACAATGGAATTAACATATGTATTAGGTTTGAAAAACAACTGATTTTTTATTTCAAATCTTTAAAACAGCCATTACAAAAAGAACAACATCTAAGTCCACAAAACTTAGAATAATCAACCAAACATCACACCACACCTGTAAATTATATAATATTTCTATATCATAGGATTGGAATCAACCGGGCAGAGTGATGAGTATGAAGCTGGAAATCGAATGTGTATTGATGAATGTTATCAGCGCGTATGCCCTGCAAGTTGAGTGTGAGATGGAAGAGAAAGTAGAATTCTGGAGTGAGTTGGATGAAGTGGTGGAGAGCGTACCCAAGGGGGAGAGAGTGGTGATTGGAGCGGATTTCAATGGGCATGCTGGTGAAGGGAACAGAAGAGGAAGAGAGTGAAGGCTGTTATGTTAACAACAAGAGCCAAGGATCAAATGGTGAAAGTTGAAGAAGGAAGACTGTTGTGTGGAGTTAAGACAGGCACTGGAGTGAAGAGTTGCCGGATGGCTGGGCAACCACTGCAGAAATAGTGAGGGAGACAGCTAGGAAGGTACTTGGTGTGTCATCAGGACAGAGGAAGGAAGACAATGAGACTTGGTAGTGGAATGAGGAAGTACAGCAAAGTATACAGAGGAAGAGGTTGGCAAAGAAGAAGTGGGATAGTCAGAGGTATGAAGAAAGTAGACAGGAGTACAAGGAGATGCAGCGTAAAGTGAAGAGAGAGGTGGCAAAGGCAAAGGAAAATGTGTATGGTGAGTTTTATGAGAGGTTAGACACTAATGAAGAAGAAAAGGACTTATACCAATTGGCTAGACAGAGGGACCGAGCTAGGAAGGATAAGCAGCAGGTAAGGGCGATCAATGATAGGGATTGAAATGTGCTGACAAGTGAGGCGAGTGTGTTGAGAAGGTTGAAGGGGTTGGTGAATGAAGAAAATGAAAGAGAGAGAAGGTTGGATGATGTGCGGGTAGTGAATCAGGACATGCGGTGGATTAGCAAGGAGGAAGTGAGGGCAGCTATGAAGACGATGATGAGTGGAAGGGCAGTTGGTCTAGGTGACATACCTGTGGTGGCATGGAGATGTTTAGGAGAGATAGCAGTGGAGTTTTTAACTAGTTTATTTAACACAATCTTGGAAAGTGAGAGGATGCCTGAGGAGTGGAGAAGAAGTACACTGGTACTGATTTTCAAGAATAAGGGCTATGTGCAGAACTGTAGCAACTACAGACATATAAAGTTGATCAGCCACAGCATGAAGATATGGGAAAGAGTAATAGAAGCTAGGTTAAGAGGAGCGGTGAGGATCAGCGAGCAGTAATATGGTTTCATGCCACAAAAGAGCACTACAGGTGCGATGTTTGCTTTGAGAATATTGATTGACAAGTATAGAGAAGGCCAGAAGGAGTTACATTGTGTCTTTGTGGATTTAGAGAAAGCATATGACAGGGTGCCAAGAGAGGAGGTGTGGTATTGTATGAGGAAATCGGGGGGGGGTGCAGAGAAGTATGTAGGAGTGGTGCAGGATATGTATGAGGGAAGTGTGACAGTGTTGAGGTGTGTGCTTGGAATGACAGATGGGTTCAAGGTGGAGGTGGGATTACATCAAGGATCAGTTGTGAGCCCTTTCTTGTTTGCAGTGGTGATGGGCTGGTTGACAGATGAGATCAGGCAGGAGTTTCCATGGAATATGATGTTTGCGGATGACATTGTGATCTGTAGCAAGAGTAGGGTGCAGGTTGAGGAGAGCCTGGAGAGATGGAGGTATGCACTGGAGAGAAGAGGAATGAAAGTCAGTAGGAGCAAGACAGAATACATATGTGTGAATGAGAGGGAGGACAGTGGAATGGTGAGGATGTACGGAGTAGAGGTGATGAAGGCGCATGAGTTTAAATACTTGGGGTCAACTGTCCAAAGTAACGGGGAGTGCAGAAGAGAAATGAAGAAATGCAGGTAGGGTGGAGTGGGTGGAGAACAGTGGCAGGAGTGATTTGTGACAGAAGGGTACCAGCAAGAGTTAAAGGGAAGGTTTACAAGATGGTTGTGAGACCAGCTATGTTATACGGTTTGGGGACAGTGGCACTGACGAAAACACAGGAGGTGCAGTTGAAGATGCTAAGATTTTCATTGGGAGTGATGAAGAAGGACAGGATTAGGAATGAGTATAATAATGGGACAGCTCAAGTTGGACAGTTTGGAGACAAAGCAGAGAGGCAAGATTGAGATGGCTTGGACATGTGTGGAGGAGAGATGCTGGGTATATTAGGAGAAGGATGCTGAATATGGAGTTGCCAGGGAAGAAGAAAAGAGGAAGGCCAAAGAGGAGGTTTATGGATGTGGTGATGGTGAGGGAGGACATGCAGGTGGCTGATATGGCAGATGAGGATGCAGAGGACAGGAAGAAATGGAAACAGATGATCAGCTGTGGCGACCCCTAATAGGAACAGCCAAAGGTAGTAGTAGTAGGATTGGAATCAACCCTCCCACCCTCACTAACCCTCATGTCATGAGCTTTGGGTAATGACCGAAAGGGTGAGATCGCGGATACAAGTAGCTGAAATGAGTTTCCTCCATAAGGTGTCTGGGTTCAGCCTTAGAGATAGGGTGAGGAACTTGGACATTTGGAGGGAGCTCGGAGTAGAGCCGCTGCTCCTTCGCATCGAAAGGAGACAGTTGAGGTGGTTCTAACATCTGATTAGGATGCCTCCTGGATGCCTTCCTTTGGAGGTTTTCCGGGCACGTCTAACTGGGAGGAGACCCTGGCGTAGACCCAGAACTCACTGGAGGGACTATATGTCCAGTCTGGCTTAGAGGAGCTTGGGGGAGCTGGAGGGCATTGCTGAGGAGAAGGACATCTGGAATGCCCTACTTAGCTTGCTGCCACTGCGACCCGACCCCGGAGAAGCGGCTGAAGATGAGATGAGATGAGATGAGATGAGATGAGATGAGATGAGGACTGGAATTAAAATAATGGCATATATCATAATGTTATAGTCACATATAAGGCCACTATACTAGAGTATAGAGTTAGAGTATTCATGCAGATAAATCGACCCACGTTTCTTAGTCAACTTTTAATTGCTTAACAAAACCGCCAAATAAATACATCCACAGACAGTGAAATAGCCTACTTGTTGGTGAGTAAGAGGCCAGAAAAAAAAAAAATTGGTGAAAATGTGTTGGATAGGCGGTAAAACTGTCGGCTGTCTGTGAGACTGAAACAGTTAATAAGAATGGATGAACATACAAACAGAGGCCAACAAATGAAATGCATGGCTGCACAGCGGTGCAGTGTAGCTGGGACAGCAGAGCTCCCCCCCCCCTGTGATCACAATGAACCATCATCACTGGTGTTCTGCTTGCTTGTGATTGGCTGAGGATGAAGTTGTTGACATTTTTGTGTTTCAAGTATTGAAGAAAGCTTAGGCCTATCAAATGAAACACCAAGATATTGCAATTTCCACCATGCCTGTGATGAATTTATTTCTTATCGTACTGACACTGACAGGGTGACAGTGAGAGTGGCTGAGAGCCACCAGCAGCAACAAGCCACCAACAATACAGAGCAATCAGACTATGTGCTCTTAAGTGAAAGCTGTTAACAATGTTTGTGATGGGGTAAAAATGAAGTCAAACTGTGTTAAGATGACTAAAATAAAAATTTTCACTGAACTTACCATTCCCCGACTCATCACATCTAAATGCATTTGTACTCTGGCAGCATTTGGCTGTATTCCAGCCTCCTTTCAGAAGAGAGAGTTGGTCATCTTCATTTCTGGGCCACATTGTTCAGTACAGGTTTTGTAGACAGGCATCGCCAACAACAGTTAAACGGTCGTCATTGTTCATGCTATTGAACATGGTCCTCCATTCGCACCATGCACCTTTTAGACGACAACTCAAAGACAATTCTGTCTAACCGATGAAAGGGCAAAATCCTGCTCTCACGGTCGCTGGAGCCTATCCCAGCAGTCCTTGGGCGGCAGGCGGGGAGACACTGGACAAACCACCAGTCCATCACAGGGCCGACACACACACACACACACACACACACACACACACACACACACACACACACACACACACACACACACACACACACACACCTAGGGACAATTTAGTACAGCCGATTCACCTGACGTGCATGTCTTTGGACTGTGGAGGGAAACCGGAGTAAACCCACGCAGACACGGGGAGAACATGCAAACTCCACACAGAGAACGACCTGGGACGACCCCCAAGGTTGGACTACCCCGGCGCTCGAACCCAGGACCTTCTTGCTGTGAGGCGACCGCACTAACCACTGCGCCACCGTGTCGCCCTAAAATTGTGCCCACGTGCCCATACTTAACTATTTAAAAGGCTTTCTACTGTGACAGAGTGTGAAATGAATTGCGTGACGGGGCCATTAGATCAATAGATCAATACACTTAATTAGATTATTTGGCCATATGAGAGTCATGATTTCGCCCTGTCTCCAAAATGCATGGGTCAAACTTTGGTAAAGTTTTTTTTTTAATAAATCAACACATCTACATGGGAAGTGGCACACGGAGCAAGCGTAGCGTTTCTGCGCGAGGCCCTGCCCTGAACATCTTAATGATATAGAGGCTTGGTATCGGGACATCCCGAACCATCTTCTCTTTATGAATCCGCTTGTCTGAGCAGAGGTCTTATAATGTGTGTTAACTCGTTGCTTGTTGGACCCTTTACCAATCTAACATTTTAGCGCTGAACGCTGACAGCTGTTTTCCAAATGCAATCCCCCCTTTAAAGAGAGGTATTGTAGAAGTATTAAGATGCATATATATGCATTCACTGGATGTATATTTATCTGAAAAATTACAGTCTTTAAACGTGCCAAATACAAATCATTCAACAAAAGAAACAGATGAACGTGTATTTCAATACGTTTTCACAATATTCATAATATGCTTATGGCTCGGAGGAGTTGTCTTTGGGATGCAACCTTCATTAGAGACTTAATGTTTTATTGATGGACTTGACAAGAGAATCGCGCCCTCGGATTGAATCTCTAGATGGGATCCACTAGATGGCGCTCCATCCAAGGTGGATTTTACTCTCATCCAGCAGCGAGTTGGAACCAGCTGCGGTGGTCCTCTTCCTTGCAGAAGGCAAGCAGGATATGCAGCATTGGTTATCGTCTGCTTCCCTGAACTTCAGGTAACCATAAAGAGACTTCCAAAAGCAGACCATGTAGTCCTGCACTCCGTGAAAACAAAAGGCTCGATAGACTTGACGAACTTCTGCTCTAAAAGTGGGGCTTAACAATATTACTGAGCTGATTGCCGGAGAAGCGTCCCACGCTGAATACTGAAAAAAATCACGCAGATATGCCTAGTTAAAGTTTATTAGACTGAAATAATCAGCCTGTAAGATTTTTTACAATCTCTGAAGATGAAAGACTGACCCGGCTGTGCGAGCTTTCCGCATGATGCAGCCCAGGTAAACCTGTCATTTGCATCCACTTGGGTGGCGTTATGGGAGGGACGTGGCCGTCCTAGGAGAATCCAATGAGAGCCCGGTTAGATGATGCCTTTCCCCGAAGGCCTTGCCTCCCGGAGGACCGCGCCTGTCGCATTGCATGGAGGACTTTGTGTGGGCCACTTAAAAGAGGTGCGCCGACCAGACGGTCCAAACTTTCTTCCGTGCAGAATCCGAATCAGAGATGAAGAGCGGCGCCGTCCCGTCATCATGTGCTCCAGGCTCCCACGGACTGCCTGCTTACTGCGACTCGTTGCACTCTGCATCATTCTCTCGCACGCCACAGCCTATTTCGGGTCAGCCTGTTTTCTTTTTTACTCTATTGTCCAATTGATTGCACGGCTCGACTGGATGCACAAATGAGAAGGGAAATCCTTGATTCGTAGGGGGGAAAAAAACCCAAAAACATTTGTCTCAGCCAAATTACGCACGCGTAATTACGCACTTACTGCTGCGGTCCATTGTTTCTATTGAAGTGTTCTCGTTGCTTACAACGTTATTCGATAAGAAATTGTGAATTGGATTTTTTTTTGGTGTATTACTGATTCCATCAATAATTTATGATGACAATTTAACTATTGCCAATCTCGGCAGCGGCAGTTAAATTGAATGGTTTTTGTTTTTTTAAATAATATAACTTTTTAATAGGTTGTTCCAATATTTTTTGGAGTACATGTCGATGAGAAATCTGCTATGAATCATTTCAGGGTAGCTTTTCTTTGTGCTTCACACTTTCATTTGTTTGTATGCATTCTGCAAACCGAAGCATGTTCTGCCTGTATATTAGGATCTGCGATGGGTATGGCTCGGGAAAGTCAGTAACACACTTGGAGAGATATTTATAGACAAAACATGAATATTAGGTTGTGTAAAATTTGCAGTGAAGTAAGTATTATCTCCAGAAGACAAAACAGCGTGTAAAACATAGTAAACACGTCTGCTCTGCCATGTCGTGTCAGCAATAAACGCACATCGCTAGAACAGGTACTGATAAATATTGGGGGGGGTTGGGGCATGTTGGATAGGCCTTCACCTCCATTTCGGGCCTATTTTCAAAACAACATTAATTAACTGTGTTACTAATCCAACGTAAAGAAAACTCACAATTTTTTATTTTCTCTCCAAGGCTGACAGGTAGGGAGCCTCTGGTGTTTTTGCCAGGCCCCTTCTCCAACGAACCTCCGACGGGCAAAGCTCACCTGAAGCAATGCGAGCAGATGACCCTGACCCGCCGGCAGAAGCGGCTGTGTCGTCGGGAGCCGGGCCTGGCGGAGACCCTGCGGGAGTCCGTGCGGCTCAGTCTACTGGAGTGCCGCTACCAGTTCCGGAACGAGCGCTGGAACTGCAGTCTGGACGGCCGGGGCAGCCTTCTCAAAAGAGGTAGTTATGGGCCCGACAGTAACGGCCGCCACTGGAGGTGTTACAAAAGCGATAAGGGCGACTTCTTTGAGGTGTCAGTCTGACAACATGGGATCCGACCGTGCAGGATCAGTTCGTCAAATCGATAGTGCCGTACTAAGTATTTAAAATAGGTCTAGTATGTGTCTCGCACTAATTGGCCCTGCTTTCAACGGCGGCTGTCTTGGGCTCTAAAACCTATACATCGGAACAGTTGACAGCTTTAATTCTCTTGATACAACAGGCCACAGTGGGCAAAGGTGAAGCGTGTGTGTGCGCGCGCGCGCGTGTGTGTGTGGGAGTGGGTGTGGTATAGTCTATACATATCGGTTGTACCAGCGTTGTGTCACTGCGCATGCGCGGGTTATTGAGTTTTGGGTTACACAGTTACAATATAACTTGCACCAATTTAGGACTTTTCGAAAAGCTACAGCACCGTCCCAAAACTGACACGGACCAAACTGATTTTCCTGTAGTAGCTCCCGGTCACTAGCCGCTGTTGACTTTTCGTCTTTAGCTGTTCAACACAGTAACTGTTCCCCACTGGCAGGAGCGCACAGCTCATCCCTTAACTTGAAACCAACCAATTTCGCTTGAATAAAAAAAAAAACCTGTTACCACCTGCTCTGCAGCTACGGCCATGTAGTACTGGATACGTAAAATGGATGCATAAATCAAGCTATCGCACGGCTCAAGTGCTCTTGGTGTTTATGGATATCAGCATAAAAAGCTGAGGAGGTCAGCATGGAGGTAATGAAGGAGGGGAGAGCCAGAGAGTCCAGCTGAGGCGAGCAGGCGCTGTAGTTATTTTTAATCTGCGCCCATTCTCAGGAAAAGGGCGGCGTGATCACCCGCTTTCATCTGGGAAAATCCTGCCTAGTCAAAATAATAATTAATTGGATCAAAATATATCTGGGCTGAGCAAATAACAAACAGTGTAGGCTGTCCCGCGGGAGAGGCCCGAGGCGGAACTGTGACGTCACTAAACGCCTCCGATAGCGTTATTGATGAAGTAGGAATCATGAAACCTGTGGCAAAGCTTTTTGTTTTGCCTACTTACTGGAAGGAAAAGCTGTTAACTGCAAGCTGTTTATCTGACCACGAGTGATGAACACTTTTTATAACTTATATCTACTTATCTATATGTGTTTATATACATACCCAAAAGGTTACTAAAGTTGGTAGTTGAAGGCCCAACAACTCTCCAAATAACTAAAATACATCAAAATTATGTGCATGCAGTTTATTTTACGCAGTTAATTTGGTTGTTTATTTATTTATTTTTCGGGCAGCACGGTGACCCAGTGGTTAGCACTGTTGCCTCACAGCAAGAAGGTCGTGGGTTCGAACCCCAGGCCGTCCCAGGTCCTTTCTGTATGGAAGTTTGCATGCTCTCCCCGTGTCTGCGTGGGTTTCCTCCGGGTGCTCCGCCCCCCCCCCACCATTGAAAAGACATGCATGTTAGGGATAATACTCCTGCCTGTGCCCCTGAGCAAAGCAATGGAAAGAAGAGTTGGAGCTGCAGCTGCCCACTGCTCCTACACAATAGGATGGCTTACATGCAGGATATGAATGTCATTGTATGTATGTACAGTGACAATAAAGTATTTTCTTATATATATGTATATGTATATATATTTTAAAAAAAACCTGAAAGTTGACCTATGCGTTCTATTGGGGTTAAAACAACTCATTTTAATTAACAGCTATTACATATAAATATTGTTAATGTCATTAGTAAGATAAGACATGTTGGATATTTTTTGAATAAGTTTTACAATTATATTGCAATAAAATCCACAGGTGACCTGAGGCAATGTGACCGGCGAACAAGTGCATCCATTGCAAAACACATGTGTTAACATACAGCCTACATGAAGTGTCATCTACCATTTGATCCCATAGGGTTTAAGGAGACGGCCTTCCTCCTGGCAGTGTCCTCTGCAGCGCTGTCCCACGCCCTCGCCAAAGCATGCAGCTCGGGCCGGATGGAGAGGTGCACGTGCGACGACTCTCCCGGTCTGCAGCACAGGGAAGCGTGGCAGTGGGGGGTCTGTGGCGACAACCTGAAATACAGCACCAAGTTTCTCAAGAAGTTCCTAGGCCAGAAGAGGGTCAGCAAGGACCTGAGGGCACAGATCGACGCTCACAACATCAACGTAGGAATCCGGGTGAGTGCGGATAAACACACGAGCTGAACGGGTATTAAATGTAGGGGCACTCTCTGTGGAAAAGGGGGGGGAGGGGCGGTTCTTTTTCTTTTAATATTTTCCCCCTTTTTTCTCCCTAATTGTACAAGGGCAAATACCCCCACTCTTCTGAGCCGTCCCGGTCACTGCGCCGCCCCCTCCGCCGATCAGGGGAGGGCTGCAGACTACCACATGCCTCCTCCGATACATGTGGAGTTGTCAGCCGCTTCTTTTCACCTGACGGTGAGGAGTTTCGCCAGGGGGACGTAGCGTGTGGGAGGATCACGCTATTCCCCCTCCAATTTCCCCCTCTGGAAAAGGGGGGAGGGGGGTTCGATGTAAAACAGCAAATCTTTACAGCGGTGCAGAGTTCTGGACCTCGTGTCCTTTTTTTTAATTTTTTTAATTTTAATGAACAAGCAAGTGCGATGGGATCGCCCTGCCGAGCCCAAAGCATCATAAACGCGGCCTTTTACCTGAGCTCCACTTAACTCAATTAGTAAGGCTGCAATTTTACTCGACAATTATGCCTCCCGACACACTCCTGGGCAATGAGATGATGTCGGATAGTAATCCTCACCTGTGCTATTTCACCCCCACCCCACCCCACACCCCACAATGCCAGTCAGCTCAACTCCCCCTTCTGCCCCTTCAGCCGTTGGCCTTGGTATAGCAGCCGGGAGACAAGGCGGCTGTGGGATCGCTGGAGCCAGGTGTTCCCAGGCATGATAAAGCTTGCTGTGCGGGCCTACAGAAAATTAAAGGTCTCACGTCGGAGAGAACGATTATAACCGTGGCCTCTTTTTAATATACGAGCAGGCGGTTTTTTTTCTTCTTTTTTTTTTCACACATGGGATAGCTGTGCTCTTCATAAATCCACATAATGTTCATAACCACTACCCTGTAGCTTAGGAACAGCAGACCCCGGGGCCTCTCCAGTACCCTGCGCCTCACACCTGAGCTAGGCCCGAGCCTGTAAAGACCTGGGGAAGGGGAAGGGGAAAGAAAAGAAAAACAACAGGATGAACCAAAAAGGCATCTATCTTATCTTATCTTTAGCGAGTTAAATGTTTTCCTCACCTTACACCAGTGTGGCCCAAGAAGAGACCAGGAGCCGCGTTAACAAAAACAAGAAGAGGTTGTGTCTGCTCCCCCCCCCCACCCCCACCCCCGCCAATCCTTCAGTAATGACATCCTGAAGCCCCCGAGGGGCTCATACCTGCAAAGGGCGGAACTGAACAGAACTCTTTAACCCAGAAGTACTCCCCACACACACACACACACACACACATATCAGAGTAACCCCGGTGCCATTTGACCTGTCTCAGGCCCCCACCTAGTCACCGGCTCCTTCGCTGAGTGACCGGGTCTCGATCACTGACCATCATCAAGCCTGGTGAACTTTTTAACCAAAAAACAGGGGTGCTGCTGTTAGCCGTTAACAAGCTTTTTTCTTTTTCCTTTTTTTTTGGCACTCACTTTCTGAAATTCTTATCAATGTTTTCCATGAGCAGGCATGCACAAAGAACAGGGTGGAGAGATTCCACTGTCTGTGCTGTTTGTCACCCATGCCTCGGGGTTTAAAAAAGCGAGACAAGAAGAGGGGAGCAGACAGAGCTAGTTACAACACATTGAAAGACAGAAAGAAGAAAAAAAAAGAATCCGCAGGCGCTGTCTAAGTGAGCGATGTGAGGTAAATGAAATACGGTGTCCTCAATCCATTATGTCAAACACTTGGGACATAGCTGGGCTAAAGGCTCACTGACTGCAGACCATCCACCCTAAAACCCCCTTCCCTTGCAGAGACCCCTCGGCCTCACCCTGCAGGAAACTTAGTCGGCCCCGTCTATAGATAGACCCCTAAGATAAGAAACCAGGTAATGAATCAGATCCGAGAAAACCCTGACAACTCTCTGCTTTTCCCTCCTCACCCTTTCCCCCCAGGCGGTCAAGAGTGGGCTGAAGACGACCTGCAAGTGCCACGGCGTCTCCGGCTCGTGCGCTGTGCGGACCTGCTGGAAGCAGCTGTCGCCCTTCCACGACACCGGGCGGCTGCTGAAGTTCCGGTACGACAACGCCGTGCGGGTGCTGAGTGCCACCAATGCCGCCACGGGGGAGGCGGAGCTGGTGGGGCCCCGGCGCCCCCACGGCCAGTCGGGCCTCCGTACCACCGACCTGGTCTTCCTGGAGGACTCCCCCAGCTTTTGTAGGCCCTCGCGCTACTCCCCGGGCACAGGTGGCCGGACATGCGCCAAGGACACCAGCTGCCAGAGCCTGTGCTGTGGCCGCGGCTACAACACGGCCATGCGTCTCACCAGCCTGTCCTGCCACTGCCAGGTCCGCTGGTGCTGCCACGTGGAGTGCCAGACCTGTGTCCGAGAGGAGGAGGTGTACACCTGTAAAAAAGCCTGAACCAGCGAGGTCGCAAGAAAAGAGAAATGTATAGGGAAGGCTGTAAGGACTTGCAAAAGTTGTGAGTAAACAGAAAGAGACTCCTTTTAGGTGGATGTGCGAGACAGAATTGGAGATGTGAGGTGGGACTCTCTTTTTTCTTCCTCCGCCAGAATGATGGCATGACTGAACTGTAATCTCTCATGGACTTTAGTGTAAAGGGGTTTCACGTCCAAGTATGTCCTTGCAAATCTCAATTCTGTAGTTGTATTGCTATTACTGGAATATAGACTTGGACTAATATCATGTTACTGGTCATTTGCTAATCATCACCAGTGTAATATAGTAGCAGCTTAGGTGAGGATTTGTTGATAAACCACTTTGCTATTTCTCTTGCTGGATGCACTGAAATCCCATATTTCTGGGAAGGAGCAAAATGGCCGCCCTCTGAGATGAGCTCTTAAACAGGTACTGAACCGGACTGAACTGGATCGGACTGGACTGGACCAGACTGGGCTAGACTGAACTGGACTGGAATGGACTGGACCGGACTAGACTGGACTGGACTGAGCTGGACCAGACTTGAACAAACTGGACTGGACTGGACTGAACTGGGCTGGAGGTCCACAGCATGTCAAACTCCTGCCAGTGACTATGTTGTATTGTAATTGCATTAACTATTTATTGTGTCATTCACTATGTCTGTCTAACTGCTGCTTTGTACTTTTTAGTTCTTATAATCAAGTGTTGCCAGTAAGGTTTAAAAGAGCCTTAAAAGGAATCTGGTGTGTCTACCTGTCTGTCTGTCTCTCTGTCTGCTGTGTTTATCTGCTGTGGAGCAGTTTTAAGGGTTCATTTATTTGTATAAATAGCACTTATGCTCGTCATTCTATGCACAGTGAAAACAATTATACAATTAAGCATAGATTTAGATGGAAAAAAAGAGTCAATACGTGACAATATTTTCCCCAAAACATGTCAAAAGAGAATCACGGGAAGTGTTGAGGGTGGATGTTGATGGCCGTAACAGCCGTTCTTCTCCCATCCATGGTGGACCCAGGGTTACTGTGTGAAGACAAGCTAGGCTTCAGCGGCTCTTATGGAAATGTCTATGGAAATCTCCGTAGCGTGATGCATTCTCCACAGAGCAAATAATGAGGTAAACATCAAACACTGTTTGGAAAAGGCTGCAAACGCTTTTATTGCTGAACGTACCAACCATCTGCTCCATTTCTAATCTATAAAGAGGCATATGTCTTGCCCACTCCGCTAGGCTTTCATGTCCAAATTGGCGTAACCAAAACATTTGGTCTTAAGAGTCTAATTTAGGCAGGTCTTTGTTCTAAAATGCCTTTGAAATGGGCCAATCATGCTCCCTATTTTCACAATTGCCAATCAGAGAAAATAGCAGTGTTTGTGTCCTTATTCCTCAGGGCGGACCACTTCATCTACCCATGAGTGGAGGTCAGAGGTGCATGTTGTCCCTGAGGGCTTTTATTTTATGGGCCAGTTTATATTTTCTTTGAGTTATGCTGAACTGTATGTATGATCTGAATATAACTCATGTCAGGGCTCCGGGCTTCTGACAGTGTGGAATCGTTATGTTCTACCTCACACCGTCTTTGGGCAATTATCGTTTGAGATTTATTATCTTTCCTGGGTTAATTCCCCCCGCAGATACTCTCATGTTCCTCTGCGTCTGTCCAAAAAAAGCTAGCTCATGTTTTAGAATTAGTCTTATGATTCTTTTGAACTTGCCAATATATCTCCAGACATTTCAACAATATCTTTTTTTTTGCTCTGTTTGAATCTTGTCACATTACATTCTTATTTAAAGAAGACAATTAAATAAGATTAATAAATGGACATGCATTTGTAATAACCGTGTCTCAGATGTTTGATTTTGTTTGGTGGCCACAAGCTGTTTGTCAGCCTGTCGTCCTCACACACACACGCACACACACACACACACACACACACACACACACACACACACACACACACACACACACACACACACACACACACACACACACACACACACACACACACGTGACAGGGAGGTAATAGCAGTGCACCTGCCTGCAACTCTGCTCTCTGCATCTATCGAGCTTAACCACTTCCTGATGGTTCTGCCCTGCCCTCCTTTTCATCTGAAAGGCCTGTGGTCGCGTTGAATCATCCTCAACCGCCCAGAGAAAGCAAAAAAGGCGACCCGCGCGCACACGCACGCACGCACGCAAACAGGTGTTGTGCCTCTGGCCAGCACGCCAAGCAAGATGACAACGATATGATGACAAATACAATGATTCAGAAGAATGTTGTGCACCAATATGTGTATGACCCCAATTAACCATTCTTTGAGAATGCAACGTTTAATAAGTGCCCGTCGGTGCGATGTGGAGAGTGGCTTGCGCGCACCATTATTGGTGGATCAGGACTTCCCACCGAGACGGCTGAACAGAGGGCGGCTGCAGCGCCTCTCGCTGTGCGTGTTCAGCCGCTTTTGAAGTCCACTCTCTAATTGACCTTTGGCAAAGTCCCGCCCACACCCCTTAGTTACTGTTGCTATGCCCATCAAGCTTTTCAGAACCACCCAGGAAGTAGCCGGAAAACCCCAAAACATGCAGGAAGAAATCAGCGCATTCCCCGCGAAAATAAGTGATGTATTTTGGATTAATTCATCCTTAATATCATCCCGAGAAAAGCAGAAGGGGTTTACAGTATGCAGGAGGGATACATTCAGAATATTAAAAGTAAAACTTGCGTGGACTCCGGGCTGCCGGGTGCGACTGTAATTGAGCGTAAAGCTTACCGGTCGCAATCAAAAGATGAGAAACCCCATCAACCAATTCTGAAACACATTGCGGACCAATTGTGCTCTTGTACTGTAGGGTAAGTTACATATTTCAGCTATTATTGGAATATTTTTAATAACCCATTGTCAACATCGCCGTATTGTAACGTGCATGGATAAGTAGACACGTTGGCCGCTAGCTAGCTGACGGGTCGGACCCTTTAGTCGACTAGTTAACGTTGTCGCTTGCGGTGCGGGCGACACGGGTTCGCGCCGCGGCAGTTCCTGCGGTTGCCTTCCGAATTCGCTACAGTATTATAGTGTTGATTTTGGCCAAGGTCCCCCATGGCGTTCTTTTACCCAGGCTCCTGTGGGTCGCAGGGCAGCCAGGGACATGCCCCGGGGCCGGGGGAACCACCCCATGATTTATTTATTTTTTACCTTCGGACCAGAACCGGTATTTTCAACAAAATAAGGCAAACGAGATGCCTCCGCGGGCGGGATGACTTTTCCGAACGGCCGGTCCCCACCTGGAGCTCACAGAGGGGGAGAAACGTTTAGAAAAGGCTGGCTATGGAGAGGTCAGACTCGCCAGAGACCATCCCAGCCGACCCTCCCCGCGGGTCTTTATGCTCTGAAAAGAAAGGTGGAACCTGGCTAACCTGTGACTAGCGTAACAAAGTTATGTTAGTGGGCTAGCTATCATTAGCTATCATTAAATTAGGTATCTCTGGCCACAGACTAAGCTGGTTACGTTCATCAGGTACACTAATAATGTTATTTTGTTAGTCAGTAATACGTTGATATGTTGATAATGGTAATAATCGTTGTGTGGGTAAAAGTAACAGTAATAATACGTTAGCTATATTAGCTACCAATAATAGCTAGTAGCAAGCTTAGCTTGGAACAGACAGGTATTTTTGTTGATTTTGGATGGATTAAGCTGGCCATGGGGTCTGCTATACTGCGAAATCCATTGCCGACATTACACTTCTTGAGTTCTGGGTTTTGGGGAGGGAAAGAAAATTACACCCCCTCCAACCTTTTTAGATATCTAGTATCCGATTTGCAGATCCCATAGGCACACTGTTCCAGCATTCTGCTGTCTATTTGAAAGCTTGACATACCTCCCTCACATAGACACCGTTGCTAAAGTAGGATTGGACAAGCACCATTCTGGGGCGGTACTTTGCCAAAGGTCAATTCCCCTTGATTAGACATTATCTTTCCTCAGGGGATACGTGCAGGGTCTTTAACCTCAGACCAAGTATTGCAACAAGTATTCCACTTCCGGTGTGGGAAGATGGTGGCGCGAATTCTCGTTAGCAGTGGCCTCACTCAGTACCGGTGTGGGAAGATGGTGGCGTGAACTTAACATTTGCGGCGGCCTCACCCAGTACCGTCCATGCAGTGTGTTCGTCTACGTCTGCATCTAAGTTTGTTTTTTCTTTGTTTGATGGCTGGGAGAGCTGGTGCTGGAAGAGCATGGTCTGCTGTATCCTGTGGGCACAGGCACCATGAACCTGACTGGAGCTGTGCCCGAAGAGGAAACATCAAGGGCGGTCTGGCGGTGGCTTCGCCTAGCATTGACTGTGTTTTAGTGTCATCGTGTGGAGTGCGGGGAGGTGTGTCAAAGTTATCTGGCTGGGGGGAGCCTGGTCTGCTGCATCCGGTGGGCTCATGCAGGGACCGCGGCCCTGCCAGAGCTGCGCCCGAAGAGGAAACACTGAGGGCGGTCTGACAGGACGTGGAAGTGGGGCAGGCTAAGCTAACTGCTAGCCCATGGAGACCGGCAGTTCCGACAGTCATCCTGGCTGGCGTTTGTTCAATGGACAGTGGAATTTTTTTGGAGTGTTGCACTGAATGGACTGTGTCGTTAACTTTTTTTTGTTTTGTTTGTTGTTTTGCTTTGTTCCTCTGTTTTTGTATGTTTTTGGTGGTGTCTTTTTTGGGAAATTTTGGATGTGTGTTTTCGTCTTTTGTGTCGCACTGCTGTGGGTATGGGGAAACGGAATTTCGTTTCTTTTGTGTATGCAAATACATGAAAGAAATGACAGTAAATTGGTCCTGATTCCTGAACAGTTGAGCTGTTGTTTTTTTGTTGTTTTTTTTTTTTTTTGAAATTATGAGTTTGCTGTGGACGTGTGGTAGTATGTGTGGCACTATTGGAAAGACAAGCCCATCCTTCATTTGAGGCAAATGATCTCCCTGTGAGCACAATGGACACGCTTTCTCCTGGGAACGACCCCCGGCCCAGCCCGTTGGTTTACCTTTTATTTTCCCTGACTTATGTTCTTATGGGTCCACACTGTGACCTTTAGAGTATGAAAGACGAGGAAAAAAACCCAGTTTATTCGTCCAAGACGACACCCAGACAAAAAAAAAAGGACATAACTACCATTTGTTTTTTTTTTGGGGGGGGGGTCTTGTTCTTGGATCCTTAAAACCCTTTAAAATCCCCTTGAATAAAAACCCAGTGGGTATCAGTGAGAAAATGAGCATTCTTTTCTTCATTCTTTGAAAATGTACTTTTGGCAGTTATGTTGTAGTTTTTTGTTTCTTTTTTGGTGGTTGTCCAACAACCTCATCAGATTGTTTGGAGAACAGGAAGGTTTTCGCTGCACAGTGAACAGGTCAGCCCTTCTGTGGCCAGGTCACCCAGGTTAATAATGTGGTAAGACTACCAGCTGAGACGCATTGCATGTCGATATTCAACTTGATAAAACAAGAATGTCTCCATAAAACATGTCTCAGATGGAAAGAGAGAGAGAGAACAGCCGAGACGGGGGTACGGGGGTAGAGGAATGTGTCATTTTGGAGCCGGGCGGACAAGGTTTTGGAGAGATATTGGGAGATGTGAAGGAAGGGAAGGGATGAAGATGCGGGGATGAGAGGGGGAGTAGTTTAGTAGCCCCAGGAGCTCCACTCCCCCCCACCCCCCGCTGCTGCTGCTCTTGTTGTTTTATAATGAACTCCTAAAGCCTTCATTTCCCCCACTGCCCTGAGTGGGGGGTGGCGTGGCAATGGAGGCCACTGAGTCCACGGCCAGATTCTCACGCACAAGCTCTGTATCTGGTAGGGTCAGTGGAGGAGGGGGCGGGGGTGATATGCAAGTGTGTGTGTGTGAGTGTGCGTGTGTTTGAATCCTGTCCAAAACACAGGTGAGGGAGCAGAAGGAGGGGTTTTCTTTCTTCTTTTTTTTTTTGCATATGTCTGTGCATACTTAACTCTGTGAGCACACCTGTTGGTCACTTCGATGAGGGTGATATGTGAGCGTGTGTTTGTAGTTGGTATTCCCTGTGCGGGCGCTGGCTACAGATCCGCTCAACCTCCTTCACCATTGCCCCCCTAACACACACACACACTAGGAGCGTGAATGACATACATAATGTAGGGTGACGCTGGCCTGTAACACTATCTCTCATGTGTGTGTGCAGGGCCAGGTTCAGCTCAAGGTGACTATGCTGCATGGGCATGGGCTCTATGTAGTGTAGTGTAGTGTAGTGTAGTGTAGTGTAGTGTAGTGTAGTGATGGGCTCCATGATAGATGAAGATTGAATAGGCTCCCCCCCGGGCCTGTGATGTGTTTCATATATGAATTATACAATTTGCTTAGTAAAAGATGTTATCCGTAGCGGCTTGCATAGCTCTCAGGTTTATACATAACCGATTTGTGAGCGTGCAGTGGATTTTATGTTAACCGAAGCATAGAAGACTTGGTAGGCACCCGTTTCAAGGGCACTCTTGCAAACCGGAGTCTTGGAGCCCCCGGGTCAAACATTTCGTCCTCTGGAACAGGGTTGCACCCTGACCCTGACAGCATCAGCGCCGGTCATCGCCTCCACACCTTGACTCCTCGCGGGCGAGAAAATGAGATAACGACGGCATGGGCAGAGAAATTGATTGGGTGTAGGAAAGGGGTAAGAGGAACAAAGAGAGAAGGGGAGAGCGAGAGAGAGAGGGAGAGCGAGAGAGAGAGAGAGAGACAGGAATACAGCATGGGGTAAGAATTTGGAATGTGAAATGACGAATGCCAATTGCTCAACCCACAACAGGAACATGCACTGCCTAGAGCTATGACAAGGCTGAGTGCATACCTCTTTTTTTGGGGGGGGGGTTCTACCTCTGAGGCTGGGGCTGACTGGAGCAGGGGTAGGGTTCTCAGCAGTGGGATGGGTTTGGGGGGGCGGGGGTGTATGGACTGTATACATGTGAAAGAACAACAGTGCGTGCACCCAGCAGTGATGGTCAGTTGAGCGGGCAGACCATTTGTGTAAAGGTGACTTGAGGGTCTGCATGGACATGGGCACTTAATGGAAAGGAGAAAACTAACACAATGAAGGAGGTGGGGAAGCAGGTACGAAGACCTGGGCAACAAGTACAATTCGCAGCATTCATTTTACATGGCAGCGATGCCCTGCCAACAGGACCCCCGCCCCCCTACCCCATTCAACAGTGCACAGTAAGCCCCTGGCAATCCTCCCTTTCTACTGGGAAGCTGGTGGGGGAGGCTGTTCCCATGAGTGCTGCTGTCGCTCCAGAGGAACACCTGCAGCACTAACACTGGGGGTTTACATTGCAATCGCTGTGATAGGGCACGATAAGTCTCCGTACACCTCTGTAAACTCCAACCCCCCCCCCACCATCACCACCACCACCACCATGTAACGCGTGGTACTCCTCTGCTTTTCCTTCTCAACTGCACGCACACGCACACACACACACGCACACGCACACGCTGACCTCCATTACAAGCAAGACAAAATTTTCCCAGATCAACAATATCCAAGGCAGGAAAACACAGATAAAGAGCAGAGCTTAGTGTTCTCTCAACACACAGCATCTCTGAAAATACGTCTGGTAGTGTAGTCTGTAATGACTTGTAATATCTATTGACTAAAGGCAAGAGCTGCTGTCTTGGTGTACCTATTTTCAGCACCAGACTGCAAATAGCCGTGAAAGGAAGATCATCATTAAAGTGTTCATCCCGGCGATCTATCATCTCCCATCGTCCAGAAGATGTATTATCTCCTCAGCTCCCTGAGCTACGTTCGGGTGGCTACCTGACACGTATGACTTTATCACGAGAGTGTGGTCGAACCCCGCCGCATGACTGTGGGTAGGAAGCTGTCAGTCTGTATAATTGGCCTGGCAAGGGGAAGCCCAGAATAGCGTCTCTGTGCCATGTTGTTTGTGTTTCCCCACCCTGGGTGAAGTGGGAGACGGCATGTCATCCGATTACTAGGGTGGGACGGCATCTCTCATTCTCGTGCACAGAGGTCAAGGTGTCACCTCTCACAGGTGGTATGGCCAGAGGGCTCGGTACGTGCTTCGCGTGTGTGCACGTGCACATACACACACACACACACACACACATATATATATATATATATATATATATATATAAACAAAGTGATTCAGGTAAATTATTTAATAGACAAATTAACAGCTGATGAGCTGATGATATGGCATGAAACAGGCTTGTACTGTCTTGTAAAGAATTTATTTGAATCACTGGATTATTTTGCTCCTTATTTATTGAGCATTTTCCCTACCATTGAGCGCTTCATTTAACAAAGTTTATATATATATATATATATATATATATATATATATATAAACGAGGCGTTATCTCTGTACATGTGAATAATAAGCTGAATAGACAGAGACAGAGACAGGGGGACAGTGAGAGAGAGTGAGAGACAGAGTGAGAGAGAGAGCGAGAGACAGACAGAGAGAGACAGAGAGAAAGAGAGACAGAGAGAGTGTGAGAGACAGAGTGAGTGAGAGAGAGAGAGAGAGAGAGAGAGAGAGAGAGAGAGAGAGAGAGAGAGAGAGAGAGAGAGAGAGGAAAAGATAGAGACACAAGTTTAATTTCAACTCATTTCATTTCCTCTCATTAGGTGCTCTCTCCTGTCCCGCTGGGATCTACTGCACCCCACCACAGAAAGTGGGAACAAAGACCAGAAAAGACCCCTTCCTCTTAGTCCCTGCTAATAGACTGAGGGCTTATGAATTTTTCCTGTCGTCTCTGACAGGCTCTCATTTGCTTTCATTCTGCCTCTCATCACAGCTTCAAAGACAAGTGGATCATCTCCCTCAAGGGAACGACAAGGATCGGTGTGGCTTCAAAAATGATCGGTATCCAAACATTGTTGACCCAAGGCAATTTTTGCTCCTCATAATTGGCCTCTTCATTTACTCTCAGTCAGGTTGCGATTGCGACGTTATAATGTATCATGTTGCCTCGGAAGCGTCATTAAAGTACATCATATATAAGCGATTTAATAACATGTCATTTTCTCTTTATGAATAAAAAAGTATGGGAGGTAGTCCTTTAGTACAGTGTAGTCTTTCTTCTTTTTTCCCTAGCAATAACCCCGCAGCCATCATGTCTAACCAGGAGAGGGAGACTGCAAAAAAAAAAGAAAAAAGAAAAACAAGAAAAATTCTCAGGTTCCAAGAATCGACTGCTGGAGGCCAAGCCTGACATCACGGAGTTGCAGGGAAGGGGCCACACACACACACACAGCTGGGAACATCACCACAACTTTACACAAATCTCATACTAACACAACAGTTGAAATGAGCCCTAGCTTTTACGCGCATTAAGCTATTTATGTTCGTATGTCAGTCTGGCTGCATGTGGTCTCCTGGTCTGCTGAAGTGAGGTGGCCATGCTCTACACCTGGAGTCCGGATTCCAGTATGTGCCTGTGGTGCTCAGGTGCGAGTGAAGACCGGTAAGCTCATATCATCTTTTTCTCCAGGGGTTGAAAGATAAAGGAGAGAGTAGCAGAACCCCGGTGACCTCAAACGAGAGGTAAAAGCGCCCCGAATAATGCGCTTGAAGGGCTCGTCAGCGCCCCAGCTTTTTACCCTTCTCCTGCTTCTTTTCTATTCTGAACAACAAGGTTAAATCTGTGTACAACCAAACGGCTGCCCCGGGGAAGTGTTATGACAGCCGAAAATGGTGAGCGGTGAGAGCAAGAAGTGGCATGAACAAGGCCTCATGGTTTCTGACAGGTAGGGGGGCTGGGTGAAAAGGACCTCTGTTGAGAAGTTGTTTCGCCTGAAGAGACAACCATCAGCTCAAGCTGTCGTGGCAATTATTTAATTCCAAATATGACATTAAATGAGGAGCAAGACAAAAATCTCTTACAGTATTGTCACACGATTTAAATATATGTTCAATGAACAGACGCACTCAAGCCCAGATGCTTGAATGCGCGCCGATCAATACAGTACAGTCTCTCTTATAGGGCACTTATCTGTTATCCCCCCCCCCCTTATCTCATGTCGTCCAGCTCTCATCCCACCAAGGCCATTTCTCCAATTAATGTTTACAGACTTGCAACACTCAATGAGTCTCACATATATTCCTCTGCTATCAACCAACAGTTAACAATAAGCCTTTATTTGTGCACCTGGAGAAGACACCTTATAAGACTGCCTTTGTTCTGTTACACACAGACTTTCAGCATCTATCTAAGCAATGTAAAATAAAGTTAAAGATGGTAAGGGTTAAAAGTAAGCAAACATTAAATATGAATCGCTCTCACAATCCCCCCTTTGTGATTACTTTTAATCAATAACAAATCGCCTAGATAAAGCATCAAAGAAAACATAACAATGGATATATATCTTGGGGAACATCTTACCTCACACAGAATAACTGTGAGGTCTGTCTTTCAATTGTAAGCCAACTGAAATGCCAAAGATTTACATTAACACACTCCATATAAACTCAGCAGTCAGACAGAAGTCCCAATTATCCCATGTCCTCTTGAGCGAAACATCTCACCCCACTCTTGACAAGAATTGAGTAAAAGACTCGAGAAATTATCTACACTAATTTGAGCAACCATATCACAAGAAAAACCCAGTGTTGACATTTGGGAAAAACTTATGTGAATGCTCAAAATCCATCTACAACACAACAGAGTCCCCAGTAACATCAAACAATGAATAAATGATGAAACAATAAATTAAAGATATATTCATATCACACACATGTAGACTGATTACAAATTAACTAACTAAGCATTAACATAAGGAAAGGAAAAGAAACCAATAACTCCAAATAAAGGAAAGGATCTTGGGAAACTACTCTATTAAATGAAGTGAGTGTAGACACTTGCTAAAAATCCTTATTATCATCCTGATCATATGGTGGAACCCAGGAATCAGGAAAATGTTTAACTTGTACAGCATTAAGTACGGTCTTCACACAATATTTACGGATCACACCAATCATACAAGTAATGATGAAAACAATGATGAAAAACAGAGGAATACCCAAAATCAGAGTACCCATAAATGACGCACCCACAGATACCAAGGGGCCAAACACCCTTTACCCCTTGTTCAGTATCATGTTTCAATTCTGGTATTTCAGCATCATTGCTAGTAATATATGCACAGCATTCAGTGGAGATCACCTTACATACACCACCCTGTGAGGCTAATAGAAGATCCAACGCCATCCTATTTTCAGTTGCTATGCATCCAACATCATCTAAGTGTCTCACTGTGGCTGTGACAGCAGCTGTAGGATGTTCATGTGATGTTCTAACACAGTAGAGAGTGACTTGATCTCCTCCTGAGCTGCATATATACAGTGCTGCTTGAAAGTATGTGAACCCCTTGAGCAGTTTAGATGTTTCTGTTGTTTTACCATGATTTTCTTATTTTATCATCACCAGTTTTTATGTATGAAATGTCAGATATATGTTTATCAATTGCATGTACTCGTTTAGTGGGACTTGTTTAAGTAGCCCAAAAACTACATGAAACATGGAATTAGTGTATGTGCAAAAGTAAGTGAACCCCCAGCTGCATTGGTTAAGTCAAGCAGGTAACAGACTGTGGTGAAACACATTTGGGTGCTTAATTAATCATTTAAGCAGACCAATGAAATGAGACATCCTTGGGGAAGGGTTTGGCCTGCACTAATTAAAAGAGAAAGGAAACCAACCAAACCACTGTGGTCCCATACAAATCAACAATGCCGAGAGCAAAGGAGATATCCGAGGACATGAAGAGGGTAGTGACAGCCCATCAGTCTGGGGAGGGCTATAAGACCATCTCCAAAAGATTCCAGCTCCATCCATCCACTGTAAGACAAATAATGTACAAATGAAGGGCCTTCAACATGACAGCAACTCTGCCTAGAAGTGGACGCCCATCAAAACTATCACCCAGAAGCACCAGAAAAATAATAAATCACGTAATGGCCAAGAGTTGCAGAACTCTCTGGTAGCATCTGGGACAAATGTGCATGCATCTACAATCAGACGAAAATTGAATCGCCATGACATTAATGGGAGGGTTGCTAGAAGGAAGCCTCTGCTCTCAAAAAAGAACAAAGCTGCCCGTTTCAACTTTGCCAGAGGGCACTTGGACAAACCAGAGGCCATCTGGAAGTCCGTTCTCTGGACAGACGAGTCCAAAATAGAATTATTTGGTCATAATCAAAACCAACAAGTTTGGAGAAAAGCCAACACTGCATATGAAGAAAAGAACCTCCTCCCAACAGTGAAGCATGGTGGTGGAAATGTGAAGGTCTGGGGCTGCTTTTCTACTTCTGGACCTCGACGACTCCATATTATCCAAGGAACCATGAATTCTCCGGCATATCAACAAATTCTTGACCAGAATCTCCTGCCATCAGTCAGGGAGCTGAAGCTGGGACGAAAATGGATTATGCAACAAGACAATGACCCAAAGCATTCCAGCAAAACTACAAAGGAATGGCTTCAGAGAAAGAGGATTCGTACTCTGGATTGGCCCAGTCAAAGTCTGGACCTTAATCCAATTGGAATGTTGTGGCGAGACCTGAAGAAGTTGGTACATACCAGATGTCCCTCCAACCTCTCTCAACTGGCTGAGTTCTGCAAGGAGGAGTGGGCAAAAATCCCCATAAGCAGATGCGAGAGACTGGTTAGTGGTTACAGAAGACGTTTGGTTGAAGTAATGGCCTCAAAAGGAGGAGCCACAAGCTACTAATACAAGGGTTCACATACTTTTGCACATGTTAAATTTTCAGTTTTTGTGAAATAAACCACCTTTGTTGAATTAAATAATGAAAATATATCTATTTTTGTGTGTGTGTCCATTATTTGGAAGGTGTGCTTTACAAATTGGGATTTGGATGTATGTGTAATAAGCTTATTTTAATGTTTTTTACAGAAACAGTGACCATGTCTGGAGGGTTCACAAACTTTCAAGCAGCATTGTATATACCATACGAGGAAACAGCTATAAGCCTGATCGCCACAAACCAGATAGACTTTTTCAGGCAAAACAGATTGCTTACTGAATGTTATCTTTACTATCTTATTACAACGAGTAGTGTCTACAGTAATTTCATAACTGGGGTCCTATACACACAAAGAAAAAACAGACAGGAACTCTACAGGATATCGAAGCACTGCATTTACCGTTGTTTCAAATTGGGTAACTTCCATAATACTGCATAGTTCAACTCACGCAGCCTGTAAACTTTATTGAACTCAGACAAGGCAAATGATATTATATCTACCTCACTATCAGGTAGATCATTATGAATAAGCCCTGAGACATAGAATACTGAGGAGGTGTCAAATAGGTTAGTAGTATCGAACACCCTAAAGTCCGCTGCAGACAACAGTACTGGAACTACCATAGGTAATTGAGACGACATAGGTAATTGCTGACAAATCCAACAATTAGTAAAGTTACGAGAGGTGGCCCATTCTTTCATCATAGTTATAGCCAGATTTCCCCTTGCATCTTACATGCATTAGAGGGGTTTCAACAGTCTGGGCGGCTACAGTGGAGTAAGCAATATCTTTACATATCTGTGATTGATGTCCTGGTGGCCAATCTGCATCTATACGGCATGTGGGATTTCCATCTTTTTGGCACCAGATTGTGGACTGTTTTAAGCCATCAGCTGTAAGTCCGTCTGTGACTAGCACTTCACAGTATTCTGTTCCACATGTAGTGACATGATAGTAATTGTCGCTTATCCATGACCAATAAACTTGGCCAATTTTGACCAAACTTACATTTCAGAACTTCAACCAAACTTCGACCAGGGTGAACTATAGGGTCAATGGTTAGTAAACAGCTATCGCTATCACATCTAGCTGTCATGCACAAAAAGACATTAATTACCTGTCATCTTTACGTCTGGCAATTTGGCTATGGTGGGGGTGAAAGGTGTTGAATGAGAATGTAACGAGGGTCATCGTTACAACATTGTTATCTTGTAGAGAATGAAAATCCATAACATAAGACTGACAATCACAAAAGTTATTATTGCAAGACCATACATCGTTTACCTGACACTAAACCCCACTCTCCTAAAAGAATGCCAGAGCCTGCTTTCAGATACTGGCCTCATCACTACAAAGTACCTCAACGGTGCCGTATTGTTATCAGGCTCCATTAGATAAAGAATGATTTTCCCTATAGTGAAGGGGAAGCAGGGCTTGACTCAGGCTGTGTTCAGCCGTTGACCCAGACTGGGGATGTTGTTGAACGGTGGAAAGAACACTTTGAGGAGCTCCTGAACCCGGCTAACACGTCCTCAGTGGAGGAGGTAGAGTCTGAAGACTCAGGGGAAGCCCCACCTATATCCTTGGCAGAGGTTTCTGAGGTAGTTAAAAAGCTCCTCGGTGGCAAGGCGCTGAGTGTGGATGAGATTCGCCTTGCGATGCTGAAGGCTCTGGACATTGTTGGGCTGTCTTGGTTGACATGCCTCTCCAGTATCGCCTAGAGGTTGGAGACAGTACCTGCGGAGTGGCAGACTGGGGTGGTGGTTCCCATATTAACAAAGGGGGACCGGAGGGTGTGCTCCAATTATCGGGGCATCACATTGCTCAGCCTCCCTGGGAAACTCTACTCTAGGGTGTTGGAAAGGAGGCTCCAACTGATTGTTGAACCTCGGATCCAGAAGGAACAATGCGGATTCCATCCTGGCCGTGGAACAATGGACCAACTCTTTACCCTTGCGGAAGTGCTGAGGGGGGCATGGGAGTTTGACCAGCCAGTCTACATGTGTGTTGTGGACTAGGAGAAGGCTTATGACTGTGCACCCCGGGGCACTCTGTGGGGGGTACTGCGGGAGTATGGGGTACCGGGGCAGTTGCTACAAGCCATCCGGTCCTTGTATAAAAGTGAGAGCTGTGTCCGCATTCTCGGCACAAAGTCATACATGTTTTCGGTGGGTGTCAGACTCCACCAAGGTTGTCCCTTGTCTCTGATTCTGTTTGTGATAGTCATAGACAGGATCTTAAGGTGCAGGTAAGGTGAGGAGTTTGTCCATTTTGGGAACCTCAGAATTGCTTCTCTGCTCTTCGCAGATGATGTGGTTTTGTTGGCTTCATCAGAACACGACCTCCAGGAAGCGTTAGGGCGGTTTGCAGCTGAATGTGAAATGGCTGGGATGAGAGTCAGCAACTCCAAGTCTGAGGCCATGGTTCTCTACCGGAAAATGGTGGATTGCTCCCTCCGGGTTGGGGATGAGTTGTTGACTCAAGTGGAGGAGTTCAAGTATCTCGGGGTCTTGTTCACGAGTCAGGGTAGGATGGAGCGGGAGATTGATAGGCGTATTGGTGCAGCATCATCAGTAATGCGGATGTTGTACCGGACTGTTGTGGTGAAGAGAGAGCTGAGCTGGAAGGCAAAGCTCTCAATTTACCAGCCAATCTTCGTTCCAACCCTCACCTATGGTCATGAGTTTTGGGTAGTGACTGAAAGGGTGAGATCGTGGCTACAAGTGGCTAAAATGAGTTATGAGTTTCCTCCTAGTGTGGCTGGGCTCAGCCTTAGAGATAGGGTGAGGAGCTCGGACATCCGGAGGGAGCTTGGGAGTAGAGCCGCTGCTCCTTCGCATCGAAAGGAGCCAGTTGAGGTGGTTCGAGCATCTGATTAGGATGCCTCCTGGGCGCCTTCCTTTGGAGGTTTACCAGGTAAGGCCAACTGGGAAGAGACCCCGGAGTAGACCCAGAACTCGCTGGAGGGACTACATGTCCAATCTGGCCTGGGAACGTCTTGGGATCCCCCAGGAGGAGCTGGAGGGCATTGCTGGGGAGAGAGACGTCTGGAGTGCCCTACTTAGCCACTTCGACCCGACCCCAGAGAAGCGGCTGATGATGAATGAATGAATGAATGAATGAATGAATGAATGAACGAACGATTCACCTGACCTACATGTCTTTGGACTGTAGAGAAAACTGGAGCCCCCAGAGGAAACCCACGCAGACACGGGAAGAACATGCAAACGCCACACAAGGGATGACCCGGGATGACCCCCAAGGATGGATTACCCTGGAGCTCGAACGCAGGACCGTCTTGATGTTAGGCAACCATGCTAACCACAGCGCCACCGTGCCGCCTTTAACTAATCCCTATATCGTAATTATGTTGTCCTCACTACAGTGTAGGAACTGTAGCTATACAACTAGCTAAATTCTTCCTTGAAAATTATGACTTCAGTCGTAGTAAGCTTTACTTGCTGTTTGCTGTGGCTCTTTACACCATCTTACACAGAGAGAGTGAAAACTGAAACGGAAACAATATAAAAACAATCACCATTTTGTTGGTAGCATGCGGTTTTTTATCAAATGTAAATACATGTAAATAAACCCTTTTAATACAAACAAATCAAATGCTTTTTCATGTAAATAACTCTTGTTGTGCCCCCACGCCCATGCCAGTCACAATCACGTTCCCAGTCCCACTCAGCACGTCACCATTGAGGTTGGGCCGGGCGTCTCCTTCGGCAGCAGGTGTTGGCAATTTCCACCAGGCCAGCTGTACCAAATTACCATCTGGGCATCGCTCTACTTAAGGCTGCTGAAGACAGACTTCTGACGCTGGAACGTTGACAACTGTACGGCTCCCTCCCCGACTTCCACAGCTCCCAGCATCTCCCTCGCTCCTCGTCCCCAGCGACCATCATGTTTTCCCCTGGACCCCCTCCAGCGATCTCCCTCCACGTCTCTCTCCCTGGACCCCTCTCTTCAGACTTGACTTCCTGGATGTTGGACCTGGACTTCCTCGGACAACCCTCACTCTACGGATTCAGACTTTTGTGGCTAGGTTCACACGCACATTTACAACGCTCACTCCATTTACATTACGCACCACACTTAGCTTTACGCACATTAGACACTAGCTCTCCACACACCCACGTAGCATAGTACACCCCCCATTTTCATTCTGTCCAGGCACCTACATGCTAGCATAGGTTTAGTTAAGTTTTGATAGGGACTTATTTCATTAATAAAACTCTTATATTTTCTCCCTTGTCTCTGAGTCTCTGCCTCTGAAGTACCTGGCACATTTGGCTGCTCGGAATCTGTTGGGCCCTTAACAACTCTTTTAACATTAACTTAGAGATACTAAAAACTATGAAATTATTTACTTACGACATTGCCTCTGTGGCATTTACAGTGTGGATTAGGGTGGATGTAAAGGGCATGTGTACAGATTCAGTCGGCTTCTTCGAATGAATAACAGGAAGTGAACTCTGTGAACTTGGAACTCCTTACACTTGACAAACGCTTATCAAAATAAGAGTCTATATAATATTATCAAAATAACAGTCTATCCAATATTATGCCTTAAAGGCAACACACTCCCCGCCTGGCCTCTGTGAGGTCACTACTCGACCAACCTATGAACTAAGCGGGTTTCTGAACGTTAGTCTTTAGATAGAAAGTAAGATGACTTCTGAGACTGGTCTGGGGAAAGTCTTTGAATGTCCTTGATCTGTGGACTTTAATTCCACCTTTCTTACTCTTCCATCTTCTCCAGGGAAGGGCTTTGTGATTATGGCCATTGACTGGTTGTTGCGGGCAGCTTGATCGTCTTTGAAAAGGACAATGTCTCCTTCTTGCAGTTTTTGGGGGAACTTGGTCCATTTCTTGCAGCCTTGCAAGGGGGACAAGTACTCTCGACTCAAACGGTTCCAGAATTTGTTGGCCAGAGCCAGTACTTGTCTCCACTGTTTGGTGAGGAGGTCTTCGTCTGTAAAGTCTCCTGTTTAGTCTTCGTTGGAGTGATGCAAAGTGTTTGACTGCTTGTTCTTGGTTGTTAAGCAAGTGTCGTCTCGGCTGTCTGAATGGCAGCGGGGCTCACCAACTATGTGCCTCATTCCTGTAGACTTCTTCATCCATCAGATTCAAGAAGATCTCATTTTCAACTGAAGATGCCAGCTTCTTGTCATGTTCGATGTGATTAAATATGGTTTGTCCCAACATCTCTTCTGCAGCCTTACTGGACTCTGAGATTCTGTCTTGCACCTCCCTGCCATGATGAATCTTTTCTTTGATATGTAAAAAGCTTGTGCAGAGTTGGAGGAGAGAGGGATGGCCATAGTCCAGCACAGTTGTCTTAAATGTGTTGACTGTCGACTTGTGTGTGTTCCCCAAGCAAACTTCTCCAACTAGCACCCAGCCTAGGTCTAGGCGTTGGCCTACATTAGCCAAAGACGGTTTTGATGATGTGTATGTGCCATCAGCAAACAAAGTGGAAAATCAGGCTCCATATGGAGAAAGAGACCGTCAGATGATTTCAAAGATATGTCACACTGAGTGGAACGAGTCTGCACAGCTCTTCCATATGCCAACAGCTAACCACGGTGCACCCACAACTGAACACCTAGCACAGTACTTAGCTTGGCGTGACCTGGTGAAGTTTATATCAATTTGATGATAAGTCTGAAAGCAATCGTGCGTGGGAGTCATCATATATTAACACCACTCAAGGGTTAGGTCTCACAGCCACTGAGGAATTGGACTTGATGACTAAATGGCTCGGTAGGGAATCCAGCAACCACATCAAACATTTACAGTCAGCACACATAACAAATCCAGTAACAGCACTCAAAAAGGCCTGGGAACATCTACAGGAATTTACGCAGCACCTGAAATGATCGAAAAGGCTCTTTTCAACTGGCTTGACAATTTCCCAAGAGTTTCAGGCAAAGACCATCTGAAGCTTCGGGAACTAGCAGACTTGCTAATGGAACTACAGTGTGCTAAGGAGGATGGATATCTCCCAGCCCTGTCCTAGCTGGATACTGCACACGGGATTTAACCCATAGTTGCAAAACTAGCCTATGCGGTTCAAGAAAAATTGATTTCTGCTTATTCGAGGCACAAAGAAGAAAATGTAGGGAAATTTCCACCATTTGAATTCTTAACCAGGTTCATATGCTATGAGGCACGGAAGAGGAATGACCCTAGTTTCGCTCTTCCAAGTGCTAATGGTTTACCTGAAAACCCTGTCTATAAAGGCATAAGGAACTCTATTTCGGTTCACAAGACAAATGTTTGCTCAACAGGTTCAAGCACAAACATTCTTGTGAAACGTGTCAACAACCCAAACAAACGCTGCCCAATACATGGCAAGCCATATCCCCTCAAGCTATGTAAAGCCATCAGAGCCAAAAATCTGGAGGACAGAAAGGCTTTTCTCAAAGAAAGAAGAATCTGCTTTAAGTGTTGTGGCTCAGCCACTCACTTAGCGAAGAACTGTGCTACTTCAGTTAAGTGTACGGAGTGTGATAGCGCCTGCCATGACTCTGCTATGCATCCAGGACCTGCACCTCAAATCAAAGCTCTCTCAACTGCACCAGACAACAGTGGGGATGGAGAAGAAAGCAACAACGTCCCAGCCGTTGTCGACTCAAACTGTACAGAAGTTTGTGGAACAGGACAAGTCAGCCGGTCTTGTTCTAAGATTTACCTTGTGAAAGTATACCGCAACTTTCAACAGGACAAAGGTATCAGGGCCTATGTCATCCTGGATGACCAAAGTAACTGGTCGCTGGCAAGGTCCAATTTTTTTGAGCTGTTCAGCGTCAAATGTGAACCATATTCTTACTCTCTGAGAACGTGTCCTGGCACAATGGAAACGTCCGGCCGAAAGGCTGGAGACTTTGTGGTTGAGTCACTCAATGGAAAGGTCACAATCCCTCTCCCATCACTCATTGAGTGCAACAATATACTTAACAATCGGTCCGAAATCCCAACGCCAAATGCAGCTCTACATCACCCACATCTTGTCAAGGTAGCAGAGCACATCCTAGAGCTTGACCCTGCTGCTGAGATTCTCCTGTTGCTAGGCAGAGACCTAATTAGAGTGCACAAGGTACGAGAACAAGTCAATGGCCCTCACGATGCCCCCTTCACCCAATGCCTAGACCTAGGCTCGGTGCTAGCTGGAGAAGGTTGTTTGGAGAACACACACAAGCCGACCGTCAACACCTTTAAGACAACTGCGCTGGACTATGGCCGTCCCCCGCTCCTCCAACCCTGCAAAAGCTTTTTACATATCAAGGAAAAGATTCATCATGGCAGGGAGGTGCAAGACAGGACCTCAGAGTCCAGTAAGGCTGCAGAAGAGATGTTGGGACAAACCATAATTAATCACACCGAACAAGACAAGAAGCTGGCATCTTCAGTTGAAAATGAGATCTTCTTGAATCTGATGGATGAAGAAGTCCACAGAAATGAGTCACATAGTTGAATAGCCCCGCTGCCATTCAGACAGCCAAGACGACGCTTGCTAAACAACCAAGAACAAACGGTCAAACACTTTGCATCACTCCAATGAAGACTAAACAGGAGACTTTACAAAGACCTCCTCACCATACAGTGGAGACAAGTACAAGCTCTGGCCAACAAATTCTGGAACCGTTTGAGTCGAGAGTACTTGTCCACCTTGCAAGGCCGGAAGAAATGGACCAAGTTCCCCCAAAACTTGTAAGAAGGAGACATAGTCCTTCTCAAAGATGCTCAAGCTTACCGCAACAACCGACCAATGGTCATAATCACAAAGCCCTTCCCTGGAGAAGATGGAAGAGTGAGAAAGGTGGAATGAAAGACCTCGGATCAAGGACGTTCAAAGTTCCTCAGACCAATCTCAGAAGTCGTCTTACTTCTGACTACAGACTGATGTTCAGAAAACCACTTAGTTCACAGGCCGAGTGGTGACTTCACAGAGGCCAGGCGGGGAATGTGTTGCCTTTGAGGCATAATGATGGGTGGGCTTTTATTTTGACAAGACCTTTATTTTGATAAGTGTTAGTCATCACGTCCTCTCAGTCATGTTGAGGAAGCCGGCTGAATTTGTTTAACATGTGCGTTCTTTAAGTTACAAACCCAAGGAAACATGAGATAACCCACACTGTAAACGCCACAGAGGCATTGTCGTGAGTAAATAATTCCATTTTTATATTTATAAGCTAATGTTACAAAAGTTATTTACATGAAAAAGCATTTGATTTGTTTGTAATTAAAAGGGTTTTATTTACATGTATTTCCATTTGGAAAAAAAACGCATGCTACCAACAAAATGGTGATTGTTTATATTGTTTTCGTTTCAGTTTTCACTCTGTCTGTGTAAGATGGTGTAAAGAGCCACTGTTACGACCCTCGGTCTGGAGAGGGTGCAACTATTAGTGTACTGAGTAACAGTGAGGTGAGGGTGCAACACAGTGAGACATAAACGTATCGATATAATAAATATATTTATTAACAATGACAGGACAAGGGAACCGAACGGTTGCCAAAACAAACTATTAACAAAAGTAACCCACCCTTGACAGTGCTGAAAAGCACCAAACCTAAAGACAAAAAGGTGGCAACCGCTGCTAAACCTAGTGTGTCTAACAGATGTAAGCTACGTGATGGGGTGTTTGCCCATGGGCATCTTACCTTGATCCCCTCGCCCAAAAGAGCTAAACAACTAAACATAACTCAAAATAGTCACAATGCAAACTAAACCAAAAACGGGCCAGACGTTACAAACACAAAGTAACTACATCACACAAACTAAACTAGCTGGCCGGTGAACTGAACACATGTGGGGGTTTAAATGGGAGACTGCACAGCTGATGAAAATTGGATGATTCGTTGACCGGTTGATTAGGTGATGAGGAGCACCTGGCGGATACCTGAATGTAGAGTCAGAGTGATACAGGAGGCAACACAAAACTATACGGACACACCCGTGGCCGTAACACCCCCACCCATAAAAACAAGCCCCTACAGGCTTTTTAACAAACAAACAAAAAAACCCCACAAGAACCAAAACAAGACAATGTGCTACATAACAGCAACATGTGACCAAACAAAACGGTGGAGCACCTCAGCCACAACAAAGGGTCACCACAAGTAGCGCCGCTACATCCAAAATGTGACCCAAATATGGCCAGCACCTTCCCACCAACACATGGTCACCTACCAAGTGGCCCTCAACCACAACAAGTTACTGACAGACAACACAAAGTAGCGCACACACCGTCACGGTGGCGACCCACGCTAAATGACGTAGCTGCGTTCGACCCGCAGGTGAACCAGCTACAACTAGTGACCACACCTCGGCCACCGTGGCGACCCACGCCAAATGACGTAGCTGCGTTCGACCCGCAGGTGAACCAGCTACAACTCGTGACCACACCTCGGTCACCGTGGCGACCCACGCCAAGTGACGTAGCTGCGTTCGACCCGCAGGTGAGCCAGCTACAACTCGTGACCACACCTCGGCCACCGTGGCGACCCACGCCAAGTGACGTAGCTGCGTTCGACCCGCAGGTGAACCAGCTACAACTCGTGACCACAGTCACAACACAAGGTGTGCCAGCGTGGACCAGCTGGTGGTGGAAGCAAAGAGCGCAGCGCGCCCCGCACTCATAGCCTTAAAGGTCTACCGTCCGCAACTCCCCTCCAGCCTCTCTGCCACAAATCCCGCCCCCCAAATCTCCCACTGGAGACCTGACTCAGCCTGCCTCTCAGGCGGGCATCAGCACCCACGCCAAGTGCAACACAGGGGACCAGGGATCGAACCACAACAGCCTGGCCGGCAGCTCCGCCCTAGCATCGGACCTCGTCCGCGTCGGCACGAAGCTCTGCCACCAGAACCAACACCATGGCAGAGGATGAAAGGAAGTGGACCAGCAGCCACGGCCGTACCCACCACCAAACCAAGAACACACCAACAACACTAAACAATAATGAACACTGTGCTCAACACCACCCAACACCGAACGCTAACACAGCACACTACAGGAAACAGCAACTAGCCAGACCAAAGCCGCCAATATCCCGGACGAGCCCCCATTTTGTTACGACCCTCGGTCTGGAGAGGGTGCAACTATTAGTGTACTGAGTAACAGTGAGGTGAGGGTGCAACACAGTGAGACATAAACGTATCGATATAATAAATATATTTATTAACAATGACAGGACAAGGGAACCGAACGGTTGCCAAAACAAACTATTAACAAAAGTAACCCACCCTTGACAGTGCTGAAAAGCACCAAACCTAAAGACAAAAAGGTGGCAACCGCTGCTAAACCTAGTGTGTCTAACAGATGTAAGCTACGTGATGGGGTGTTTGCCCATGGGCATCTTACCTTGATCCCCTCGCCCAAAAGAGCTAAACAACTAAACATAACTCAAAATAGTCACAATGCAAACTAAACCAAAAACGGGCCAGACGTTACAAACACAAAGTAACTACATCACACAAACTAAACTAGCTGGCCGGTGAACTGAACACATGTGGGGGTTTAAATGGGAGACTGCACAGCTGATGAAAATTGGATGATTCGTTGACCGGTTGATTAGGTGATGAGGAGCACCTGGCGGATACCTGAATGTAGAGTCAGAGTGATACAGGAGGCAACACAAAACTATACGGACACACCCGTGGCCGTAACAGCCACATAGTAAGCAAGTAAAGCTTACGATGACTCAAGTTATCATTTTGCAAGAAAGAGTTTTGCTAGCTGTATAGCTGCAGTTCCTACACTGTAGTGAGGACAACATAATATTAGTGAAGGCCATGTCACTGTAGCTCTGGCTCCTCCTTCTTCATCTGTCTGTCTGTATCTTCTCTGCAGTTTCTTGTGAGTAACACATTCTTCTGTGCTTTTTAAATGCAATCTTTAACAACGCAACTGCCTGTTGCCAGGATGGTTTGATTCCCCCTTGGCTGTCTGTCTGGTAAGTTTCATATTCCCTACTGATGATACTATAAAGTGGGGCCATGGAACAGTGCATAAAAATAAACCTCTGAAATTAGGAATCTGAGATAAATGGGAAGATTAACAATCAAATGGTTTTAATTTATTTCAAAACAAGCCCTGGTAATAGGACCTAGTGTTGTACTTACTTATGTAAGTAGGAGATTCCACAAGCTATCAGGGATGGGTGCAAGAGGGTTACAGCAGCAAAATACGCCAATGATCTTGTGCATGGTCTGTACACCACGGAATATATGGCAGCTCACCGCATGACTGGGCTTGGGTCAAGGAAGGAGAAGACACGACCATCACTCCCTTCTGAAGATGATCGAAAGATTATTTGTAAGTATTTCTTCTTCAGTGGCAATCAGTTATGGGCAGTCTGTAAAGGGTGACACATACCAGCTGTTGTCATTGTATCTACACACTCTGATACAGTAGTCGGTATACACCTTTAAAGTTGGTTTGTGATCCGCCAATATACACGGAGAAGAAGGAGAAGTGCAGCACACTGTTGTCGCACTCATGACGTCAAACCGCTGCAGCAGTAGAGACACAGTGTAGACTAGAGAGCTAAACATATCAGAACTGTTGTTTGTTTTAGTTGTAATAGTGATGTCAGTTAGATTTGGTTAGGTCAGAGCTATGGAATATTAAATCATACAACTTTACTCACTACATCTTAGCCTTTCTTACTCTCAGGTGTGCATAAACTACAGGTTATGAACTTCTTTTTAAAATACAAAATATGAAATTATCGGTTATCTTATTGTATCGGCCATGAGATGCGGGTAATTATCGTATCGGCAGAAAAAAAATCCATATCATGCATCCCTATTCATAACTGTAACAAACACTGATTGAGCCATACATATTTAGGAATTGTTAAGGTGAGCAGGTATTTTGTAGAGCGGGCGCGGATGTGTTGTCTTTTCTCTTTCTATAGTTTGTTTGTCTGACAGTCTGTCTCTGCATGACGTCTATCTACCTGCGTCTGTGTCTCTACCTATCTGTCTGTCTGTGTATCTATCTGTAACTTGTCTGTTTATTTGTAAATTCTTTTTTCCTTTAATTCTTTTGTCTCTTTAGGTGAAGTTAAATCTGTTTTCCCAGACAAAACCGACGTTGAAATAAAAGCACTCATTCGACCTACTTTTGTCTATAGAGCTGACTACTGTAAAAAAAATGTGAAACAAATATTAAGTACGAAGTGCTGACATCCACTACAGAGTACATTTATAAATTAGCGTTTTTCAAATGAAAATAAGCTCAGCTCTGAAAACTCACTCAGATATTAATGAGATGTTTACTTACTCGAAACAATCGAAATATAACGTTAAAAAAAGAGTTTTATTTGTGAATATTATGCTTACCTTTCTTTCCGTAAAACGCGCTTACCGACGTAGACGCCATTTCGTAGATAGTCCCAGGCACGTTCGCAAGTCACCCCCCCCCCACACACACACACACACACGTGACGTCATTTTAAAGGCGCAGTTGTCCTCTAAGGAAAAACAGGTCTAAATATGGTGGCATGTAACAAGGCTCAGTGTTTTCGGTTTTTATTTTTCAAAGCCATCCAGCATACCGAATTTCGCCACAAGAGGACACTGTTACATAACCTCACACGAACAGGAACAACTTTTGGATCCGTGGAAACATAAAATCCGGATGAAACTCAGCTTAAAAATCTGGATATTTTTCAGTGAAAATCGGTAAAAAACGAAAATGCTATGAGAGATATGAGCAAAAGCGCTATGCGTTGGAATGCAAGACCATGGTTTATAGACAGTATTATGGTACTTGTACCACAGCACATACCATAGTTTCCTATAGTATATACCATAGTACTGTCAGAAATACCGTGGTAGATTTCCCATAGTAATTGTATCGTAGTAATACCATGGTATTACTATGGTACTATTACCATGGTAAACTTTCTTATGGGTCCACTGGGTCCCAGTATCTTTCTTGGTTCGGTACAGTCTTTTGCCCAATGATCAGGGGCCCCACAGTTCCAACCCCCCTCGTCTCGAGGGCCTACATTGCGGGATCCTTTGCTCAGAGCTCGGCCTCTGTTCCGAGGGGGACTGCTGCGCTCTGCTTCTCCATCTGCCCCTGTCGGGGCTCTGTTGAGTCTGGAATTGTGCCAGCTGTGCCATTTGAAGTTTGTTAGTCAATCAACCTTTGGGTCATGCTTTTGTCTCTGAGAGTTTCATATTGTTTCAACATGGATGGCATGCTCTTAAACAGCAGCCAAACGTCCTCTGTCCCAGCCCACACAGTGTTTGCACACTTGACGGCTGATTTCTTCCTCCATGCCGTCCAGGAAACAGCCGTTCATAGGGGGAGTCATTTCGTTTGTTGGGCGGTGCTAGACCACTGTTTTCGCTGAAAACTTCAGTCAGTTTGGCTGAAAAGTCAGACACAGTCTCTCCAGGCTGCTGTCTACAGACCTTTATTGTCCCCCATCTCACGGTGGCCGGGAAACTGTCTCTCATTCTGCCACATAGTCCCTCTACATAGCACCAATGATCGGCATTTGTCTATGAATGTTCTCATTCATCCAGGTCATGGTTACCCAAAGGAGTTGAATCATGTGCAACTGGACTTGGTATATATCATGTTCACAGATATACCAAGTCCAGTTGCACTTGATTCAACTCCTTTGGATGATCGGCATTTGCTGCCATTTATAACAGTCAGAGTCATCCTGGCTGTACCTGTCTGGTGTGGAGGTGGGGCGGTCACTGGACTCTGTGTGATGGGCTCTGTTGCAACAGCCAACTGTTCTCGGGCCTCTTGATATAGACAGCAAGCTGCCATCAGTCTGCGGCTGGTTGCTGCTGGTCTGCGGCAGCAACAAGAGGTCCACGTCCTTCTGTGAAAGCTGAGGACAATAATTAATCCCCCCCACCCTCATATCTCTTTGTTATGTCTGCACACATCGACAGTGCTGCATTTGATTTGGTGCTGTTCTATTGTGCTGGGATCGATTGGTGATGCCTGCGGGCTCTGGGTTGTTTGATCGGGTCTGCCTTTGATGCTGGTCAGTCTAAATAAAGAATGCCACGGAGAGGTTGTGTCGAGCGACAGCGCTGTGTCCTGACGTGATTTAAAAATACAATATTGGCGACGAGGATGGCTGATATCTCTCTCCCACCTTCCTGGCATTACCTGGCGAGCCTCCGGTACCATGGACTCGCTGGCTACATAGTTTTGAAAATTACATCATCGCCTCAGGGCTCGACGACGTGAGCCAGGCTAGGAAGACGGCTCTGTTGCTACACTGCTTGGGAGCAGAGGGTCATCGTGTGCTCGGGACTCTGGGGAACGTCACAAGCTTTGCCGAAGCTGTGGGACTTATGAGCACCCATTTCGCTGCTCCACAGAGTGCCCTCCTTCGGCGATTTATATTCCGTCAGCGACACCAACTGCCTGGTGAGTCTGTGCGGCAGTACGTAGCTAATTTGCGAGGGCTAGCTAGCTCATGCAAGTTTGGCGCTTCAGGACGAGATGGTTCGCGACCAGCTAATCGAACACACCAACAACGCAAAGGTGCGTGAGACTCTCCTGCTGGAAAAAGACGATCTGCTGCTGTCCAGAGCAATTACCATCGCACTACAGGTTGAGGGAGCAGCTGAGTGTGCTGCTATGCTAAATACACAGCAAGTGGCCACCTCCAGTCAAGCTGCCAACGACTCCTCCCTCTACTCACGGCTGCCCCTCGGGACGCAACCCAACCAGAGCGAGGCGGGCGCCGACTCCACTGGGGACGTCTTGCAACTGCAACGACGGCGTTTCTCGGCCCCGCCCTCAACAGTCCTGTGGTAACTGTGGGTCTCGGTCTCATGTTTCAAGGGCTCAGAACTGCCCTGCCCGTGGCCAGACATGCCGTAGCTGCGGTAAGCACAATCACTTTGCCAACGTCTGTCGATCTTCCCCGGCTGGGTCAGAGGGCCACACCCCCCAGTCTTCAACCGCCGTCATTCACAAGGTGAGCTCTGGGCCAGTGTCATTCAAATCATGCACAGTCAACATTAATGATGTGTGCATCCCCCTGCTGTTGGACACCGGTGCAAGTGTGTCTCTCCTGAATGTTGATACCTACAGTCAATTTTTCGGTTCACTGCCATTGTCCGCACCCTCAGCTGTCCTCTGTGGGTATGGTGACTCCAAAATCGATCTGGTTGGCTCTCTCCAAGTGACTGTCCGCTATGGAACCAAGCTGGTGCCCAATGCAGTTTTTCATGTGGCACGCCGTGGGGCCAACTTGATGGGCCTGGACCTGTTCTCCGCTCTGGGGTTCTCCCTCTTAGACACAAGGGGGGCAGCAATCCTGACTGTCGCCACACCTTGGCAGCAGAAGTGGCCATCGCTGTTTATGGGGCTGGGCTGCCTCTCCGCCTTCACCCATCAACCTCTCCTCAACCCTGCTGTGAAATCTGTCATCCAACCACTGCGCCGCATCCCGTTGGCTCTCCGTGATGGGGTCTCCGCCGAGCTGCAACAACTGCTGGAAGCTGGCATCATTGAACCGGTGGACGCGTCACCTTGGGTCTCAAACCTCGTGGTGGCTAAGAAGAAGTCGGGGGGCCTGCGTGTCTGCGTCGATCTACGTGCAGTAAATAAGGCAGTGGTCCCTGATAAGTATCCACTACACCACCTCAGAAGAACTCACTGCTCAGTTCTATGGCTCTGAGGTGTTCTCCAAGCTCGACCTCAGACAGGGGTACTTACAGGTGCCCCTCCACCCCAGCAGCCGAAACCTCACAGCCTTTGTGACACATGCAGGAGTGTTTCGCTACACCAGGATGCCTTTCGGTCTCAGCTCCGCCCCTAGCTACTTCCAGAAAATCATGGTCTCCGTGCTGGCTGGCATACTGGGCGTGGCCATTTATCTGGACGATATAGTGGTACACGGGCCCACCAGGGAAATCCACGACAAGCGCCTTAACATGGTCTTCGCAGCCCTGTCCAAGCACAAGCTAACTCTCAATGCTGAGAAATGTGTCCTCTCTGTGCCAGCCATCGACTTCGTGGGGTTCCGGCTGTCAGCGAGCAGTGTAACTCCACTACAATCCAACGTGGACGCCATTCAGGCCATCCCTGAGCCCAGCTCGGCCGCCCAGGTCGCCTCCTTCCTGGGTATGACAAGTTACTACCTGAGGTTTCTTCCCCAGTACTCTGCGACCACAGCCCCCCTGTGCCAGCTGCTGCGTAAAGACGAGCCATGGGTGTGGTCAAAGGCATGCAGTGACGCTGTGCGTGATCTCAAGACTCAACTGACTTCACCACCAGTGTTGGCTCACTTCGACATCTCCAGCTCCACCTTTGTGACCTGTGACGCATCAGCCACAGCGATAGGGGCTGTGCTGTCTCAAACCCAGAACGTTGTGGAGAAGCCCATTGCCTTCGCCTCCCGTGCCCTCAACCTGACCGAGCAGCGGTACTCCGTGGGTGAGCGTGAGGCGTTAGCCTGTATCTGGGCTTGTGAAAGGTGGCACCTCTACCTCTATGGCCGCTCCTTCACCCTCAGCACAGATCACCAGGCCCTGACAGCGCTGCTGTCCACATCTGGGACAGGCCACAAACCCCTGAGGCTGCACCGCTGGTCTGACCGCCTCCGCCAGTACAACTTCAGCCTGCAGTTCACCCCAGGCAGAGACAATGTTGTTGCCGACCTGCTCTCTCGCTCTTTCTCCACCCCAGCTCCACAGACGGACACTGACTGTGTGGAAAAGGACATTGTCCAAATGCTACACACACCCCTCCAGGCCACTGTCTCTCTGCAGGAGCTGAGGGCAGCCTCCGAACAGGACCCTGTCCTCTCCCAGCTCCGCACCTACATCCAGAACGGCTGGCCTCACAAGGTCCCAGAGGAGCTGGCTGCGTTCGCCCGAGTCAGACAGGAGCTCTCCTGCTGGAACGACACCTGCGTGGCACGTGGGTTTTGCACAGTGGTCCCAGCTGCTCTCCGTGCACGTGTTTTGAATACGGCGCATGAAGGCCACCTGGGCATTGTGAAACTGAAACAGCGCTGCCGAGACCTGGTGTGGTGGCCGGGGATAGACAGAGATATTGAGGCTCTGGTGAAGGACTGTTCTGCCTGCCTTGTGAGTGGCAAGACTGGCCACCAGGCTCCCCCACCCCTGCAACCTCTCGCCTGGCCCTCTCAGCCCTGGGAACACCTGCAGTTGGACATTTGTGGTGAGATCCATGGAGTTCCCCACCACCAACGCTTCATGGTGGTCGCCTACGATCTACACTCAAAATGGCCTGAACTCACCACTTCTGGCACTGTGACCTCACAGATCATCATCGACTTCCTGGACTCTCTTTTCTCTCGCTGGGGCCTCCCAAAGGCCATCACCACTGACAACGGCCCTCAGCTGGTCTCTGCTGAGTTCACTGCTTATCTCGAAAGCAAGGGCATCCGTCATATACGCACTGCGTACTACCACCCCCAGGCCAATGGCGGCGTTGAATGTTTTCACCAGTCACTGAAGAACGGCCTCAGAGCACACATGGCCCAAGGGTGCTCTTTCACGCAGGCCATCCGTCACACTCTGCTGCACTATCGGGCCACACAGCACTCGACCACAGGCGTCTCCCCAGCCTCTCTCATGCTAGGCCGGGAACTGTGCATGCCCCTTGACAGGCTCCGCCCCTCCACACCTCAGGCACCTCCCTCTGGGGTCAGAGCCTCAGTCACTCGTCAGCAGATGCGGATGAAGCAACGGTTTGACCAGTCAAAACGAACCAGGGTGCCAGACATCAATGTGTCAGACTGGGTCAGGGTCCGCAGGCCCCACAGGGACAATAAAATGGCTTCATACTGGTCCTCTCCTCTCCAAGTCACCCGTCAGCTGGGCCCAGCCACTTACCTCCTCAGCGATGGCACTCGGTGGCACTCCAGTCGTCTACGGAAGGTGTCAGCTCCGCCACACACAGCTGGTGACACAACCAAAGCCATTCCCTCAGCATGGCGAGACGCCCCGGGGCTTCATGCAGCTCCTACACGGGCCCCAGACATTTCTGGGCCTCAGCTTCCCCTGCCATCTCCCTCCCCACCTCGGCCTGCCCAGCCTACGGCCGCCCCGCGACCTGTTCGCACACGTTTACGCCCTGGCCATCTAGAGGACTTTGTGTCAACCTTTCATGTTTGAAATCCTGCCGGGGGGGGGGGGGAATGTTATGTCTGCACACATCGACAGTGCTGCATTTGATTTGGTGCTGTTCTATTGTGCTGGGATCGATTGGTGATGCCTGCGGGCTCTGGGTTGTTTGATCGGGTCTGCCTTTGATGCTGGTCAGTCTAAATAAAGAATGCCACGGAGAGGTTGTGTCGAGCGACAGCGCTGTGTCCTGACGTGATTTAAAAATACAATACTCTTCTCACTATTCTTTTGCCTATTTTTTCCCAGCCTCATCTTTTCATAACTTCAACGCTCTCCAATCCACTTTATCTGTCCTTTTTATTTTACTTTCACATTTTCCCATCTTATCCTTATCCTGCAGTTTATTATTTTTTTGCAGCTGTTTTTTTTCTTTTTCTTTTTTCTTTTCAGCTGTTCTACCAGTTTCAGGAAATCCAAATTTATTTTCACACATTGAAAACTGTTTACAGGAGTCATCACCATGTCGTTCACATGTAATTGTTACACATCCTGTCAAACAAGACCTGTCAGTTAAAAGTTTGCTTTGTTTCTTCCCCATTCTTTTAAACTGCAGTCACTCTTAACCGTAAATTTCCTATCATAACCATTCAATTGACATTATTCATTATTTCCTTTGCCAGTGGGTCGTCACACCTAAGTGAATGTCATTACCTTCAGACATCTTCACGTGGTCTTCAATACTGTATCCTCATTTAACTAAAAAGATGTATCACACAATTCCTTTCCCCACAATCTCACAACAGTCTCTTTTCACCCTGGGAGTCGGCTGTGAGCTGCCCTCGGGGGAGGTAGACTTCCTGGGTCTTAGGGGATTTTTTAAACCCCTTCACCAGACTGGCCGGCCAGATTTAATCCATGCAGAGAGTGGGTCAAAGAAGAATATGAATTAGGCATCCCGGACGAGCCCCCGAATTGTCGTGGCAATTATTTAATTCCACTCTGATGTTAAATGAGAAGCGAGACAAAAATCTCTTACAATATTGTCACACGATTTTAATATATGTTCAATAAACAGATGCACTCAAGCCCAGATGCTTGAATGCGTACTGATCAATACAGTACAGTCTCTCTTATAGGGCAGTTATCTGTTATTCCCCTCCTTATCTCATGTCTTCCAGCTCTCATCCCACCAAGGCCATTTCTCCACTTAGTGTGTACAGACTTGCTACACTCAGTGAGTCTCCCATACATTCCTCTGCTATCAACCAACAGTTAACAATAGGCCTTTATTTGTGTACCTGGAGAAGACAACTTATAAGACTGCCTTTGTTCTGTTACATATGGACTTTAAGCATCTATTTAAGCAATGTAAAATAAAGTTAAAGATGGTATAGCTCATACATGGTGAAGAATTAAAAGTAAGCAAATATCAAATATGAATTGCTCTCACACAACCATCATCATCATCATCAGTCAGGCACAGCAAACCGCATTGGCCATCATCCCATCGCGGTGTTGAATGGGGGAAAACAAAAATTAATGTGACTGGCAAAGAGGAGCATATAAACATCTCGCTGCACTAAGTGCACAACACCTACCCTCGTCTTGGCTTCGCTTTTGCTTGTGATTTCATTGATCCTTCTTCGTTCCTGGCTGAGCAGACATTCGGGTGATGGGGGGGGGGGGTTGCTCTAAGCTGACTGAGATGTGGTTTTGTAAGGATGCCAGACAGCGCTCCTGGACGATTCTCTCCCCACTTGATCACCAAGGACTTATTGTTAATTTTTTCTCTCACAAATACCTCTGGGAAGTCCAATCATTCCTCTTTCACACATTACTCAGTGACAAGAGACAGTCTGTGAAGATGAAGCAATTCTGTCTCGCTCGTTCGCTCTGAAGTGATTTGGAATTCATCTAACCATGAGGGGTTTGGTATCATTGTACATTATATTTGGTTTGTTTGACCGCAGGGGAGAGTGCATTGCTCCAGGATGGACAAGCATGAATATACTGTAGCGAATTCGGGGGCCAGTCTGAGAGACTGTCACCACAGGTGGGACGCGAACCCGTGTCTCCCGCTCCGCAAGCGACAACGTTAACCAGTCGACTAAAGGGTCCGACCCGTTAGTCAAGGACCAAAGTATCGATTTATCCATGCATGTTACACTACCCCACTCCTTCGGGAAGCGCGTCCCCGCGCTTCAGCATATCAGCTCCCTCACGCCTCTGGGCGCACGCGCTTCTGATGACCTCACGATCTCACCATCCCACTTCTGACACCAATGTAGCGAATTCGGGGGGCTGTCGACTGTTCAACGTTGTCGCTTGTGGAGTGAGAGACACGGGTTCGCGTCCCGGCTGTGGCGGTTCCCGGACTGCTACAATACTGACACTCATATGTGAAAAAGGAGGACAGTCTAATCATACAAATTGAGGGTGAGATGAAAAACCATACCTCGGAGACTTGTTTTCATGAAGTCTTTCCTGTCGCATGTCTAGCTGTCAGCTCACGGTTTTATGCCTTTCTCTCAACCTGCCTGGGTGACGGAGCGTGTGTGTGTGTGTGTGTGTGTGTGTGTGTGTGTGTGTGTGTGTGTGTGTGTGTGTGTGTGTGTGTGTGTGTGTGTGTGTGTGTGTTTTGGGGGGGGATTTGTAGTATCACAGAACTTTGTCAGGGAATGGTCCAAAAAAAAAAAAAAAAACAAACAAACAAAAAACCCCATCAATACACTTACAATGAGAATTAAGCTTTCAGCGACTTAAGGATCCGTTTTTATAATTGCTTTTCCTTAACTGTTATGCTGTATGCAGTGCCGCAGTGTTTTGTTTTGTTTTTTTCCAGAATCAGAAATTGATTTATTGCCATATGCATTACATGCACTAGGAATGTAGCTTGGCATTGATGGTACAATAAAGATTGCGACAAAAAAAGCTGTCATATATAAAACAAAAAATATTATATATAAATTATATATATATATATATATATATATATAAATTATATATATAATAATATATAGTACTTTAATTTTTTGTTGTTTAAATCTTTTTAGATCAATTTTATGTATATAATCATATACATAAAACAGATCTAAAAGGACAAACAGCAAAAAAGTAATATAAAATTAGTATATATGTGTGTGTGTGTGCGTGCGTGCGTGCGTGCGTGCGTGTGTGTGGGAGAGCGGCTGTCGTCATTGTGGCTGATGTTGAATCTTACATGATTTAGGAATAATATCTCAACATTTGGATGTGGATTTGGAGGGGATGATTTGTGGTTTTGTGAAAAATGAAACTCTTCTCTTCCGTCCATCACCAGTTTCATCCTACTTGGGTCACTTGGTGGGGATCCATCTTCCTGGGAACATGAGCTCCAGCACGCCTACGTAATCGGAACGTACTTCCTCCTATCCATTTCCGTACACAAACCACTCAGCTGATGACGTGTGCATTCCGTGGCTAGTAGTTAGCAGGATAAGCTAGCCACCTGTTAGAATAAAGGTGTCTTTTTCTGCAAAGTACTAAACCAAAGGGAAACCTTTAAATAAACGCAGAATATGGAGACGCTTTACCACCAGACGAACAAGTTAGTATCGCTATTTTATGAACGACAACTGTGTACTGATTGATTTTGCCAGCTAACGGTAATTAGCTACAAGCGTGTCACCTAAAGTTAAACAGCTGTAAATGCTATTTCTTCTCGGTAAGGTTAGTGTAGGAATATATGGATTTGTGTTGACGGAGTTGTTTCCTTGAGATTACGCATTTAGTGTGAAAACACTTACTCTAGTAACCAAGAGACCGTTAGCCTGATACAATGTCCGGGTTCCCGAATTGACGCCTTATGGTCACAAATCAGACGAAGTGTAACAACGAGGTATCTTTATTCAAGCCCTGACTAATGAGACACACGTTTTGATCAAGTTCTCCTTACGAAAGTTTTTGGAGCACTCATCGACAAGTAATGACTTTGCGGACAGGTAGAGATATTTTTGTTTTGCGCAAAAATATCTCAGTTTAGTATATGTAGTAGATGTTATTTAACTAGTTGTTTACATGGTCCCTTCGATTCTTCACTCATCTTCTCTCGATTAGGCAAATCCATGAGCTGCAGTCTCACATGGGAAGACTGGAGTCAACAGATCGCCAGTCAGTACACCGTGAGTAGACAGTGTTTTACCGAAATGTTTCCCTCCTTTCCTTGTCCATGGAAGATAGAGTTGCTGTTTAAATTCGGTACCGTTTTGGCTGCCCTGTAAACCACCTAATCACCCTGACTTAATGATGTCTGGCTGTGTTGGTGCCATTGGGTTGAACTGGATGTAGTATATATCTGAGAAGGGGCAGCCTTCTTATTTTCTTTGACATCACTGGCAGAGTTTTGGACAAGTTGTCTGTTTTCTGTTGGTCTCTAAATGAACCGTTCTGAGCCAGGCTGGTGCCAGGACAGGAAGCAAGAGGGGTGTGGGCACATTGGGAGAAACTGGGAGGGCTCGTCTTTAGATAATGGTGGGAGCCTGGCAGCCACCCCCGGACAATGACATCAACTCACACGTCGGGGTGGGTTGCATAGACCCAAGAAAGTCCTAATGGAATAGGGGTGTGGGGGCCAAACGACACTGGCCTGGACCTTTTTTTAAATGGTCAGATAAAAGTTCATAATGAGTGTTGTGCCGCCACTTTGTTTTTGAGACTATCAACAAGTTGAGAATGGAGGTTGCAACAGCGGCCGATAATTTGTATTTTGACTTCAAGCAACTTAAATAGAAGCTAATTTATTTGTATTTTGTATTGTTTTCATGCTTACCCAGTAGACATAATAGAAGGATAGAGATAAAAACGCACATTTACTGCTCCTTGTAATCAAACTAAATGTAATCGACTGGAAAATGTACAGTTTTGACAAAATAGCACAGACTCATTGACACACAGAAGAACATACTAATATGCACATATAAGTTAATATTCATTTTCATCTATGTATGTATGAAACACTTCTGTTTTTTATTGTATTCTTCTTTCAAGTTTTGGAGAATGAACTGCAGGCTAGAATTGACCAGATCTTCAATCATTTAGAACGTCTCGAAATCCTGGCCAGCAAGGAACCACTGAACCGCCGCCAGAATGCCAAATTGTGAGTTTGGAAAAGAGTCGATGACTGATGTAGACCCTAGAGCCCCAGCGGCTAGTGGGGTGATTCATATATCATACAGGCGTGGGAAAGGTGTAGAAGGAGAGACAGGCAGCATTCTCCTGCCCTGCAGGGATTTCTTTTATGAAAACATTTCCGCAGAAGCCCCATCACCATCAGCATTCCTGCTGTATTGGGCAAAGTGTCATTTCTGAGCTGGGTAAACAGGCCCAAGGGGAAACTGCGCCCCATCCGACAGCACCCCCTCTGATGGTGGGACAGCTCAGATCAGGCCGCAGGACTGAGCCAGCCACAGATGACGTGAAGGAGAGTTTGGCTGTGAGGGACAGGTGTTTCCTGCTAGGTCAGATATGAAATGAAGAACCATTCACATTAACCCAAAAATTTAGGAGCAGATTCAGCAACACAGTCGAGGTATAACTGACATTATGGAACATGTCATAAATTGAGTGTCAGAAAACATCGAAAATGCTTTGCGTAGTTGTTTAATAAAGCCCTTTTTCCCACATTGTGACACTTCAAAGGTTTGTGAGTAGTTGCTTCTGTTGCCTACCTCAGGCGGGTGGACCAGCTCAAATACGATGTTCAGCACCTGCAGACGGCCTTACGAAACTTCCAGCATCGACGCTATGCCAGAGAGGCCCAGGAAAGAGAAAGGGAGGAACTCATGAGCCGTACCTTCACTACCAATGTAAGTCTGATGTGCCATAAAACAGGATGGGAAATTAATGGCAGCCACTAGCCCAATTGTGGATTTAATTTGTGATTTGATCAGTTAACGTGTTTCTTCCAGACACTATCAGGTTAACAAAACCAGCATTTGAAGCTTATCTGAAAAAGCAGTTTTAGGAGGCGAAATTGATCTCGTTGGCTTATGGAGGATAGAAGTTAGTTTCCTGCCCTGCTTTGAAGTAGTGTGATGGTAAATAAAAATTTGCATAATCCACAGAATGAGAAGGGTGAAATGTATATGTTGGATGATGTTTGCTTTTGTGCGCGTAGGACGCAGACACCTCTATACCCATAGACGAGACCCTACAGTTTAACTCAAGCCTGCACAATGCACACAGAAACATGGACGATCTCCTGGGCAGCGGAAGTGGCATCCTCACCGGCCTCAGAGATCAAAGGGGGACACTCAAGGTATGTGTGACCGTGTCCCATCGGCACCAAAGTAGAAGTCATTCAGTTTTTTCCTACAGAATGAATCCACAATACAACAGGACAAGGGGTGGGCTTAAGTCAGCCAAAACTTTCCTTAGATGACCTAAAGCAAGAAATATTCTCAAATAAACCCTGACGCAGTTTTTTGCATCCACAGCTTTCACAACAGTGCGATTGTTACCATGCGTATGCTCAAAGAGGGTGAGCCCTTATTTCCAGGGAGGAGATGGTCTTCCTGTTATTTTTTTTTGTTTTGTTTCGTTTTATTTTTCCCCCCATCCCTCGACTTATCAGGGTGTGGCTGGTGATCAACACTCATGGCCCTGTTGGTCACATGGCCTGGTCGTGAGAAACCGCTGAGGCCAGGGTGGAGTAGTGAGACAGAGAGGGTGTTTTCCCTCAGACAGCGACGCCCCAATAAGTTGAAGTTAGTCAGATAATGGCGGTTTGGAAGAGTTCCTGCACAACATCTATTTGCTAAATAGTTCCCTGCATTTGTGGTTTCTTCAGCTTTGAGCAACCACATGCATTGGTTTGCATGAAGTTGTTTTATCTTTCATACAAATCTGGTTTTGATTCGGCTATCTCCAGGGGACCCATAAGAAGATGCTGGACGTGGCCAATATGTTGGGGTTGTCCAACACAGTGATGAGACTGATTGAGAGGCGTGCTACCCAGGATAAGTTCATCATGATCGGAGGCATGCTGCTGACCTGCATCGTCATGTTTCTGGTCGTCAAGTACCTGGGCTGAATACTCAACTGTTTACAATGGCAACTTTCCATCAGTCTTCTCAGACATTTTTGCACCACAGCCCCCATGAGATGTGAATGGTTATAGAATAAATAATTCTAGCGTGTTTTTGAACTATTGGAATAGAACAGAAAGACTTTTTATTTTGAAAACTGTACCATTATCTCTCATGTTCGATCATTCAGAAAAAAGTGCATCTGCAAATCTGTAAGATTTGGTAAGTTAAAATATAAATACAATATTTAATTCCACTCCAAGCTGAAAGGTGGCATCTGATAACCACTGCCTCACATCCATTATCCAGCTGTTCCTGGAAGCCATCTGATTGTGGAAAGCGGCAATACGAAGGAATATTTCACTTGTTTACTACATTCTCTGTTCTTCTAAATTAGTGTTTGTTCGACAGTTACGGTTTTGATCTCGTGCACGAGCAATGTCCATGTCAATTGTTTAACTATTTTCTGCCGTCATTCCCACTAACCAAGAGAAATGTCCCTCCAAAAAAGATGCTAACTATGACCTGATCCTACATCACATTTCATCACATAAGAAGCTCTTATTTATGAAAGGTGATATTTAATCAGAGATGAAAAGTTGGTCAATTGGGATCTCGGAATAACCATGAAGTGTTTGCCAGTTTGCCATGCAGTTTCATAAAAATGACTACCCCTGTAAGATTCTCTGGGATTTATGCTTGGATCTAGTCTCACTATGTGAGTGTTTAGTCCTCTGAATACAAAAAAGTGTTTGTGTTCACAATAAATGTAATTTTTATCTGGTGATTGTGCTTGCTATAGGCTCCAATAACAAGGCTGAGGTCAATCTTTGATATACTTCCTTTACAACATAGCATGTCAGACATTAGGATTTACAGTAGAACTGGTTTTGCAAGGGCTTTTTCTTCCACTGTAAGCAGAACTGAAAGCTTTAGCTCAAGCCTTTGAACCTGTCTAACTTCACTAGTTTTCCTTGGCATGGGAATAAGAGAACCCCCCCAACATCAGATCCGTGGAACGGCAGACTAGAAAACGCTTCCTGATTGCTTTTATGCACGAGGCAGTTTAAACGTCTTCACAACTAAACACAAAGCAGCTCTAGCACCACCTGTTGATGTGTTTTCAACATCAAGAAGTGAAGAGAAATTAAAGCAAACGTTTTTCTAGTTAACAAGAAGAATCTGAGGTTTCACATAAAAAAACCTAGACAGGTGAACTCAAAAGATTTTATTTGCTGAAGCATAGCAAGATTGAAAAAGACAACTGCTACCGTTTTATAGATCATGATCCTCTGACATCCCAGCCTATCCTAGCCAAGATAGTTTAGAAATAACCTTGTTAAACACATGCATTTGTCCATTCTCCTTCCAAATTGTCATTATTCTTTGTCAGCCTTTTCAACAGTAGCGTCAAACCTCTAGAATGTTATTAGGTTTAACTACAGCAATTTTATTTACAAAATTAGACAAAAAGCATAACTCCTCTGAAGGGAACTTTGGAAAATAATTTAAAAACAGAAAAATACAATTATTGCAGTATACTACAATCATATTGTTACATGATGCAAAAGCAGCATCTTGATGTACAGATTTCAGTGCAAGTCATTCAGGTGTACCCTTACCACTGGGAGCACGACCAGTGCATCTGATAGCTGGGGCTTATGGACCACCTAAAGCATAATTCCCATTGCTCAAAAAATGGGGTTGTGTATGGGACAATTTCATGCCAATATAGGCATTGTTGCATAAAATTAATATAGGTGTCATATTAGAGGGATTCTTCACATTACACACTAATATGTACAACTTACCGCATCACAAATTTTCGAGACCAAGGAACCAATAGAAAGCAAGTAGTCATATGAGAATAAAAGTATAGAGAATTACAAACACAGTCTGACTTTCTGGAGCAACCAGAATACATTACAGAGGGAAAACTCCTCCTGTCTGGTTCAAAACCCACTTCCTGACCATCTCGTACTTTCCCACAACATGGTTCTGTTCATGGCTTGAGCCAATGTGTCTCTTTGGCTGCAGGAAACAAGTTTAGAACATTTAAAATCATTAACTGTGGCAAATAAAAATACTCCAGTGAATTCTTGACCTGGCTTCCCATTTATTACAATGGGTGTCTTATATTTTCAGTGTCAGTATACACGTTTTGGGGTCTCTGGCATTAATAAGAAACATATCTAGGCAATGCATTGCCATTACAGAGGAAAAACTTAATAAGGGCCAGGAGCAAATGTAGTTGCCAAGTTGTGGGCTGTACCACTTGGTGGCTGTAACACTGCATTTTGTCAGCCATTGGTGGTTTGGTGGCAAGCTACGTGCTTCCTATGTGTCACTGTCTGCACACTGTTGCGACAGGACCTCCATCAAATTTTTCTCTTCCATGTCTCCGCCAAACCGTTCGGTAAATTCCCCTCCTGGCTCGTTGCATTGGTTTTACCACTTCAGTGCAACTCCTCCATCAGGAGCCATGGTTAGGGGGGTGCTGGAGGTCCTGCCCTGAGAAGATGGGGTGTAGGAGGGGGTGGAGCTGGAGAGCTGCAGCTGCAGCAGCTTGTGAGGGCCTGGGGGTGAAGAGGGTGGGGTACAGGGCTGTGTGTGGGACGTGATGGAGGGCTAAGGGGGTGTGATGTAGTGCAGAGGCTGGGATAATGTGTATGGGTTGCCCAGACAGGAAGGCTGTGGGGTGGGCGGGGATCAAACCAGCATGTCCCAGCGAATGTCCCAGAGAATGACCGAGGGAGTGGCCCAGGGGAGAAAGGGAGATGGGGGTAAGGTGATGCTGAGGAATGTGGTGTACCTGGGCCAGCTGTGCATGGGCAGGGTGGGGGTGATGGGGATGTGCTGGGTGGATACCCATGGCTGCAGCAGTGGCTGCGTGGTGCTGCAGGATAGCATGCTGCACAGTGGTGATGGAGGTGGCTGAGGCAACTGAAGCAGCTGGCTGCTGGATGTGGATTTGCTGAAGGGTGGGGGGAGGTGGAGCTGGGGCCAGGTTGGCGGCAGCAGCAGCGGCAGCGGCAGCCGAGGGGAAGGTTTTCACCTGCTTGGCCAGGAGCTGTTGCTGGATGTGCTGCTGGGCGGCCTGCTGCAGCTTGCTGTACTTCTCCATCTCCTCAGGGGTGAAGGTGATGGGCTGACTCTCCAGAGGAGCCAGGCCATCCTCCTCATCCTCCATGCCCTCCTCCTCCAGGCTGGGTGGGGGATAAGCGGGATAGGCATGCATGGAGTGCTGCTGCTGCATATCAGGCATAAGCGGCTCCATCATGGTGTTCTGAGAGGGGTCCTGCGCCGCCTCTCCCTGGTACTGGGGCATCAGCATGGAGGGCTCCTGCTCAAAGAGGGGCCGGGCCTCGTGCTGTACCTGTGCTTCAGGATTTTGCTGCTGTACCTCTTCTTGCACAACTGTGTTTTGTGGGGCCTCTTCAACCTTCTGGACTGGCGGAGCAGGAGGTGGCGGTGGCGGGGGGAACTCCCTTATCGGCTCCACCAGGATTACTTCTCTTTCTGCCTCAAAGCCTTTCCCTGTTGCTGACTTTTCTCCCTCTTCAGGTCTGGTTAGGGGAATTATAGGCTTCTTCCCTGCCTGGAGCTTACCAAAGAGGGGCAACATGGCTTTGTTTCCTAGGGCAGGGGGCAGTTTTGGGCCAAAGTAGCCCTGTGGTGGGTCCTTGATCTTAACGCCCGACTTAGATCCTGGGGCTGAGTCATCAGAGCCTTTTTTAGACTGGACCTTCTCCAGCAGCTGGCGAGCCGTCAGGGAGTTCCTCTGCTCCCCTGCATCACGAGACACCCCTAGCCTCAGGCCCTGCGAGGTGGATGAGTGGCTGTTGCGGTTGGTACCTCTTGCTGACGTGGAGCGAGGAGACTGTGAGCGGTAGATACGGGAGCGGTTGAAGTCCCTCCGATGTGTATCGCTGTCTCCACGGCTTCTATGGGTACGTCGGTGGGGGGAGCCCTTGGTGGAGCTGGAGGAGCGACTGGCTGAGCTGCGGCTCCGGCTGTAGCTCCGCCTCCATGACCGGGTGCTGCTGCTGCGGCTCCGGCTACTGGAGCTCCGGGAACTACTACGACGCCGCCGCCTGTGCCTCTTCCTGCGGCTGTGACTGCGGGAGCGTGAGCGTGACTCCTCTGAGGAGGATGAGGAGTAGTGGTGTCTCCGCGAGCGCCGGCGACGCTCTCTGCTGCCCCTTCGTTCATACTCAGAGTCTGATGACTGTTTGGAGTGCCTCCGCCGGTGGCCTTTGTTGCTGTAGTCACTGTAGCTGTCAGAGTAGCTGTGGCTATGGTGGCTGTAGGCACTGCTGCCAGCTGAGGAGCGTTCTGAACTGCTTGAGTATGAGCGACTGCGAGAGGCCTGGCCACGCTGCTGCCGCCGACTACTACCCCGTCTCTCCCCTCGCCGTGAAGAGCGGCTGTGGGAGCGGCCCGAGTCCTCACTACGGTGTCGCCGCTGTTCCCGGGGACTTGACCGGCGATGGCGTGAACGCTGTGCAGTGGAACCTCCCTCCTCTTCACTCTCGCTGCTAGGAGGTCTGCCCGGACCAGGACTTTTCTGAGCTGAGGTTGAACAGGAGGCACTTTGGGGTGTGCCAGCATCGGTCCTCTGTTTCTTGGTGCCATTGTGCTCTTCAGAGGACTTGGCCTTGCTATCGGCACCTATTCCAGCACCTCCTTCCTCTACCGTAGACTTGGAGTGCACTTCCTTGGCGGAACGTTTCCTCTTTCCTGGTTCTGTTCCTGTAGCTGCTACTGCACCAGTTATCATCTGAGCAGAGGAAACTTTGTCCTCCCCTTTTGGCTTTGCTCTCTCCTGTTCGTCCCCTGTTGCGTCTTGCACTTTATTTTTACTCTTTTTTCGTTTGTGTTTCTTCTTCTTTTTGGGCTTTTCTCCCATGACCTCCAATTCTGCTTCCCCACCCTCTGCCATTCCTTTTTCTCTTCCTTTGCGCTTGGAGCGCTTTGCAGACTTCCTATGCTTCTTCTTCTTTTTCTTCTTCTTAGCACCACTGCTTCCAGTTCCTGGCTTTTGCTCATCCCCTTCTGACTGACCAGACTCTCCCTTTAACACAGGTTCATCTTTGTTAGTGCTGGGTCCAGGGTTAGTGGCAGTGTCTGTCTCAGACAGTAAGGCAGCCGTTCCTGGTTCTTTCTCGGTGCCTTCTTCACAAGGCTTGGGGGACTTGCCCGCTTTCCCACCACGTGGTCCTTTGTTGCGAGACAGCTTAAAATCAAAGTAAAGGGGATTGCAGCTGTAAGACAGAGAGGGCTCAGCCTTTGTGAATTCAAGCAGTTCCGAGGGCCACTGTAGGGTGGTGCTCTCATCTTTGCTTAGGACAGGGAAGAAGGGACCAGTTGGGATTTTGGGGCCAAGGTTGGGGTCCGTAGTGTCCTGCTTGCTCTCTGTCTCTTCAGGTGTTGTAGTAGAAGCAGTCTCCATTGCACAGGAAGAACGCTCCTCTGTCTTCACTTCGGGTGATGAAGGGTTTGGCTCTGGAGCACTGGTTGAAGCAGCTTTCCCTGGCTCCTCAGTCTTGCACGCTGAAATGTCAGCCTCAGTCTGCTCAGAACTTTCCTCAGTTTTTTTCTCCACCTCCTCATCTTCTTCGTCGTCGTCGTCGTCCTCCTTGCTTTCACACTGGTCAGTGGCCTTCATGAAAAGCAGAAACTGGAAGTGGGGTTTCACACGGCAGTGTGCTGGGGGTATGTAGTGGTAATACTGAGGCTCCTGTCCAGCATAACCCTCCTCCTTCTTCATCATCATCTTCAGCTTATTGAGAGTGGAAGCCAGAGAGGCGCCGTCATCCTGCTGCTGCGTGTCTTCTGTCCCCAGCGCAGCACCACCTTCTCCTCCATCACCTCCTTCCGTTGCTCCCTTGGGGCTGTCTGTGTTGCAGGCTTCCTCTTGTCCACTGGCCCGCTCACCCTCCTGTCCCTCCTCGCCCTCCATGACCTCCTCACCGTGGTCAGCAAACACGGCAGCTGCGGTTTCTAGTTTCACTGGGGCTTTCTTGGCGAAGGAGAAGGACACGCTGACTTTGGATGCTCCAGTTGGGGTTGGGGAGGAGGAGCTGCTCTTGCCCAGAGAGAAGCTGATAGTGGGGCCTGGCTTTGGGGACGCCTGCTCACTCTTGTCTCCCAACAAACCCTCTGTGATGCTGTTTGTCAGAGAAACATTCTCAGATACAGTGCTGTCACCATCTTCTGGCCTCTCTTCATCCACAGCCACAGTTGTGGTTTTGAACATGGGCCCACTTCCTGGAGTGCTGGAACAAAAGACAACAATGGCAAGGAGTTTTGGGATAAGTGTTTCCATTTTAACTAGTAAGCTGTAATAGTACTGACAGTAAAAAATATAAGCTATCTCTTCCAAAAACCCTGATCCAAGTTTTTTCAGCTTTTAAATTATTCTTTTTTTTAACAGCTAATTGATGTCATACCCATTACATTGGATCAATGCATTCTTCCAGCAGTATTAGAATAATATTCTAAGTTAGCAGCTGGAATTCTTTGAGGGTTGGAAAATTGGAGCCAAATTGGTCAAAAACGAAAATCGACTCAAGCGCACTGTTATCTAGTAGGAGTCTGATGTAGCAGTTGGTGAATAATATTCAACTGTCAATGGCCTTGCCGGATTTAACATTTGTGAGAACAGCACAGCTCACAGTGAAATACATTCATCCATTATCCGAACCGCTTATCCTGCTCTCAGGGTTGCGGGGATGCTGGAGCCTATCCCAGCAGTCATTGGGCGGCAGGTGGGGAGACACCCTGGACAGACTCCCAGACTATCACACAGGGCCGACATATACACTCACACACATTCATACCTAGGGACAATTTAATATGTCCGATTCACCTGACTGACATGTCTTTGGACAGTGGGAGGAAACCGGAGCCCCCGGAGGAAACCCACGCAGACACGGGGAGAACATGCAAACTCCACACAGGACGACCCGGGACAACCCCCAAGGTTGGACTACCCCGGGGCTCGAACCCAGGACCCTCTTACTGTGAGGTGACTGTGCTAACCACTGCGCCACCATGCCGCCACAGTGAAATACAAACAAAACAAAATTGAAAATACATGTTGATATGCGTAGGCCTGAATAGAAAAAAGGTTAACTCAAGTGACACCCTTTTCTGTTTACTAGCCCTTGCAACTGCATCAATGACCAATCAAATTATCTTTATCTGTTGATGCATTTTAAATAATGGAGCCCCAATTACACCATTATCAATTACACCCTGCAATAACGCCAGTAGGGGGCACTTCAGGAACACATTCTTACCGGTCTTGCTGTTTCCTTTGCTCGGCCAGCTCATGTAGCCTGCGGAGCATCCTCTCTTGCTTCTTTCCACCTTTCCTGGAACGGGATGACACATTCCGCGCAAACTCCCTCTGCTTCAGCTCCTTAAGCCTCTGCAGTACATAGCAGTAGTAGCAGAGAAAGACAGGGCAGAAGGAAAGAAAGCACTTTATCTCAGCTCAGGGAGAGGTTAACGTCTTCATGTTTGATCTCTGCCTACATGCACACATCATGCAAAACAAAGAATACAAAGGGCTGGACAGTTAGTGTGTGGCATGTTTTCCTCACCTGCTTGTGGGCATGGTCGTAAGAGTTGATGTGGTTGTCAAACTCCTGGTGTTTGGTGTACTGTTTGTCACACAGCTCGCAGTAGAAGTTGGCTCTCAGGTCTTCCAGAGCCTTGGCAATGGCTTTCTCCTTTTCCACTTGGTCCTATTAGTAAAAAAAGAAAAAAAATTAGCAAGTCACCTAAGCTAAAAATTTAAAAGATTTTTTTTGGTACAGTTGTTGGAATTGGCCATAATTTCTTTAGAAGCTGGAACAGTAGGTCTTACGGTTATTTTACAAAGTCATGTTAAACAAGACACAAGTACAAAAATGCACAGCTTTCTGAAATACAATCAATACTTAATGTCAAAACTCTTTAGGCAAATGCCTTTTTATGACTTTTTCAAATAAACTCCCACCAAAGCTGTCTAATGACATATTTGCTTATAATTTTTCAATAAAGCATTAATACAGCATTCTTTAAGCAAATGCCTTTTTTTTTAAAAACTTTTTCAAATACACTCTCCCACCAAACTTTCTAATGACATATTTGCTTATGATAATGTTTCTATGAAGTACTAATACAGCACCCACCAAATTTATCTGCATGCATCAGCCAGTCTAAGAGAAATTACTTTTGCTCCAGTGACCAAGAATGTCATGTCACGTCCCTCTAATCGCCTCTCAATACACTTCTATTCATTTTCTGTCTTAACATCAAGTGTTACAGCCTCCCCAATCTCCAAAGTCTATTTCTCTCCAAGATGCTACTACTGAGCAATGCCACAAACAAAATGACTTCTAACTTTCTAGCCGAGGTGATCTAATAGGTAGAAAAATGGATACTCTGCATTTCTCTGAGGATGATTATTTCAGTCAATGACAAAACAATTTTAAACAAGAGGCTCATAAGCCAAGAGAGAAGAGAATAGTAATAAATCCAAAGAAAAAAAAAGAAGAAAAAAAAGCTATGCCCAGTCTTTTCTAGAAAAAAATACTGAATCACTGAGGCTAACCTTATATTTCTGTCGGAGTTCTTCCGTATCCTCCTTCTCCACCTCGAGCACTCGTCTCTTTTCTGTGGCGTCCTCTGCATAGTCCAGCTATGAAGACGAATATGCATGCATTAAAAACAAGAAAAATTAAACTGGACATTGTGAATGTGAGAGTTCATCAACAACAAAAGGACTCAAACCCACTGGCAGTGATAGTCTGCACATTTGAAGCTCCTAATTTGATGCTTTGATGGCACAATGCAGGTGACAAATTGCCAGTACAGCACTGCAACTTGCCATTTTTTCACTACAAAAGATTTGTCCAATCCTATACTAGTTAGAGCTGGAGACTGGCTAGTAGACCATCTTGGAATATAAAGAAATTATTTGTCCATACATTCCAACAACGGTTTGCTACTAGTTAAATTATCCATTGTGAAATGGTGTACATGTTTTTAGAGTATCAGCATATTTCTCATCTATTTCCTTGCTTTCTGTGCCCTTGTCAAGACAAACACTAATTAAAAACGTGCATAATAGCAGTAAGTCTTTCAATAGGCCAATTCAGCTCCAGAAACCTCACAAAAAAGCCAATTCATTTGTCTGTTAATGGTAAAACCAAGACCAGAGTAGACACATCAAGGTGATTTTTTTCCGTTGTTGTTGTTTTGGATTTTTCCTCCCAATTGTACCTGGCCAATTACCCCACTCTTCCGAGCCACCCCGGTTGCTACTGCACCCTCTCTGCTGATCCGGGGAAGGCTGCAGACTACTACATGCCTCCTCCGATACATGTAGAGTTGCCAGCCACTTCTTTGTGAGGAGTTTCGCCAGGGGGACGCAGCATGTGGGAGGATCACGCTATTCCCCCCAGTTCCCCCTCCCCCCTAAACAGGCGCCGCGACCGACCAGAGAAGGCACTAGTGCAGCAACCAGGACACATACCCCACATCCGGCTTCCCACCCGCAGACACGGCCAATTGTGTCTGTAGGGACGCCCAACCACGCCAGAGGTAACACGGGGATTCGAACTGGTGATCCTCGTGTTGGTAGGCAACGAAATAGACTGCTATGCTACCCGGACGCCACATCAAGGTGATTTGACTGGCTACTTGAGGGATTCAGTGAGTGCTCCATCACTGTAAACTGCAGCATTGCAAAATGTGCTAATGCTGATAGTGCAGTTCTGCTGCCTTGAGCACAAGGCACCAATTCAAAAAACAAAATGAATCAAACTTCTCACCTCCATTTCCATTCGTCCCATCCCCATGACATCATATTTGAGGATGATGGGCACAGGGTCAGTGCGTCCTGTTGGGAAAGAGAGAGAGGCCGCGGTCAGCTTGTGACAGTGGGCTGGTGGGCCAGCTGGGGGACAGCCTGCTTTTAGAGCATAGGGTGCTGGGGTTAGAGAATTTTGCCTTGAAGTGCAAAGAGACCAGAAAGCTACAGTGAACCAAACACCAGCTATTCTCACAGCTTACTAGAACCAGCGGAGTAGAACACAGCTCATCTGATCCGCCCGTTTAATCTGGCTGGCTGGTTTTACTATTTCTTTAAGAGTCTAATTAGCTGAACCTGTTTAAGTCCTGGTATATAAAAGGAAAGTGAGGATTGTTCCAGTGTTTTACAGGAGGGACCAAAAGGAGTGATGAGAGAGAGGGATCAAGTGGACTACAACAAGAATATGTTCAGTTAAAGCCAATTAATTGCCGCAACTCTGACTCTTCAGTTTTGCCCTGCTGACAACGCACTCCTCCCTCTTTTCGTTGCTGTTGTCATATTAAACCGGAAAGCCATGTTTTTCCAAGGACACTACAGCCCAGAGGGGGAACTGAATGACACAGCTGCAGAAACTCACTGAGAGCCACTGCAGCAATGTCGGCCAAGACAGCCGAACCTCCCCATCTCCTCTAATGCATCAACTCCGTCAGTGGACCACCCCCATGGCTGCCTGATCCTCACAAGCACCTTTTCACTTATCCTTCATGTGGTCTAGCCCTCTGTTAACCCTGTCCATGGGCCCCTCTTCCTCATCAGGGCAAGGGCTAAAAGGCTGTCTTCCCTTGTGTGTTTAAGGCTGAGTTACGTAAGCTGTGAAAAGAGCTAGAACTGAAATTAACCGTCAATAAATAAATAAAAAAATTTGTAAAAAAAACTGAAAAACAGAATGAAACAGAAAAAAAGCTACTTTGGAGATTTACACAGAATTGCTTAATTCACTCATAATCAGCCAAACGAAGCAGAGAGAGATCAAGAGAGAGGGAGGGAGAAAGAGTAAAAAAGGGACACAAGCACTGAACTACAGCAGAGTGACGTCACAGGCCTGAAGTCGCCACAGTGACAGTGCAAAGGATGGGGATACTTACCTTATGGGGAGGACAGACAAAGAGACATGGGACAGACAGATAGGGGAATCTCAAAACAAAAAGGTCAAAAAACAAAAAACAAAAAAAAGTAACTAATCTGCTGCAGCGGTTGCCAGCCAGATACACAGAACAATCTTACTGATTTAAGTTTGGTTTCAGTTTTTTTTTTTTTAACTCAAGTTTGTTCTTTTCCATGAATAAAATTTTCCTGTCAGTTTATACCATTGGGCATATGGTATATTGGGAATTTTACAAGAAGAGGCTAGCTCTATAGTAACCTGGGAAAAACATTGGAATTTTTTTTTAATACAAATTCTGTCCCAATTTAAAAAAAGACTTACCTCTATGAAATCTATTAAATTAAGCAGAATTATGGCTGTAAACATAGTATGTTAGGGAATTGTCTGTTATTCAAGCTTGGAAAACAAATAGCCCATGCAATTACAAGTCCAGGGAGAGAATGTATAAACTATTCAGAAGTTAAAGGGAGCTGAAAAGGCTTCAATTATCTTTGATTAGCTTCACATTAATTACCACAAAAGCGTGAGTCCAATTAATTCCTGGCCCATAGCAAGCTAAAGGTAAAAATAAATATCTGCCACCTTATTGAAAGCTTCCCTCTTATCTCTGCATTCACAGCCCAATGGCATAATTCAAATTCTGAAATCACAGCTGGGTGGTTTTCACAAAAAGCCTGTCTGGACTCATGTTCCCGCTGCAGCGTCTGTCCGCTGGATAGCTTTGTAACTAACAAACTAAAATTAAACAGGAGTAAGATTTTCACTCAGGGGGCTTTATGTTGCCTTGGAAGTCACATGAGGATTTTGTCTGTGATACTAAAGTCTTACTATAATCTACCAGTATACAGTTACCTTCCTGCCTGCCTACCTGTAGTGAAGGAGTCAAACCACAAGGGGGCGGGGGTGGGATGTGTGGGGGGGGGGGGCTAAGGGCCAGCCTGCGGACAGACCACTGCAGTCGAGTTCCCAAGTGGACCCTTTCACTGGGAACACCAGGAAGGAGTCACATTCCAGGCCCAGAATTAATTACCCAATAAACAATTGCAGTCATCCCAAGCTATCACCAAATTTTCAACACAGTGACAATACTTTCAGCAATACCCATTCCAGTGGAAAAGACACAAAAAAAAGACCAGACAAAAAGAAGTGCACCTAAATCACAGGGTGTGAATCACAAGGTTTTAAAAAAAAGAAAAGAAAAAAAAACTGAAAACAAACAAAATGACAATGCTCTAATATATGTATGATAACATCCAAGCAGCAGAATGACTAATACAGAGAGAGAATTGAAAGCCTATGTAGCATTGGTGCTCTGATGACGGGAAAACAAATGAAAGAAAATGAAATAAAAAAATGGGAGAAACTAAATAGAAAAGAAAACAATTCAATTGGGGGATAAAATAACATTTACCACTAAGTTTACCATCAGCACAACATGGGCAGGATCAAATCGCTGTAAAAAAGAAACACCAATTGGTTAAGCAGGAAGATTGAGGCACACAGAGAAGGGAGGCTGGGGTTGGGAGTGGGGGTTGAGGGCGTTCATTAAGAGGGGAACGGGGCTTCACTGCCCCTCCAACCTTTCCTCCCTTCACTCAGGGCCAGGTGCTTACAGGGATCTCCTCTCGCCACTGTTTCCTAGCTGCCTATCCCAGTCCCCAGGGCTTCTAGCTGGGCCTTCATCTTGCTTTCATAATTAAACACATATAGGGCACAGGGCCCCCCCCCCAATACTGTCTTTGTAAGCACCCCCCCCAAAAAAAACCCAAAACAAAATAAGCCCCAAGGTCCCTCACTTTTTATCCCAGCCTGATGCCCACCATTGATAAGTACTCTTGGGAGAGCTGTACTGGTTGAGGGAATTATCATTATAAACAGGATATACCAGCTGAAACCAAGGCAAATTTGCTTCTCACAGCTCATGCTGAAGTTTAAAAAATGCCATGTCTGCCAACAATTATTACTTATTATCATCCTTATCCTTTTTTACATTTTTTTTATGAACATGCAGTCAGATTGTCTGGACCCTTGCTATGGTTGCCGCTAGATACAACCACCATTCTCCCCAGTAGACCTTTTGCCTCACAGACGCTTGTCAGCCGGGTCAGCAGATCTCACATAATCCTTTCATTTCCTCACCAGCCCACAGCCAGCAAGCCCATTTTTGGATATGCTTACCCCCGGGACGATGAACACATTCAGGATGTACCTGAGGAAAGGCCAGCCAGGCTTTGAGCAGTGCTTAGAGTCAGTTGTGTATTGCCATGTCATAGCATAATGCAATTGTAAATAACTATTGAAATGTGTACTGTACAACTGCCCTGTGAAATTACCCTTCACCCTAGTGTGCATTGCTGTGAGTCTGTTACCTCCAACACTGCTTAAAGCCCCAGATGAGTGTGTCAGTCTTGAGGCAGGCAAGGGTGCACCTTTGGGACAAGCATGCTGTGCAGAAGGGGCAAAGGAACGAGGGGGAGGATGGGAGTGTGTAACCATGGGGACAGAGATATTTTGGGTGCAGCAGGGTGGCATGAGGTTTTCCCTGTAAGTTAACTCTAAGGCCCAGTCAGTGACAAACACACACACACACACATGAAATACACAAATATCAGTCCCACATTATGACCACACACATAAAAACAAGTTTCACAGGTTTGAATGTAGATACAGGCAAACAGGCAGAGGGAGGTGGGGGGACTGGTCTACTCTGCAAGCCATTCAAAGTCTGAGCCGTGGTTACAGCCAATCAGAAACCCCCGTAGCAGCCACGGACACTTAAAGAGGAAAAAAAAAAAGTAATTAAGTCTAAAGATGTGGAGCTGATGATTCTACAGGGTGTGATGGAATCACGGCTTCCTGAAGCTACCTTGATTTCAAATGGATTGTTCTTTGTTTAAATCGGAGCACTCTTACAACTTCAGCAGATTGAAATAAGGGTTTAGTGATTTATGAAGCAAAAAAGAAAGAAGCTGAGAGGCCATTAGCCTACAGTACACTGTAAAAGGAGTGTTACATTGAGGTCAATTGCAGAGTGGGAGAAAAGAGACACACCCACACACACACATACTGACATACAGAGGGAATCCAACAAACCTTACCTAAAAAGGGGCAAAAAGAACACAAAAAGAAGAATAAGAACAAAGTCAATACATCAAAAACTTAAAATAGGGGACACAATGCTCATGACTTCAAAGTTCAAAAACCTTCTCTTCTGATAGAGGGGAGAGAAAGGAGAAGGACGTTATTATAATGTCCTGAATGATTATCTGACAAACTCCAAAGTGACATAATGGTGTGATTGTCCAGTGAATCATCTTCTAACCAAGCAGACTAATGAATCTGAACACAGCAAACAGGACTCAAATACTCGGGCAATAACTCCTACACAACAAATGGCCATGCACAGAATCATGTGCCCTCAGCACAGTATGCTTACATAACCATACAACACTGAAACCTGTGGCAAATAAAACAAGAGCAAAGCTCGGCCCCTGCAACTTCTCTCCTCCACACAGAGCACACGTCCCTATTACATCAAACAGATACCTCTCTCTTCAGCTGTTTGGAGGTCAGATTAAAATAAACAACTGCGGGCAATGGGAGAGCGAAGCACAGAAGTTACTGCGGCGTTGGTTCCCATATTTCCTGTCAACCTGCCAGGACTGAGGCAGTTCCTGGTCTGTTCTGGTTGAGGGCTTTGGTTGGTGACACAGGGAATTAAAGGCCATATATGTCCATTGAATTAGGCAACAGACTTATGATAGCGAGTTAGGTCTGGCAGTCTGCTGGTTTTCAGAGAACACTTTAACACTACATTCATTACTTTGTCCGATGATTGAACACAACAGCTGCTCAACCTAACAAAATGCAGTTTGCGATAGTCCAGAGTGGGGGACAATAAATAAATAAATGCCTCAATTCTACTCCAGTGTAATTGCGCAGTGAAGTCAGTAAGTCATGTCTGTCTATTTGCAGTTATCAAAAATCTGGGGCTATCAGGTGAAATCATTCTGAATGACTGTTAGCTGAGCTTAACAAACTGGTAGGATGGGATATATTCAAATCTATATGGATGACGCCTCACTACACAAACTGCTGATGAGTTAACACTGGCTAGAGCCAGATATTCCAAGCAAAATAATAACCAGCTACAACGGTCTATAGACACATGACCTCAACTGAGGAAGTGAGAAGGTAAGGCAATCGACTGAGCACTTGCAGACAGCCAGCAAGAACTGCTTCGGTGTCCTCCAAAGGCTTGCGTAACTTCACCGCTGAGTCACAACATTGACAGAATTCACTGCATAAGTTTGGATACAGACAGCAGTTTGTTCATAGAGTGCTTGTGCGTATGCTGTATGTGTTAGAGATTGACCTCACAGACTTAGGGGGTGTTTCTCATCAACATGCTAAAATTAACACTAGAACGACCAAGGTTTCACTCCTACCTAAAACGACTACAAACGGTCAAAATGACTGCCACTTTTTAAACTCTATATTTTGTCAAGATAAACACCCAATTGAAATATCAATGCATTGCATATATTAGTATGTCTGTTAGGAAACGACTGACACCAAAATTAAAATTTTAACCACTATAATACTACTTTTAAACAATTTAAACTTCAGAGAGACATGGTCGAACTTGAATAGCAAAAAGGTGAAAATATTAACTGAAAAACAAAATGGAAAACATATATTGCTAATCTCACAAACGTAACAAGGCATATAAAACATGAAATGTAAAAAAAGAAAAAGAAAAAAAAGAACTGAAAATAACCACTGAAACAGTCCCAAACAATGACTGGAACTTAACTACTAGAACAACCATGGGCGGTCATTTTCTTTTTTCTTCTAAAATTTATTTCTGATTTTCCCCTTTTTTCTCCCAATTTAGTGGCCAATTGATCCCTATTTTAATTCAAACACCCACCCTCGTATTGCATGCGTTCGCCAACTGCATCTCTCCGGCCGGCAGTCTCGAAGGAAAGCGCCTCCCCACTTTCGTGACAAGGCGAATCCAAGCCGAACCACTGTTTTTCCGACACACACAGAGACGCATTCACATGACGAACACAAGCCGACTCCGCCCCCCTCCCGAAGACAGCGTTGCCAATGATTGCTGCTTCATCGAGTCCGGCCATAGTCGGATCTGACGAGACCGGGGCGCGAACCCCAGTCCCCAGTGGGCAACTGCATCGACACCAAGCCGACGCTTAGACATGGGCGGTCATTTTGACTGCTCATGGTTGTTTTAGGTAGATCTTATAACTTTTTTTGGGGTTTTTTTTGTTTTGTTTTTGCAATTGATCTAAAACTAATTTTAATGCAAATATATGCAATTTTAGGAACATTCAGGCAGAAGCAGGTCTGTATCTTTTTTCTTTTCCCACAAAGTTATCAAACTTTGAAAATCCAAAACTGTCAAAATGACCGGCTTAGTCGTTCTAGTGTTAAGTACTGATGTTACTTCCGGGTGCATAAGGAGAGGGGGATTTGTGTGAGCATGAAATGCAGTTGGGCATTAAAGAGATGGGGGGAGGACAAAGTTGAAGAAATAAAAAGCCCTAGGTCTAAGGCTATGAGGGCATGGATGGTAAACCCAGAGGATTAACAAAGGGCAGGATGAGAGAGGCACATCAGACTACATTTTATTGGCACTACAAAAACAAAAAAATTGCTCAGAGTTAACAGCACAGTCTCAGCTGCCTGCCAGAGGCGACATCATTCAGAGCTGGAGAAAATAATGCAATACATCACCTTTTCTAGAGGAAAGGGCTAGGCTATGAAGGGAGATTCAGAGACTAAAAAAATGGGAAGCAGAGATACTGAAAGGAAAGAAATGGAAGGGGAGGGGAGGTGTGAGACTGCAAAATGCAGGACTTTCACAGATCCATGGAGACAGTTAACAGTTCTGCACCACTACTCCTGTGAGTCAAATGGACAGTTAATGAGGGGCTGAAGTGAACCAGGACCCACTTGCACACACCTCAGCTCTGTCCTGTCTACGTCCCCATCTGCCCAGCAACAGTCAATACTAAATGAGCAAGCCAATCACAACTGTCTCCAGAGAGTAAACAGCATCCACATCTAGTAAGTGGCACCTTGCAACTGTGCTATGTGCAAGGTTTAAAAGGTGTTTTAAATACTGTTAACAAAAACACATAGATGTCTAGTCTTAACTTTAAAAAGAAAAAGCAACAATTTTTGCTACTTAGGGCACTTAAAGGCCACTTAACTACAATGCCTGCAGTAAAAGATGTGCTAAAATCCTTTACCCTTCATATTTTTCAGTGAATCCAATGTTTACAAAATGAAGGGGAAAAATAAAAGTAAAATATTATTATTTTACTTACTTAACTTAAGCTTACTTAAAAAAACAACTTAAAAAAACTTACTTAACTTAAAGACTTAAGTAACTTAAGTCTGCTCTAATCAAGGCTAATTAACACAAATCAGACTAGGTCCAGAAAGCAATTATGTTTTTCATGTGTAGAGCCAATAGAATTAACAGTCACGTTAGTTACAACGATTATGTTTAGCACAATTGTGATCGACCACAATTTCATATATTTATAACTGAGCGTGGACCTAGGGCTGCGACGTACAATCATAATGGTGCTTAATCTGTCGGGGGGCGCTTTCAGTTTGGTGCAGTGAACAATGCTCCAAGGTTGTTAGGTTTAGGATTACAGTACTCCAATACTTTATATATGCAAGGTCCATGGAAGAATTTTAGAATTCTTATCCATATACTTGGGATTTTGGGTATGCAGCGGTCATGCTTAAATCTATAGAGGAAATGCATTGACGTCACTTTCCCACTGGAACACGCCCCCTCAGTCGCAGTGAGTGGCAAAACATCCCGCAACATGGCTGCTTCTAGTAGGGGAAACAGTGAAACTGGGATTAAAATGCAAGATTATCTTCTTAAATTAAAGGAAGTTGGACTTGACAGTGACCCATACAGTTTACCAAATAACCAGTGGTCCATGGAGATTAACATTTGGCCACAAATCCGAGTTTCCTGATATTTATATGTACTTGATTTCTATGCCAGGGAAATACACAAAGCAAAGCCTGAAGGTATACAAAAGTCTTGACGCTTGGTCGTACGTCTTTCCCATTTTAGATGCGTTTTCGCTGTATTCAAGCTGGACATTAATGCTGCCACTCAGTCTTTTTGCCACTCAGTGCCACGTTACCGCTGTGAGTTCTGCATCGGTGACGTCACCCGCATACCCTTAATATCCACCACTATATATAAATCAACAAATTTACATTATCACCACTGAATTACTGCAGCCCTTTTGGTTTTAAAACTCAAGTTCCAAGCAAGTGACGGCTGCAGCTCTACACATTGTAAAACACTGAATGGCAATTTCTAAAGGCGGCCACAGATTTGAGAAGTAAAAGCCATAGATTTGCTGCTTTTTGTGGTTTGTCTCTTGCTTAAGAACTCTTATCAATTTAGGCGAAAGTGGCAAGTTTGTCCTTATAAAAACTAAGTACGTAGCTTGTACCAAAAAATAAATACAGGCAGTTTGAAAAAAATGTAAGAGGCTCCATTTTAGTCATACTTGCTACAGGCTAAATGCGTCACGAGAAAGGTACAATAATGCTGCACTCAGGCAGATAAACACTTCACCTCCCTCTCCAGACCACCCTTGCCTCTGCCTTCTGTCCAAATCTAGGAACATATCCCCAACAATACCAGTTGCAGGAAACAGAAGCACCAGAGCAACATGGACAGGTGGAATGATGTGTTTGGATCATGACTAGCTTTACCCAGTGACAGACAAAAAGAGAAGAGATCAGAAAAAGGGACAAAGAGTTAAAAGAAATGGGAAAAGTTTGTGGTCTGAAAAATAATCAAAAAAGACTTGTGTGTGTGTGTGTGTGTGTGTGTGTGTGTGTGTGTGTGTGTGTGTTGGGGGGGGGGATTCCCAGCAGAGTATTGGGGATCAACTGTTACCAGTCAAATTTTGAGATAGGTGTACAGGGGGTGGGAGAGTCCTTACCCTGCATGGTTTTGCCCAGGCCTTGCCCCAACTTCCAGCCATGTTTCTGAAGCAGTCGGTGCCCGATGTTATCCTAGCAGAGAGAAAAGAAGAGAAAAAGACCAAAAATATTCCAATAATAAGAGGAGCTTTCCCCTGTGGGCACAGATCAAAAGGGAAAATAAAATTAAACAAAAACACAGACCACACAATCATCAACAGCACAACCACCACCACCATTACCACAATCATCATCATCGACATCACCTACAGTGTGTCACGCCAGTGTCTTCCAGCACAAGAAGTGTGGGGGGGAGGGGTGTCCAGGTGGGGGGAGATCAAGAGGAGGGATACGTTTTTTTTTCTCTCACTATGATGAATGAGGATGTATGTAGCATGTAAACTAGCAACACTGAGGGACAGAGTGGGATTATTCTACCACAGTAGGAGTGCAGTTTAAAAATGAAAAGGAAAGAAGAAAAAAAGAGACACTTTTGTAGGCAAAAAAAATAAAATAAAAAATAAATTGGGCATTAGCATTTCTACTCTTTTTGGCTATCAAAGATTAAACAAGTCACCAACTAACTGAGACGTATAACAGGAGGAGGAGGAGAAAGGAGGATATATGTATCACACGCATACATATATATGAAAACACCTAAAGCGTGAGATCTCGGTACACAAAGAAACAAGACACAGAAAAAAGGTATGGAAATCTTGCATAAATAGAACGAGGACCAGAAACTCCAAGCTTGCTGTGATGCCATTACCATGACAAAGGGGAGCACCATGAAACATATGCAGCTGTCACAAAAGTAATACAGGGAGAGAGAGAGGGAGAAAAAAGTGGAGAGAGAGTAAGAGAAGAGGGGGCCTTGGATTACCATTACAAGGCCCAGGGTCGGGAGGATGTTCCAATGTGAAGAGGTGTGTGTATGACAGTGTGCAGGTAGGAAAGAGGTAGACATTATGTGCATGTAGCCCCTTAAGATACACCAGAAATTCCTGTTGTGTATATTCTTGGAAATCCCAAACATCTCTGGTCAGCTCTTAAAAGAGTCTGGTCCCCACCATGTCTCTATTTTCTATTAGAAAACTCATATTAGGCACCATTCGAACCGTAATGATAACTCCTCCTCAATGACAGACTTCATTGACTTCATAAGTAGTCACACACTGGTGGTCTGCCTTGCAAAATAAGTTTGCTGGAGACACGTTTCCACAACAAGCCCCCAAAGTTCTTCCAATGATCAGTGTGCTAGTGAGGAAATGCCTTCCAGCTGTCAAAAGTACTGCAAATACAAGACACAGCAGCTGGGGCCTCCATTGGCCTCAACTGAGGAAAGAGCCAGGCCTTTGAGACAGTCCGTTATTTCTGCTTTGTCCTTTTTCAGTAGTATATTCTTTAATATTTTGTACAAAATGTTCAATTTCTGATTTGGACAAGCAACAGACATACAGCAGTTTTGCCCTTTCATGACTTCTTCTATTCCATTAATTCTAACAGCTTTTATATTGATATATATATCAATTGGCAGCACGGTGGCACAGTTGTTAGCATGGTTGCTTCACAGCAACAAGGTCCTCGGTTCGAGCCCCAGGGTAGTCCAACCTTGGGGGTTGTCCCAGGTCGTCCTCGGTGTGGAGTTTGCATGTTCTCCCCGTGTCTGCGTGTGTTTCCTCCCACAGTCCAAAGACATGCAAGTCAGGTGAACTGGCCATACTAAATTGTGCCTAGGTGTGAATGTGTGTCAGCCCTGTGATGGCCTGGTAGCCTGTCCAGGGTGTCTTACCGCCTGCTGCCCAATGACTGCTGGGCTCCAGCATCTCCACGACCCTGACAGCAGGATAAGCGGTTTGGATAATGGATGGATCTATCAATTGTCCGTCGGTAATGCTTCTGCAGCATCACGTTTCAGTCTTCTTTTTTTCCTGCTGGAGTTGTTTCCAACATGTATGTGTTCATCGCTGCACCAGTATTTGTCCTACCTGGTCGTAAAATTTCTAAGGCTGTATACCAAGACTGAAGAGTGTCTCCAACCATGGTAAAGACACCAGTTAGTATTATGTAACCTACCTCCATAATCAACAAAGATAAAATAATTTATTACTAGAGAAATACCAGATTTCGGCTTTAAAAACTGAAACTCAGAGAAACAGCATCATGAGTATTGTGTGACTATGATGTTGTATTGTCGTAATTAATGCTATAAACATGCTAAATGATCACTCAACCCTCTCTGTAATTTCTATATTTTTCAAACCCGGACTGTAATTGGGACTGGCTTTTATTTTCTTCAAACAAGCCACACCTGAGACTCGGCTTTTATTTGATAATTTAAGGTATAAAGCTTTTGTCGTTTTAGTCAACACTAATGACTTTAATGTCTGTTAACAAGAACAAGACGAAATTACAGCGGGTATAGAAAGCGTGTAACCACTACACACTAGCAAGGTGGATGAGACCGAGCAACTGAAAACTGATCTGGAGAGGACTCTGAAAACATACACAACAGGAATCCTCAGCACACTACAGGGTAGGGTGCATGACTGCAACAAAACAAAACAAAATAAATAAATTAAATAAAATAAAATCAGTTGAAATGCAAGACCGTCCCACCACTACACACTACAGTACATCTTCAAGCACAAAAATCCAAATAAAAAAAACAAAAACAAAACATTTTCTTAATAGGAAGTGTAATTCTGTTGTGATTATAACTAACCGAAGCTTGTCTGACATTCAGAGTGCTGGAATCTACCAAAAAACGGAACAAAAACAAAAAAGAAAAACCATACAAACCAAACAAACAAAAAGGGATATTTATAATCACAAGGAGGGTGGACATCAAGTTTCACAAACAAAAAGTGAATGGGGTTGAAACCAAACAGAAAAACTGCATGCAGCTTTTTGTTAAGAGATTTAACAAAAAGGGACGTCGGTATTAGTAGTGCTCTGTTCATGGTCCACATACAGGGGGTGGGTGTGTGTGTGTGTGTGTGTGTAGGGTGAACTGAGGGGGGGGGACAACAAAACTCCAACTGTGTTAGTCACCGGTGGGCTCAGGCACGGAGAGGTAATGGATGGACAGAGATCAAGAGGTTGCCATGACAGAGAGGGGAAATGAAGCGGGGGGCAGGGTGGAGGCAGGCTTGAGCCATGGTGTTGGATGGTGTTCTAGGGTGGTGGATTTGAGGCTGGCCAGTATGGGTTAGTGCATTTGAAAAGGGGAGTGGTGGTCACACACACAGCGCATGCTGCATCTCCGCCCACAAGTCTCAGATGGCTGACTAAACATTTATCCCCCGATCCTTTTTTGACAAGTCTTTGGTATTTCTCACTAAACTGGTCCCCCTTACTGCTCAAACTCTATTAGTCTATTACAAACGGGGGGGGGGGGGTGCTTGAAAAATTTAATTCAATCATAAGTTCCCTCTTCATGACTGTAATTTCCCCCCCCTCCAGAACCATGCTGATGTTTGTCTACTATACCCTGAATAACTGCTGAACTGGACCACTTCCTGTTCTTCTTTGGTGGTGTGTGTGTGTGTGTGTGTGTGTGTGTGTGTGTGTGTGTGTGTGTGTGTGTGTGTGTGTGTGTGCTCGTGTTGTTGTTTTTGCTTTCTTTCAATTTCATGGATATGCACACAGCAAAGCCTGGGAATGTATCAAGAAGCTGAAGCCTCTCTGTGTGGTTGTCAGATTCCTTCTGCTGTGGGATGAGATAAGACAGGAATCTCCGCTGGGGCCTCATGTGGAGTGAGAGGACCAGCGACTTTCAGCCTGCATAGTCACAACCAAAACACTGACGTCTGTATCTCCTAATATGGTACCTTTATGTGGAAAATGTCATCGGAGTTGTGAGATATGTCCAAACAAGACACGGGTAAGCTGGCTGGAGGCTATTGAGGAGGACCTTGGGCTGCTACATGGCTTTTCCTTCAGACTGCTGGACTACATGACCCACAATTCTGTTCTGACAGGCAACACTGCAGATTTTGCTGCAGTGAGCTCCTCCCCCTGTCCTCCAAACACAGAGCATGCTTCTGTCCTTTACTGCAAGATTATGGTGCAATAACACCCTAAACGCATACATTTTTGTTGGCTTCAGGGATGAGTTTGTCTACGAGGCATGGAAGGAGAAGGAAAATAAGTTATGTACCCTATACAAGCAGCATGAGAACAATCAAGTCTAGTTCTGCCCTTGTAGCAGTTCTAACCTCACTCTGTTTAGTAGATTCCACATTTACTTTGCGATGCTGAAGTCAGAGAATGAACCCTACCTTTGATCATGTTTTTCCTCAGGTGTCCAAATCCTATCTGAATCAGATTTAAGGGGGAAAAAGACAGATGGGGCAGGTTGGATGAGGCATCAGTGGAAACTGCTGACAGTAAAATCCATTAGATCGGAATTGACTGATTAAAGTGTGAGGGCGGAGATGAGGCCCGGGCTGCGTGCTGAACAACGGATGAATGCACTAAAAGAATAGACAGACAGACGGATGAAAGCAACGACGGCGAGTCCAACAGCAGTGCAAGTGGAGTGAAGGCATTTCCATACGAACCTGGCTTTAAAATACTGGGCTGTCAAAAGAACAGTCACACGTGACACAACGTAAGAAACCAGCCAAACGCTTTCAACTGCAATTCTGCTTGCTTCTCTAAGTTCTTAAATGCAAATCTTTCTCTGCCTTTGAATAAACATAATACTGTATACAAACAGAAAAAATAAGGTAGGCATGTCAGTAAATCCACCAATTGATTGTTAATATAAGAGAAATTAAAACAAAAATGTTATCCAAACAAAAGAAATCTACAAGGGTGTGGTTATGGGGGGTGGGGTGGGGGGGTGCATTGTGCTATCATTAGCACACTGCATGACAAAAGGAGACGTAAAAGGAGGAGATATGCAGGGGAACTGACCTAGAGACCCTTGAGTGCCGCTGATCGAAATATTTTTGTGTTTCTGTGTGTGCATGTCACAACTTTTATTATGTTCTGTACAATCACTCCGGTTCAGATTAGTCCACAGTCTTTTTCCAGGGAGTCATTACACTGTTAGGTGTATAACAAGTGAATCTGACAAAGTACTCAAACGTTAACATGATGGTGAGCTAACCATGTCTATAATAAATCAAAAGACAATAAAGTAAGGAATTGATTCACCCTGGGTAATATTCAGTATTACTGCCCCTAAATCAGTTCTCAAAAGTGGGGTGTGGGTGTCAGGCTTCACCCTCTCTCCTCCCCCTTTGTGGGACATCTTTGGGCAGGTGCTGTGGACAGGCTCTGCTTTCTGTTACTCCTCGTAAACTTTTCAAGCTCCCCTTGGTTTGCAGCTCTGAACATTCCAGCTCGGTCTTAAATAGGTGTGACTAAATGGAAACTACTGCCTCACTGCTTTCAAAGCCAAACTACAAGAACAAAGCTCTTGCTGCACAGCCCTTTTTAGTAATACTGCGCTAAACAACAGCGGGTGTATCTAATTGATCAAAAGATTAAATCAACTAACTAAGACGAGAAAACAAATTTTCACGGAGCACAACTTGAACTCATTTAACTCCTGCTTTGAAATACACTAACACTTGGCTTGTAACCAATTACTAAAGTGCCTAAGCCAATTAATGGGAGTTTGGCAAAGTGTGGTCAGGCTGTGACACAGACTGCTGGCATTTGTTTTTGTTTTTTTTCTCATAAATTAACCATGCCTAGTAATATGACCTCAAATGGCTTTCTCCTTTTCCTTAAGCCACGAGTGCCAAGAAGCTTTCCAAAACTGTTTTTTACTTCAGAAAGAGATGCATTTTAGCATGCAAACTTCCAAAAGTGTTTTCAGCCACAGCTGCCTTCCCAAATTTGGAAACCCGCTATAAGCAAATCTTTAGCAGACTTGTGTAGCACATTTCCTCCCTTACCCGACTGCTCACTTTAAAAACAGTAATGAGACCTCTTCTTTGACCTTCACCTAATTAAACCTGCAGCTCACGTAGTCACGACTGAACGGGGTATAATCTGCAGTGTCATAAACAACTTTAGGTCAGGCCTATAAAAGGGCTGAATTAGTGATGACTTTTGAACTTTCCTTCCCTTTCTTCTTAAAAAAAAGGTGGCTGGACAGCAAATATGTCACTGGGACAAATAGATAAACAGGACACTCGCTGTGGGTAACAGAAGTGAGACAAGTTTCTGTGTCATGGCGACAACTGTGTTATAAAAGTAGAACATTTCAGACAGCTGCAAAAAAGGCAGCACCTAAAGGGCCCTAAGTGGTTTTGCTGTACCATTTTAATGTAAAGAGAACTGTGATAGATGCCAGCACCTGTGTCAGAACAGAGAGCCACCATATGTCCTTTAGGCAGAGCGATGTTTTGAGAGGGGGCTGATCAAAGTTACCATTTCACTGTAAGAGGTGTGACAACCTTTGACCTTAAAGGGACAGTTCACCCCAAAATCAAAAATACATGTTTTTCCTCTTAGCTGTAGTGCCATTTATCCATCTAGATCATTTTGGTGCAAGTTGCTGAGTTTTTAAGATATCGGCCATAGAGATGTCCACCTTCTCTCGAATACAATGGAACTGGATGGCACTCGGCTTGTGTTGCTCAAAGCGGCAAAAAAAAAAAAAATAATAATAATACACATTTTTTTTTGAAAAACTCAAAAGCAACATGTCTTTCCAGAAATCATGACCCGTTATTCTCAAGATAATCCACAGACCTTGTTGTGAGCAGTTTCATGTAGGTGTAGTTTGGTCTAAGAAAACAGTTCTTACATGAAACTGCTCACAACTGTGGATTATCTTGAGTAACCAGGTCATGATTTCTGGAAAGAGACATTGCTGTTTAGTTTTTCCAAGTGTATTTGTTTCTGTACTTTGAGCAATACAAGTTGAGTGCCATCCACTTCCATTTGGGGGAAGGCAAACATCTCTATGGCCAATATCTCCAAAACTCAGCAACTTGCACCAAAACAATCTAGAGGGAAAATATGTATTTTTGATATTGGGGTGAACTGTCCCAAGGAAAAAGAAAAAAAATCCCTCCTTATCTGACAGAAAACTGTTTACATGATTCCTGGTTTACCAGTGTGCATGTGTGGTGACTTTGGCTCTGAGGCTGCCCACTGCATATCACTCTGTGAAAAGGGAGTGTGGGGGTGGGGGTGGGGGGTTGGGGCGGAGGTAGACTGGAGGGTTGGTGGAGGACAGGAGACCAGGAAACATTGGAGGAATGGATCTGAGAGCAAAAGTATAATAGCGATTAGGAGTGTTGATAGGAAATCGTACTGAATGCTACCCAGTTAAAACATGCAATGCAAAAACAATTTTAGAGAGCAAGAGCATAAGATCAAAAGGGAGGACAGAAAGAGAAAAAAGATCCCAATAAAGTACCACAGACCTCTAGCTGCCTACAAATCACACACAATAGGTGGCAGGGGAGGGGCTCCGAGAAGCCGGGCTGATGCACTTACCAACAGCTCCACGATATATGACTTTACCTCTTTACAGCCCTGTCAACCTGAGTCAAAGGAGGTGGGTACACATTCTCCTATGTGGTACAACTCTTTAATCTGGCAAAGAAAAATGTTTGCTCAGCTAGCAATCATAACTGAAGAATGACCTTTGGGGGCAGCTGAGAAACTAATACCAATTACCAACAAAACGCTGTTTCTTTCTTTAATGGTTGGCAGGTATGCCTATGCTACTTGCCACATTATAAAATAAAAAGGTTTTTTTTTAAGGTTCTGCTCTAAACATTAGTTTTGTTGGTGTAAAAGAAGGAGAGGCTGTTGAGTTTTGACATTCACTGACTTGTCTAGGAAATACTCAGGTTAGCGGCCCCATTTTAACAATGCGTGCATGCTCTTCTGTTATGTGTTTTAGGGTTACTATGATTGACTTAATAACAAAACCCTCAGGCAGCAGTCTTTTTTCTCACTCTGAGTTAGGAGCTGTGTGTTGTTGCAGCACGGCCCTCAGCACCCCCCCCCCCCATAAACAATAGCGCAGGAGCAAATGAGCCACTCAAGCCAGGTGAGCAGGCGGTGTTTCCGATCCTCCACTCCGTACCTCTCCACGTACAGCGGGGCCACTTGCCCTTGAGACGGCACTTTGCAAAGTTCTGCTCAGATTGATCTAGAATGGCTTGCTCCCTTGTGCATCCTTGCCTAGGTCTTCCAAGATTTATGGGTCACCAGGTTCTAGCTTTGGGAGAGAGCTGTTAAGATACATGAATATGAGAATGAGACCAAAAAGGAAAAAGGTGTGTGTGGGCTGCTAAGGTGGATTTTTCCCTTTAAATCGGACATCTGAATGTCAACACTAGAATTTGGGGAGGACAAGTCATGGGCTTAATTACACCAGAGTGCTATGTCTCATAACTTCTGTTTTGAGAAATGATCCATAATTGTCCGTGCACTGCTGGTTTATGGTGAGAAAATCTTAATAGCATCAACACAAGACCGCTAAATTTAATCAGTCTTGCAGCTGGAATAACTTTCAAAAAAAATTTAAAAAAATACTGTGTTGGATTTGATCTATACCTGCTGGACTTATTTTTTGACTGGGTCACAAAAGCACCTCCACAATGTTAAGAGGCGAGCTTTTACTGTGGAGACGTGGAGTTTGGCCTGCTCACCCAAATGCTTCAAAGAGACAGGAGAGGAAATGAAGGAGACAGAGAGAGAGTGTGGGTGGGTGGGGGATGAAAAGAGCTGCCTGCGCTATTATCTATGTGCCTCTTCAGCAAAAAATGCAGTCCCAGTTGCACAAGCACCATGCCAGCACAGAATGACAGAGGGTACTGTACACCGAATCACTGTGTAGTAGGGAGGGAGCGAGAGAGAGAGAGACAGAAAGCAGAAAGGCAGAGAGATAGTGAGAACACAGAGAGAGGAGAGAGACAGAGAGAGAGAGACAGAGAGAGAGACAGAGAGAGAGAAAAGCGTTACAAGGACCCTAAAGATAGGTGTAGGAAAGCAGAGCGTGCAAATACAAACCGGGTCATTGCTGCTTAGCTAATAGGGGCCAATTCGCTGCAGGAGAGAAATGTCGAACACCCCAAGTTGTGTACAATAAGATAACTGTCCTCTAGATACAAACACTATACACTAACACAGATGAATTCTAAGCTATACACACACTCACAAAATTGTAGCCAGTCACATCATCTGAAGTACACTTTTGCCTTGCTTGCTAATTGGAGTGGATTAAGCACTGGAAGTCCTCTTGACCAAATCTGAAAATTTTGATTTAGCACAAAAACCATCCGATATAAAACTACCATCCATCTTTTCTGGCTGCTTTTTTTCTTTCTTCCAATTTGCTCTGCAGCATGTAGTGATGCTGCCTTACTTTAAAGAATAATAAACCCGGTTATATTTATGAACAGAGGACTATGAGTGAATGCTTCTTGCTCACAAGTCAAGTTAAATAGGTGGACCATCAGTGCTTCATCATAAACTGCTTGAGAGTGTGTGCTCGTGTGCATATCTGGTGGCAATGAGGGAATGGATGCTGAAGACACTTGGCCTAATTGTCTATCTTACCCAGAAGTATCTAGCTGACAATGACAAGTGAAAGATTTATGATAAACTACATTGTGCTGCTTAGCTCAACTAGCAGATCATCCTTGGTAATGTGTCCAACAACATATTTTGCTTAAAATTTGAAAAGGGGTAAATAGCTAGGGCATTCAAGAGATATTCATCAACAACAGTGCTTTATCCACTCCATGCGTTAACAACACTCATCTCATCTTGCTTCGATGACTAACAATGACTAATGAGAGACAAACAAAAATCAAAAAGATTTATCTCTAAGCTTTAAGAAATACAGAAAAAAACCTGGCAAATATATGATCATTTAACCGTTACACAGGAAATGGAATAGGCAGAGGACTTGGGAAGGGGGTGAGACTATATAAGGGTATTAATGGACATTAGACAGGTGATACTATATGTTATGTGAAATTGTGTTCAAGGAAACACTGGATGAATCTATATGGAAATAATGAATGGAGAAAAAGCATGTGGCTCTTATTCTTCCCTGGACCAATCATCCACTCTCACAACTGGTCCAATGGTGCACGTTGATGGATGCGGTCTTACCGATTCGATGGGCTTGTCCAAGGATGCCTGTTCCAACTCCAGTTGGCCCTCCTCATACTGGTCAAAATGATTCCCACCCTGAAAAGGAAATGGAATTAGGAGAAAAATAAATAAGAAACCAGGAAAGAGTGAGCTAATGCACCTTTTTTATTTGTATCATCGTCAATATATGCTGCATGTTAACCTCTTTATAACCCCCATCTACACTATATAGTCAAAAAGGGCAACAAAAATAAAGAGAGAAAAAAAAAAAGATAACTGTTGAATTAAAAGTTGCCAAAAAGCTCTTACTGAGTTAGACTAATACATATGACATGCTACGATGGTATTGTCATCATTTCAGGAAACACTGTCGGAAGGTTAACACGATACAACAATGCAGTGTATTATGCTCTGCTTTCACTGCAGTGAAATGCAAAATTAAATTTCCTTGAGGCTAAGGGTGGAGCTAGAACTGGTGTTTTGATCCAAGTCATAGCCAGCCTATATTTGGGTCAATTAGAGCCTAGTCCATTGTACAATAACTTGGATTGTTTGATCTGACAAATGCTCTCGATGACTGTGACCAATTTAAATTTAACTGCTGGGCTTTAGCCATGTTCTACAGGCAGGCAAGACTTGCACATGTTATCTGCACTAAAATTTCAGAACAGCGCTAAACCAAAACAAGACAGCTATTAACAGTTAACTTCTCTCCAGATCCATGTCAGTACTCTGTGCAAAAAAAAATAATATATATATATACATATATATATATATATATATATATATATACATATCTAGGAGCCATTGGCTCCTAAAATATTACAATCTTGGAAAGGGAGAGGATGCCTGGGAAGTGCAGAAGAAATATACGGGTACCGATTTTCGAGAATAAGGGTGATGTGTAGGGCTGTAGTAACTACAGACGTATAAATTTGATCAGTTACAGCATGCAGATATGAGAAAGAGTAGTGGAAGCTAGGTTAAGAGCAGAGGTGAAGATTAGCAAACAGCAGTATGGTTTCATGCCACGAAACAGCACTACAGATGCAATATTTGCTTTGAGAATGTTGATGGATAACTATGGAGAAGGTCTGAAGGAGTTACATTGTGTCTTTGTGGATTTAGAGAAAGCACATGACGGGATACCGAGAGAGGTGTGGTATTGTATGAGGAAGTCAGGAGTTGCAGAGAAGAACGTAAGAGCGATGCAGGATATGTAGGAGGACAGTGTGACAGTGGTGAGGTGTGTCGTAGGAATGATGGATGAGTTCAAGGTGGAGGTGGGACTACATCAAGGATCAGTTCTGAGCCCTTTCTTTAATGGCCAGGTTGAAGGACGAGATCAGGCAGGAGTCTGTGGACTGTGATGTTCGCAGAGACATTGTGATCTGTAGCGAGAGTAGGATGCAGGTTGAGGAGAGCCTGGAGAGGTGGAGGTATGCACTGGAGAGAAGAGGAATGAAAGTCAGTAGGAGCAAGACGGAATATATATGCGTGAATGAGAGGGAGGACAGCAGAATGGTGAGGATGCAAGGAGTAGCGGTGACAAAGGTGAATGAGTTTAAATACTTGGGGTCAACTGTCCAAAGTGACAGGGAGTGCAGAAGAGAGGTGAAGAAGAGAGTGCAGGCAGGGTGGAGTGGGTGGAGAAGAGTGCCAGGAGTGATTTGTGGCAGAAGGGTACCAGCAAGAGTTAAAGGGAAGGCTTTCAAGATGGTTGTGAGACCAGCTATGTTGTATGGTTTGGAGACGGTGGCACTGACGAAAAGAGAGGAGGCAGAGCTGGAGGTGGCAGAGTTGAAGATGCTAAGATTTTCATTGAAAGTGACTAAGAAGGACAGGATTAGGAATGAGTATTAGGAATGAGGGACAGCTCAGGTTGGACGGTTTTGAGACAAAGCAAGAGAGGCAAGATTGAGATGGTTTGGATATGTGTGGAGGAAAGATGCTGGCTATAATGGGATAGATGAGGAATATGGAGCTGCCAAGTAAGAGGAAAACAGGAAGGCCAAAGAGGAGGTTTATGGATGTCGTCAGGGAGGACATGCAGGTGGCTGGCGTGACAGAGGAAGATGCAGAGGACATGAAGAGATAGAAAATGATAATTTGTTGTGGCGACCCCTAACAAAAAAAATCGAAACTAATAGTAGATATTAGTATATATCAAGTAATAGTAGACACTAGTATATATCAATATTAGAATAGTAGATAACTATTGAAATGTCAAGTCTTTTTTTATTCAACTGAATCGGGGCAGGGATGACTCAAATGTCACTTGAGAACTTGTCGAGTTGGCCTCGACATTGTTGGCATCTGACGAGGAGGAGGCTGGGTTTGGACGGGTAAGGATAGGGAAAAAAGCCTGATATTTTTCGTTTGCGCATTTCATTTTCTTGCCTGCTGGCTAAAGTAGCTAACTACTCGGTTAGCCACATCCAGGGTTCGAATTACATAGTGGCTTTCAGGGGAGCCCTATTTTCTGGTGCGCTACTACACGTCATATACACGTCATATACATGTGCATGCATGAACGTGTGCAGTCAAGTACAGGGTTACTGCAAAAAATATTCTACTGTTACTACATACAGTTAATACTTTCAATAACATTTCACTTCATACAGAGAAGCCATGCAGGTAACACAAAGAGACAGAAAAACAATTCATCGTTGCAATGATTTTATAACACTTGAACAACAACAAAAATCGACACAGTGAATCAGCCAGTGGTTTGCGCTACGCTTCTAAACAGACCAGACCTACGTTAGATCACATGACAACCTCAGAACATGCCCACAGCCTCAACTGTTGGTCTTACACAAAACATAGGCTAGCAAGACAACAGCCACACTCAAACACAACATGCAACCTACTGCATATAGATAATAGACCATAATATAGTACCAACCACACTTTTGTTCAACACCCTGCAAAAATATAATTGAAACACAACAGGCCTAAATAAAATGACAATCAATACCACACAAAACACAGCATACAGGTGCATATCGTACATGCCACACATTACCTAAATTATAGGCTAGCCTATCCTCCATCATGCAAGTCAATCTGGTAACAAGCACGAAACCGTCCAGACCCACAGCATTCCCGCCAAGTGTGAAGTTGATCAGATGAACGGTTGTCAAGAAAATCGAAGGAAAAACAGAGACTCCTTCCATTTTAGTTAGATTATTATTATTCAGAGGAATTTTTAACGCCCCTCTCAGATCATCCGTGCGTGAGTGAGTGAGTGCCCACAATTTCCGACACAGCCCACAGCGGCAGTTGTGTGGCGCCATGGGAAAAACAGAATAAACCGATTGCATTGCAGTTAGGGAACAGAATCACAAAAAAAAAAGTCAATAGTTATATAGGATGGGGGCCAGTACTCACAAACGCACAGCTCAAGCAAGTAATTCCCTCATTCTTACCTTAAATCAGAAGCAACCAAAGGGACCCAGGGTCTTGTTTTGACAATCTGACTACTCATCCAAAGACCGTTCAAAAATACCAAATATAATAATAATACCTTTTATTTGTGGGCGCCTTTCAGAGCACACAAGGACACCTTACAGAATACATTTAAAAAACAAGAAGCACTGTATCAGACAACATAAAGTCAAAACAAAGCAGGGTAGACAATAAAAAGTTAATACAACAGATAAGTATAAAATCATCATCCGCACAAAACTCAATGAAGCGTGGGCCAGATTGAATATGGCAGTTTGAAAAGGTGCTTTTTGCGATGGGATTTTAAGGTTGAAAGAGAGTCAATGTTGTGAATGTCTTGTGGGAGAGTTCCATAGGCGGGGGGCAGAATGACTGAAGGCTCTAGACCCCATGGTAGTCAAGCGGGCCGATGGTGTAGTGAGTTGGAGAGCAAAAGAGAATCTGAGAGTGCAGGTGTGTGGATATGAAGGAGTTCGGAAAGATACGAAGGAGCTAGGTTATCAAGGGCCTTAAAGGTGAGAAGCAGGATCTTGAAGTCAATACGGTATTTAAAAGGGAGCCCATGGAGTCGCTGAAGAACAGGAGTGACAATCTATGGAAGGAGTTCTAGTAATGATATAGGCAGCTGAATTCTGGACCAATTGAAGTTTATGAAGACACTTGAGGGGAAGATCAAATAGGATAGAACTGCAGTGGTCAATATGGGATTTAACCAATGAGCATGTCGCTGCTGTTAGGTGTAAGTGACGGAAAAAGACAATTAATATTGCGTAGGTGAAAGTATGCAGACCGAGTAACATTGTTGATGTGAGCTTCAAAAGATAATGTGCTGTCCAAGATGACACCCAGACTCTTAACCTGAGACGATGGAGGAACTATAGAATTGTCAATAGTCAGAGAAAAACAATCAGGTTTGGCCAAAGTAAATGTAGTACCTACTAGGAGGACCTCGGTTTTATCACTATTAAGTTTGGGGAAGTGGTATGAAGACCAGGATTTAATTTCTAGTAAGCACTCAGAAAGGGAAGTATGTGGAAGAGTGGAGGTAGGCTTGGTGGATAGATAAAGCATAGCAGTGAAATTGAATGCCAAATTTCCTGAAAATGTGGCGGAGGTAATAGGTAAATAATAAATAGGGGGGGGGGTCCCAATACAGAGCCCTGGGGAACATCGGTGGAAACAGGAAAGAACTGTGACCTTAAATTTTTTAAGTTGGAAAAACTGGGTGCGGCCAGAGAGATATGATCTAAACCAGTCAAGGGGGGTACCAGTTATTCCAATGCAAGCTAATCTCTCTAGGAGGATCTTACGTGAGATGGCATCAAAGGCTGCACTCCGATCAAGAAGGACAAGTATGGCTAGGAGCCCAGAGTCAGCCGCCATCAACAGATCATTAGCGATTTTCACCAAGGCTGTCTCCGAACTGTGCATGGAGCAAAAACCACACTGGAATTGTCCAAACAGATTGTTGTGAGTCAAGTGAGCGTGTAACTGAGATGTGACTGTTCTTTCAAGTGTTTTAGAAAGAAATGGTAAATTTGAGATTGGGTGAAAATTATTCAAATTGTTGGGGTCTGCACCACGTTTCTCGAGTATTGGAGTTATTGCAGCTGTTTGAGAGATGAGGGAACAAGACCAGGGGTAATGGAGGAATGTATGATATCAGTTATTAAAGAGGATAGAGAAGGTAGAGAGGCTTTTACTAGATGAGTAGGGAGAAGGTCTAACTGACAGGTAGATGATTTGGATTTGCAAATAAGACCAGATATTTCAGCAACAGTTGGGAGTTAAAAACTAGATAGTGAAGAAGAGAGGAGAACATAGAAGGGTGAATAAGATTAACTGCATGCGGTATTGTTCGACGAGGTCAATTGCTGATAAATATTTTCAATTTTGGCATTAAAAAAGGTCATGAAGGTGTTACACTGAGCAATTGAATACTGGTGAGGCGCAAGAGTGTCCGGGTTTCAAATCACTGTTTTCTAACGATTTACCATTCACATACCACATTAGTTAACTTGTTAGCTAGCCAGCTCAGTGAAAAGAGGAATTTAAGGTGCTGACGTGATTTTTTTTTTTGTGAGTGCGCTGTCATGCATGGATGGCCAGAGCAGGAATAGAAACAGCATAATGTAATTATAGTGGAGACTAGGGCTGCAACTAACCATTATTTTGGTAGTCGACTAATCTGTCGATTATTTTTTCGATTAGTCGACTAATCTAACGATTATCTCTTTCACACCCTCCATCTCTGCTTCCTGAGGGCGCGGATCCTCTTCCGGGCTCCAGTGCACGTTTTACCTCACACGCTTAAGTCTGCACACTTGTGAATGTCGCCCTGTGTCTCTCTGCCTTAACATAACATGATCCCATAGCGAATTAAAATAATGACTCATGAAACATTTGAATTTGGAAATTGTTTTGGAGCTACTTGTTTAATCAAATGCATCATCAATCATAATGAAAACTAAATAAATACATGAAATAATACAAATGAAAGTAAATGCATTATCAATCATAATAAAAACAAAATAAATAAATTAAATAATACAAATTAAAGTGCAAGTCAAAACGTAAAGATCATGTGCAAATAATGTTTTAAAGTAACTCAAAATAGCAGCCTCTGCCCCAGCACCGCGGTTCTGATGGGGCTGTTAACCTGGTCCAGGAGGGGGACGTGGATCCACTCACTAGGCTCCACCATCTCCAACAGGAGGGGAGAATGAGTCAGCTCGGACAGACCTGTAGGTCTTTTGTTTGCTGTGTGTGAGTGAGAGGAGCTGTGTGTGTGTATATGTGTGTCTAACTCTGATCTCCTGCAGTTCATAAACACATTAAATTGCAGTGCAGGAACGTGAGCATGTCGACGTGCTCTGGAGTGAGGCTGGCTCTCTTCTTTGAGGCGATGTTCCCAGCTGCTGAGAAGAGATGCTCAGAGGGAGTAGAAGTAGCTGGAATACACAAAAACGATTTGGCTTGTGATGCAAGGGTTGGATACTTTGCCTCATTCAATTTCCACCAAGACAGGGGACTTTCTGTCTTTGAGAGGGGCTGCTCTCCGAAGTACATCAGCACTTCATTACTGATCGCTTGGTTGCGCGCATCCTGTTCATCATTGGTCTCACTGTCACTGTCTGTTGAGTCACATCCAAGCAGTGAATCGAGAGCTGAAACAGACCTATTTGTAGTTCCCTCAGCTGAGTCTGTGGCATCCTTGTCAGCTGATGCTGCTGTGGCTTCTTCATTCCCACTGGTGTGCTGGTTATTCAAAGTACTCCCATCCTTGGACTGTAGGGCCAGAGCTTGTACTTTATTCTGAACACTGAACCTCTCCTCCGATGTCAGGAATTTCAGTTTTCGAAATCGTGGGTCTAGTGCAGCTGCAATGATCTGTTTGCTTGGGTCATCATCTGTGATGGTGACCTCTCTTGACCAGCGTGCAGTGGTCTCCTCTGAAGCAGCCGCCTGGAAGGCCTGCACAGGAGCTGTATCATAGGCAGTGTGGGTGGACTTCAAAAGCCCTCTGACTAGTGGAGGCAGGGCGGGGGCTGTCACATAGCTTTCACCACTCAAGTAGACAGTGGCACATTCAAAGGCCTGGAGAGCTTTGGCCAGTTCATCTAGCAGGGTCCACTGATCAGCTTTGAGGTCTAGGTATTGTTTCCCTCTCTGTGTTACTGCCGGGTCAGACAGAGTCGCAGTCAGTGGCCATCTCTGTTCCAGCATGCGAGTCACCATATAATAGGTGCTGTTCCACCTGGTAGAGACATCTTGGACAAGTTTGTGTTCCGGGGTCCCCATCTGTTTCTGTTTTGTCTTAAGCTTGCTTGAAGCCAGTTCGCTCCTTTTAAAGTGCTCGACGAGACACCTCGCTGCTCCCAGTGCTTTACTGATCTGAGGGTGTTTCAGTGCACGATTGATCACCTACTGTAAAGTGTGGCCTGCACAGCGGATAGACACCCACCCATGTTTTTCCTGCAAGATGTTTGCAGCCAGTACGACATTGGAGCCATTGTCATGAACAACTGCCACAATCTTGCTTGGAGGGATCTCAAACCTTTCCACAGCCTGCTCAATCCATGCAGCAATGTTGGGTCCAGTGTGCCGTTCTTCGAGTGGCATGGTTGTAAGGCAGAAGCTAGTGAGCTCCCAGTCATCACTTATAAAGTGACAGGTGATGCCAAGATATGCCTCTGTCGCGACACTGGTCCAGGCATCAGTTGTCAGGGCAATCTTGTTCTTGGTTGCTTTAAGAGCATCTTTAACCTTACCAAAAGTAGCTTCATACTTTCCCTCCATAAGCTTAGTAAAATGAGTTCTGGAAGGTAAGGTGTAACCTGGATGGAATGTGGTGACCATCTGCTTAAATCCCCCATCTTCAACCACGGATATTGGTCTCATGTCATTGACGAGCATGTTGAGGATGCTCTCTGTTAAGACTCCAGCCATTTGAAGGGTGCATGAGCCTCTCTTCAGGATGAACTCATCCACACGCCTTTGCTTAGTACTAAAATAGAAAGAGAACAAAACAGAAAGCTGTATTAAGTATCATCACAATTTGTAGGCTATGGTATCAGTTTATCTTAGTGTACTGACTAATACCAATTAAACCATTTAAATGAATAAATATCTTACAACTGAATTATTGATATGCTCCAACCCAGTCTAACTAGCTAACGCTACGACAAGCTACAGCTGATTAGAGCGCACTGGGAAAGCTAGTTGACTGTCTAGGCTACAGACAGCTCACGTTAGTACCGTGTCATGTTTTTGCAGACTGCAGATTGACTAGCTAAGTAAGATAGCTAGCTAATGTTAGATGGTGCTAACGTTCCCCGTCTCTGCAGTCTTGCCTGCGTTTTAGCCCAAAAAGTTCAATTTATTTCAACTGAAAAAAAAGAAACCTAGAGCCCATAGCGCAGTAAGTTACTGCAGTCAGTGAATGTTAGAACTCGTTAACATTTAGCTAACGTTAGCAAACTTAACTTAGCTAGTTAATACTCCAGTCTGCAAAAACACGACACTCGGTGATAAATGACGGAGCTAAACAACTCTAAGCTGTAGTGTGCTACGCTGCAAGCTTGGTGCTGTTTAGCTAATGTTACATACAGCTCGTTGGTGGATACGCAGAATCCACATAACTGAAATAGCGTTCGCTTAGCAAGCATCACCCTTGAGACGTTCTGTTTTACAACATGTAACTTAAGCTAACGTAAACATTACGATACTGTGGCTAACTAGCTAAACTTACCCATGATCCGAAGTAGCAATCATCGTGGCTCCAGGGTGCTTGCGTTTCAAATGCTCGTGCATCGCCGTAGTGCTGCTGTGGAATGCCAATTCGGCTTTGTATATTCTGCATTTAACTGACTTCTTTGGCTTGTCATCTGTGAAATACTCCCAGACTTTTGATAGTCTCGGTCTCGCTGGTTTTTGCTCTTCATTAGCCTCATTCGCTCTCCTTTCCGCCATCGTTCATACGCTTTCTTCTTTTCTTCGTCGTTCATGCAAAATGCAGTTATATCAGACGATGGAAGCGATACTGCCCCCAGCACTTCCTATAGGGCATTGCAGTTACAAATGAAAATTTGTGCGGTTTTGAGTTAACGTTACTGGCTCTGATTGTTTTTATACGACGCGTCGAAGCTAAAATTCTGCGTCGACGAGTTTTTATGATCGACGTCGTCGATTATGTCGACTAATCGTTGCAGCCCCAGTGGAGACAAATGTTCAGAAATTGGAATGTAAAGGGAAAATAAACCCAAAATTGGCATATTTTACTATTATTATTCATTTAAGGAACTAGGAGCAACATGATTTGTGTAGACAAGTAAGGCTGCAAAATATATTGTTTCAGCATCGTCATCGCATGCGCAATAGTCATATCCCAGAATATGCGATGCAAAGGCAAATTAACAAACAGCTCAAGCTATAACTTTTTGCTGTTTGATACAAAAGGAAAACTTACACAATTTTAATTTGCCATGACTAATCTACTAAAGAAGTCTGTCTGATATACACTACCGTTCAAAAGTTTGGGATCACCCAAACAATTTTGTGTTTTCCATGAAAAGTCACACTTATTCACCACCATATGTTGTGAAATGAATAGAAAATAGAGTCAAGACATTGACAAGGTTAGAAATAATGATTTGTATTTGAAATAAGATTTTTTTTACATCAAACTTTGCTTTCGTCAAAGAATCCTCCATTTGCAGCAATTACAGCATTGCAGACCTTTGGCATTCTAGCTGTTAATTTGTTGAGGTAATCTGGAGAAATTGCACCCCACGCTTCCAGAAGCAGCTCCCACAAGTTGGATTGGTTGGATGGGCACTTCTTTGAGCAGATTGAGTTTCTGGAGCATCACATTTGTGGGGTCAATTAAACGCTCAAAATGGCCAGAAAAAGAGAACTTTCATCTGAAACTCGACAGTCTATTCTTGTTCTTAGAAATGAAGGCTATTCCATGCGAGAAATTGCTAAGAAATTGAAGATTTCCTACACCGGTGTGTACTACTCCCTTCAGAGGACAGCACAAACAGGCTCTAACCAGAGTAGAAAAAGAAGTGGGAGGCCGCGTTGCACAACTGAGCAAGAAGATAAGCACATTAGAGTCTCTAGTTTGAGAAACAGACGCCTCACAGGTCCCCAACTGGCATCTTCATTAAATAGTACCTGTTAGAGCCTGTTTGTGCTGTCCTCTGAAGGGAGTAGTACACACCGGTGTAGGAAATCTTCAATTTCTTAGCAATTTCTCGCATGGAATAGCCTTCATTTCTAAGAACAAGAATAGACTGTCGAGTTTCAGATGAAAGTTCTCTTTTTCTGGCCATTTTGAGCGTTTAATTGACCCCACAAATGTGATGCTCCAGAAACTCAATCTGCTCAAAGAAGTGCCCATCCAACCAATCCAACTTGTGGGAGCTGCTTCTGGAAGCGTGGGGTGCAATTTCTCCAGATTACCTCAACAAATTAACAGCTAGAATGCCAAAGGTCTGCAATGCTGTAATTGCTGCAAATGGAGGATTCTTTGACGAAAGCAAAGTTTGATGTAAAAAAAATCTTATTTCAAATACAAATCATTATTTCTAACCTTGTCAATGTCTTGACTCTATTTTCTATTCATTTCACAACATATGGTGGTGAATAAGTGTGACTTTTCATGGAAAACACAAAATTGTTTGGGTGATCCCAAACTTTTGAACGGTAGTGTACGTAACAATTTACTTCGATTTAAGGGTTCTTGGATACATGGAATTTGTTGCTAGTGAGTGACATGCAGGCCCTGCATACACAGCAACCCACCAATCACAATAATTCCTGATCAGTTTATCAAACATCCAAAGCAGGCTCATGCTAGTCGTCGACCACAACCTGAAAATGAGCGAGGAACAGACGAAAAACACCAAAGAAGATTTGGTTGCAAAAGGAAAGGCAATTTTCTATGAATGTTAAAATTTCAAATTATCTTTAAGACCAGATGTTTTTTTTTCTCTAATTCATTAATGTTTTTATTTTGGTGAAGTGCAGACTATATATTGTGAATTTTGGACCTTGTATTTTGGAGCATTTATTTCCAACCCCTATCAGGATGCATGTTTGTCTGCTGTATATCCTCTGCCTGCTGTGCGCCAGGCGCACACAGACGTTTTCAGCTCTCATGGTAGGATGACAACATACACTATCTGTACAAAAGTATTGGGACACCTGGTCATTACACCTACAGGAGCTTTTATGATGTCCCTTTCTAAATCCACAGGCATTAATATGGAGTAGGTCCCCCCCTTTGCAGCTATAACATCTTCCACTCTTCTGGGAAGGCTTTCCACAAGATTTTTTAGTGTGTCTGTGGGAATTTTTGCCCATTCATCCAGAAGAGCATTTGTGAGGTCAGGCACTGATGTTGGACGAGAAGACCTGGCTCGCAACCTCCGTTCTAGTTCATCCCAAAGGTGTTCGATGGGGTTGAGGTCAGCGCTCTGTGCGAGCCGGTCACGTTCTTCCACACAAAACTCACCCAACCATGTCTTCATGGACCTTGCTCTGTGCACTGGGGGACAGTCATGCTGGAAACGAAAAGAGCCCTCCCCAAACTGTTCTCACAAAGTTGGAAGCATATAATTGTCCAAAATGTCTTGGTATGCTGAAGCATTAAGATTTCCCTTCACTGCAACCAAGGGGCTTAGCCCGACCCCTGAAAAACCCCATACTGTGATGTTCTCGTGTGTAAAACAAATAAGCAGACAATTAATTAAACAAACGTGGAACTTTACTGGAGAAGCTCAGGTTCAATGCATATAGCCGTAATGTGAACTACTGTCTTACTAACTGATTTCGCGGGTTCTGCCTCACATAATGTATGACTGCACATGACGGCAATACGTCACTGTCCTAAATATTAATCACTGTAATGTTGTACATGTCCGTAAACATTACATCACCTTTTTTTTTTAAAATGATTAACACCATTGTCTTCAGGTTATAAGGTCTTAGACATAACTGATTCACTTACTATCTGCAATAGCAATATTAATTCTCAATCACAACTCCACATACAATTTAAAATTCAAATGCTACATTGTCTTAGTTCAAGTTCAAATAAACTCATTCATTTGGCCACATTGATGGCTTACAGGTAACCATCTTAATCGTAGTCATTGAGGTATGACGAACACTGGCAATTGCTTCTGAAAGGATACCTCGGTGTTGCAACAGTAACAGTGTCACTATCATCCTCGTCAGGATCTCTATGTGTCCTGTATCTCAGCATTGACCTTTTTAAAGAAAGTAGAGTTTCTGGTTATGGAATGTCCATCTTTGGTTGCTGTGACCATCATGCCTTTGACCTTTGACACTGTGTAAGGCTCACTGTTGTATGGAGGGGTGAGCTTGTTGTGCTTGGGTTGTTGGTGAAACACAATATCCCCAGGGGTGAGTGCGCTTAACTTAGCATGATGGCGTGCGTCTGAGTCAGACTTCAACTTTGCTTTAGCAGTCTTGTCTCAATCTCTGATTTTGTGATCAATGTCACTTTCAATGGTCGTGGTGATCATCGGGATCTCGGTGTGGATTTTGCGTTGGAACATCAGTTCTGCAGGTGACGCTTCAGTGGTGCTGTGTGGTGTGGAGCAGTACTCATGGAAAAACATGTTGAGTCTCTGTTTCCATGGGATGCTCTGAGTTTCTGCCACGCAGATGGCTTTTCTAAGTGTACGCATGAAGCATTCTGCTGTTGCATTTCCTTGAGTCCAGAGGGGCGTTATTTTCTGGTGGTGGAAACCTAGATGTCCAGCAAACTTGGAGAACTGTTCACTGTTGAAAGAAGGGCCATTGTCTGTTTTTAGGTTTCTCGGAATTCCAAACATGGAGAACACTTTTATCTATGGCTGGGATTGCTGTGTTGGCTGAAGTGGATCTCACAATTTCAACTACTGGGTAGCGTGTGTATGCGTCTATGATAGCTAACAGGTATTCTCCGGTAGGTAGTGGGCTATAGAAATCTGCACTGACATTATGCCAGGAGGCTACTGGTAGTTCGGACATCTTCAAAGATTCCGACTGTGCTATGGGTGTATTGGTCTGGCATGCTGGCATTTTAGGAAACCATACCTGTGATCTGAGGAGTGTCTTTACAATGCCCTGGTGTCCTTCATGGGCTAGTTGTAGCACTGTGTTCAAGAGATGCAGGGATGACAATCTTTGTGCCTCGCAGGATGATGTCATCAGTGTGTGACACAGTCAGCTCACTACTGATTTGTTTGTACTTCTTGAGTGTTTCAGCATGCTGTGTTACTTGCAACTTTGTACCATGTATTGTCTCTGATGTGGGTACTGACCTTCTGCAGGACTGGGTCTTTAAGTGTTTCGTCTTTTATCTCTGTGAGAGTAATTGCTTTGGATGTGGCGTGTTGTGCCACGAAGTTCACATACTTCTCCGCCACCTTCTCTGCTCTTGTGTTTCCACTTGTCTGCACTGGAACAGTGTGACGGGATATGTAGTTCACAGGGTTCTCTGCTTCTTAGCTGTATTCTACCCTGAAGTTGTAGGGCTGTAGTCTCAGTTCCCATCTTTCGATCCTGGCGGATGGTTTCGATTGGGGGCTGTTCCAGATCACCTCGAATGCCTTGTGGTCTGTGACAAGGGTAAAAGGGTTGCCATACAGGTACAGGTGGAAGTGTTCACAACTCCAAACAATGGCCAGTGCGTCTCTCTCTGTTTGCGAGTAGCGTCTTTCCACATCACTGAGGGCACAGCTGGCGTAGGCTATGGTGCGTCTCTCCCCTTCTTCCTTTTGGTAGAGAATGGCGCCCAGGCCGACAAGGCTGGCATCCACGACAAGTTCTGTCTTTGCTAGGGTCAAAATAGGACATTACAGTGTTGCTGGTCAGGCTTTCTTTGATGGTCTGTATGTAGTGCTTTGTCTTGCTCTGGGCCCCAGTGCCACCGTGTGTCTTTTCTGGTCAGCTTGCGTAGTGGTGCTGAAATTGAAGCAAAATCTTTGATAAAGCATGAGCAATAGTTGGCCATACCTAGTAGGCTCCTGACTTCAGTCGCGTCTCGTGGGTTGCTGGCTTGCTGAATGGCGGCGACCTTTTTGGGGTCAGCTGAGATTTCGCCGGCTGAGAAGATGAACCCTATAAACTCGAGCTTGGTCTTGTTAAACTCACACTTTTTCCTGCTCAGTGTGAGCCCTCTCTCTTTCAGTCTCTGGAACACCACTCTGAGGCTGTCATCATGGTCACTGCGTTTTCCCAGAGATGATGATGATGTCATCACTCAGGTTCTTCATTCCTTTGATCCCTTGTAGTGTCTGGCAGATTGCATTCTCAAACACCTCCGCTGCTGAGGATATCCCAAAGTTCAGGCGATTGTAGCGTCTCAAGCCTAGGTGTGTTGTGAACGTCATGATGTACCTGCTATCCGGGTGGAGTTCAAGCTGATGTATCCAGTTGTCAGGTCAAGCTTGGAAAAGACTGTCGCTCCGTTCAGCACGTGGATCACGTCGTCCATGGTGGGGGTGATGTGACAGTCATGCTGGATGGCAGTGTTGGCTTGTCTCATGTCGACACATACGCTCACCTTGTCTGGATCTTTTGGCTTGGGTGGTGTGACGATGTGTGAGAACCATGGCGTAGGGCCTGTGACTGTTTCAATGACGTCATCAACTTCTAGCTTTTTTAAATTCCTCTTCGACTTTCTGTCGGATGTGAAACGGTACTCGCCTTTGTCGCTGACAGGTCGGCTGAATGTCGGTGTTGATGTGCAGCTTAACTTGAAAGTCTTTTAACTTGCCCATGCCTTGAAACAGTTCTGGGTAGCTGTCTACCAATTCATCTGCTACTGTTCGCCTGCTTGGGGAGGTCACACTGTTCACGATTTTGACAAGGCCTAGCTCCTCAGCTGTTTTGTAGCCTAGCAGAGAGCAGCTGTCACCAGTCATCACATAGAATTTGTCTTTAGTCTTTTTATCTCCTGCTTCTGTGTTGCAAGTGAATGCACCGGCTATGGGCACTGGTTTAGCGCAGCCGTAAGGGAATATCCTGATGTCAGCTGGGGTGAGTTGTGGGCGTAGTCTCAGTGTACTGAGCACCTTTTCACTAATAACGTTCACTGCAGCCCTTGAGTCTATCAGTGCTGAAATCCTAACATCATTCAGTAATGTATGTCTGTGGCTGCATAGCATTGTTACTGCCACTGGCTGCCAACACATATGCCTCATCACTGCTAGATGAATCTTGTGTGTTAACACTATGTGTTGTTGTGCTGTTAATGTTATACACTTTCTTGTGCGTTTTGAATTGCTTACTGTCTCTGGGTTTCATTTTGAAGTCTTTACCAGGTTGCCTTTGCTTTGACCTGCACTGTTTCGCGAAGTGATTCAGCTTGCCGCATGCCTTACAGCCTTTCCCTTTTGCTGGGCATTCTCCATCGTTAGGGTATTTTCCACCGCAATTCCGGCAGTGGTTGGTGGGCTTAGCTCTCCTGGTGCGTTGGCTGGTAGCTGGTCACCCTTCCTGATGCACTGTGTTCACTGACGCAGCTACATTCTGTTCCATGCCTGCTGCTTGCTTCTCGGACAATTCCAGCGATCTCCCATGCTCTAGGGGTTCATCCAGGCTGCTATCAGGCTCTGTGAGCGCTCGTCTGCATAGCCTCATTGGAGAGCGGCTTTGAATCAGTTGTGGTTTAATATCCTTGTCGACGTCGTTAAACTTACAATTCTTTGCTTGCATATGTAGTCTTGTACAGTATGTGTCTAAATTTCCACCTGGCCGTTGCACTGCCTTTCTAAACATGTACACTTGGTATTGAACATTCTTTTGAGGTGCAAAGTACTTTCCTTCCTAGCTTCTGCTTTACCTCAGCAAACTTGTCTGCCTCTGCTGCTAGCGTGTCATAAATGTCATGCACGCGCTCTCCTGCTAAGTGTAGCAGCAATGCTTTTTGTCTTGCATCGCCTGTAATGTTCATGGCAGTAATATAATTTTCAAACCTCTGCACCCATTTGGCCCAGCATGGTCCTACTGAGCTTGGATCCGTTTCTGTGTCAAAAGCTGGTAAAGTGACGGTGTTTGCGAGTGACAATTTGAATTCAGTCTTTTGCTAGCCACTCATTCAGTCTCTTTTTCTGTACTGGCCGTGCAGAGTGTCATTCGTCATCATTTTGTCCTCGTCACTAATGTGATGTTCTCATGTGTAAAACAAATAGGCAGGCAGACAACTTATTAAACAAACGTGGAACTTTACTGGAGAAGCTCAGGTTCAATGCATACAGCCGTACTGTGAACTACTGTCTGACTAATTGTTTTCGTGGGTTCTGCCTCACGTAATGTATGACTATGACGGCAATATGTCACAGTCATAAATATTAATCACTGTAATGTTGTACATGTCCGTACACATTACACATACCATTATCCCTCCTCCACCAAACTTTACAGTTGGCACAATGCAGTCAGGCAGGTAATGTTCTCCTGGCATCCACCAAACCCAGACTCGTCCATCCAACTGCCAGACAGAGAAGCGTGATTTTCCACTGCTCCAAAGTCCAGCGGTAGCATGCTTTACACCACTCCATCCGACGCTTGGCATTATGCTTCATGATGCAAGGTTTGCATGCAGCTGCTCAGCCATGGAAACCCATTCCATGAAAGCTCCCGGCGCACAGTTTTTGTAATGATGTTAATGCCAGAGGAAGTTTGGAACTCTGCAGTTGAGTCAACAGAGTGTTAGGGACTTTTACGCACTATGCGCCTCAGCACTCGTTGACCCTGCTGCGTGACTTTACATGGTCTGCCACTTACTGTTGTTCCTAAACGCTTCCGCTTTTCAATAATACCACTTACAGTTGACCGTGAAATATCTAGCAGGGAAGAAATTTCATGAACTGACTTACTGCAAAGGTGGCATCCTATGGCAGTATCACGCTTGAATTCAGAACGACCCATTCTTTCACAAAGGTCTGTAAATGCAGACTGCATGACTAGCTGCTTGATTTTATACACCTGTGGCAATGGGTCTGAATGAAACACCTGAATTCAATGATTAAGAGGTGTGTCCCAATACTTTTGTACATATAGTGTATTTACAAACACACTAATCAGGGATGCTCATTTTGAATTTTTTTCCCTGACCGATAACCACTGCTCATTAACCGTTCATTAACAATTAACGGACAAGATCAAAATGTACTATTTACAATGGACGAGTGTGTGCAGGCACCGCTGTCTCGTCATCTCCCCCCTTAGCGCCAGGCTCATCTTCATCATCTTCAGTGGCTACTTCCACAGTAGCACAGATTTCCACAAGTTTAAGTTGTGCGGCTTCTCTCTCCCCTGGTGCAAAAAAGGGAGATGTTTATGGCAAGGGACCAGGACAGAGGCGATTAGTGCTGGTTTGGCCACCAACCCATCCGCGTCAACCTGTGGTGAACAGTATAGCCTAATTAATGTCCTTCTTAATTCATAACAGATTATTATGTCAATGATAATAATAGGCTAACAGTAATAATATATCGTCATCAAGATGGCTTCCAGCAGGTACTGAGAGATAACCAAGCGCTACAAACAATCTCCAAATCTTAGAACATTTCTGAAAGTTGAGATCGCATCAAAAAAAGCCTATCAGCTATTTCAAGGCTTTTTTGCAGCACTTTATTTTTCAGCGCAAAAGTTGACGGAAATGTCGAAGCAGAGAGAAAGACGGATGCAAATGGGACTCGGTGCAACCAATCCACCTGGGGAAACTCAGTCTGGTAGGGGTGCGGAAGGCATCTTGGGACCCGCTGAAGTGCTAAGAGATCAGAGAGTTCCGTATGGAAACTGCTGGGAACTTTGAAGCATCGAATTAGGAAATAAGCGAATTAAGAGAAGACACTGGAGAGCTGAAAATAAGGCTGGATGAAGTAGAATTAAGAATTGCGGAAAATGAGGGCCACGAAATCAGTATGACCGAAGTGCTTATCCACAGCCTGCGCTTACAGAGACAATTGGAAGCAAAATGTGAGGATTTTGAGGGCTGTGCCGGAAGGAACAATCTGAGGATTTATTCAGTGCCTGAAAAATGTGAGGGAAGTAACATGGTTGAGTTCATGGAAAATCTGATATGGGAGAACTGGATGTTAATGGTGAAATCTACACTGAAAGCACACCGGGCAAAGGGGCCAAAGACTGGGCACAATGAACATCCCAGGTCAATAATAGCTCGCTTCCAAAGCTACAACATGAGGCAAAGGGTGCTTCAGGCTGCCTGGATAAAGAAGGAGATTCGGGGGAACGACAACAGGATATTCTTTGATGAAGACTTCACTACCCAAGTGTTTATGGAACGTGCAAAAGTAAGAAAACAACTTCAGGAAAGGAAGATCAAGTCACATGTACTTTTTCCTGCAACACTGAAAATATTCAAGAAGAATGGGAAAATCAAGGTGTTTGACAACCCCAGGCTGCGGCAGAAGGTCAATGTGCGTATGGTGTTAACATGAAGATTTCAGCTGGGGAGCCGGACTTTGGACTCTATGCTGCAGGCTGGCAGAGGCCCCGCTCCAGGAGCCGGAGAGCGTCAGCAAGTGAGCTGATGTCAGGCGTAAAGACACGACTGGATTCTCTAGATCGGCAAAAAAGAGCAAAGGACTGAAAAGGTGTGGATGGTTTCAAAAACAGAGTTTATTGTCCAAGCCAAGAGGTACGATTCCCTGCAGGGACATACATTTATTTTGAAAGAAACTAATGATTGAGCCACTCGGATGTCAAATCTTTTCAAGATCTGACTACTCTGAGCATAAAATATATGATTTTGAATATGACGTCGATCCAGAGAGCCATGTATTTAATTTTATCAATGACACTTGTAAATATTATTCTGAGGATCAATTTAATGATGATGCTGAACTGAATAATACATTTCCGTTAATACATTTCAACTGTCATAGTCTTTATGCAAACTTCACTAAGATCAATGATTATTTTATTTGAAAACATTTAAAAGTAAATTTAAGTTGATAGCCTTATCCGAGACATGGTTAAATCAAGAGAAAAGTATTGATTTTCTTATTGAGGGTTATGAGTTACATCATATCAACAGAGTCAACAAAATGGGAGGGGGTGTGGCCCTGTATGTGGACAGTGACTTGAAATGCAGACCAGTTGAATACATGACAACTGTAATCGATGATTTAATGGAACGCGTAATTGTGGAAATTGAAATGAAAAGGATGAGAAATATCATTGTCACTTGTGTATACAGAACAGCAGGATCAAATGTTAGAAACATTTAAAGACAATATGGAAGAATTAATGAATGGGCTAAATGAAAGTAAAATACTTACAATCTGTGGGCATTTCAATATTGACCTTCTAAATGTATCTAAACATAAAACAACATCAGATTTTTTTGGACGCATTACATAGCAGAGGGCTATACCCATTGATTACCAAGGCTAGTAGAATAACCTTGAGTTGTGCAACATTAACTGAAAATATTTATATAAATATTATGGAGAGCGATGTTAAAAGTGGCCCAATAATAAATGACGTAAGTGACCATTTACCTGCATTTCTAACATATGATTGTCAAATAAAGAGAAATGAGAAGGAAAATTACTATAGATATGTAAGGGTAAGAACCGATAAAGCAATGGACAAATTCAGGAATGACCTCTTAAAAAAGAGTGGAAATGGGTGTATGTAGAACAGGTAAATGCTTTTCTAACGAGCTACTTATCACTGTATGATTCACATTGTCCAATAATGCCATGCAAACTTAATCGTAGCTATAATAAGAAACCTTGGATAACAAAGGGCTTACAAAATGCATGCAACAAGACAAATAAACTTTGAGAATTCATAAAAGTTAGAACAAAGACAGCTGAAAAGCAATACAAGGTTTACAAAAATAAGTTGACAATGATACTGAGACAAGCCATGAAAGAATATTATAATAAAATGTTAAAAGAAAATCAACATTAAAAGGTACTTGGAAAACATTAAACAATGTAATCGGAAATAACTCTGTGTCTACAGATCTGCCCGATCACTTAATCAATGACAATAATAAGGTTATAAAAAACATGAAGGAAGTGGTAAATGAATTTAATTCCTTTTTTGTTAATGTTGGGCCTAATCTTGTATAAATATCTTTCAGTTCAAGAAAATGTATAAGGAAAGAATAATTAGACAATATGGAGTTTTCAGGTAATGGGTTTTCAGTTGATGGTGAATTACTGTGGATGGCTTTTTGATTCTTTTTCATTTCTCATGCTGCTGTAAGTATTAGTTGTCGAGTACCTGACTGACAGACCATCTATTCTGTTGTTTATTATGTTTGAGAGTAAGGAGCAGGCAAAATAAGATTTTCTTCTCCCTGCTCCTTTTCAACCATGGAATGTGTAAACTGAGTTGTGTTTGATCATGAATCGCTTGTTTCTTTCTGGAGCTGTGCATTACCATGAGCGGAATAAGTAATAATGAAATGAAATGAAAGATGAAATATACGCTATGGATAGTAATATGCTTGGGCTGATAATAATAATAATATCTGAATAGTTCCTGGAAAGGAGGCTCCGACCGATTGTCGAACCTCGGATCCAGGAGGAACAATGCGGATTCCGTCCTGGCCGAGGAACAACAGACCAACTCTTTACCCTTGCGGAAGTGCTGAGGGGGGAATGGGAGTTTGACCAGCCAGTCTACATGTGTTTTGTGGACTTGGAGAAGGCTTATGACCGTGTACCCCAGGGCACTCTGTGGGGGGTACTGCAGGAGTACGGGGTACCGAGGCAGTTGCTACAAGCCATCCGATCCTTGTATAACCAAAGTGAGAGCTGCGTCCGCATTCTCGGCACAAAGTCAAACATGTTTTCGGTGGGTGTTAGACTCCGTCAAGGTTGTACCTTGTCTCTGATTCTGTTTGTGATATTCATGGACAGGATCTCAAGGTCCAGCCAAGGTGAGGAGTGTGTCCATTTTGGGAACCTAAGAATTGCATCTCTGCTCTTCGCAGATGATGTGGTTTTGTTGGCTTCATCAGAACGCAACCTCCAGCGCGCACTGGGGCGGTTTGCAGCTGAGTGTGAAATGGCCGGGATGAGAGTCAACACCTCCAAGTCTGAGGCCATGGTTCTCTGCCGGAAAATGGTGGATTGCCCCCTCTGGGTTGCGGATGAGTTGTTGCCTCAAGTGAAGGAGTTCAATTATCTTGGGGTCTTGTTCACGAGTGAGGGTAGGATGGAGTAGGAGATTGACAGGCAGATTGGTGTAGCATCATCAGTAATGCGGACATTGTACAGGACCGTTGTGGTGAAGAGGGAGCTGAGCCGGAAGGCAAAGCTCTCAAATTACCAGTCAATCTTCATTCCAACCCTCACCTATGGTCATGAGCTTTGGGTAGTGACTGGAAGGGCGAGATCGCCAATACAAGGGCTGAAATGACTTTCTTCCGTAGGGTGTCTGGGCTCAGCCTTAAAGATAGGGTGAGGAGCTCGGACATCTGGAGGGAGCTCGGAGACAGCCACTGCCCCTTCGTGTCAAAAGGAGCCAGTTGAGGTTGTTCGAGCATCTGATTAGGATGCCTCCTGGTTGCCTTCCTTTGGAGGTCTTCCAGGCACGGCTAACCAAGAGGAGACCCTGGGGAAGACCCAGAACTCCCTGGAGGGACTACATGTCCAATCTGGCCTGGGAACGCCTTGGGATCCCCCAGGAGGAGCTGGAGGGCATTGCTGGGGAGAGGGACGTCTGGAGTGCCCTACTTAGCTTGTTGCCACCGCGACCTGACCCCGGAGAAGCAGCTGAAGATGAATGAATGAAGTTACTAGGCTATTTTAAAACTTCACAGGCATATATTAACCTGATAGGTTAATGAAATAGCTTACCTTCACGTAGTCACCCAAGGACTGCCAAACCTTTGCCTTGAACTCTGTCACTCTTTGTCCATTATCCTCAGCTCTCATCAAGTGTGTGTTTAGGAGGCTGAAGGTGATGGGGTAAATGTTGGAAACTGACACCTTTTCTGTGGACATGACAGTGGTCGCACATTTTAAAGTCTCCAACACTGGTGCAATCTCCTCCATTATCTGCCAGTATTTGTCCAGGATCTCAAGGCTTCTGGTTTCTTGCAGCTTTGTTACTGTTTGGTCGGACACAGTAGCTGTAACTGCCCAACGCTATTCAAAAAATCTTGCGAACATGTCACACACCGAATTCCATCTAGTTTTGCATGACTGGCTGAACTGGTGTTTCGGAAATTTAATTTGTTCTTGTTTAGCCTCCGGTGCCTTGCATGCAGGGGTGCTGTGGTTAAAGTGTCTGACAAGCCACCCGGCTGCAATGATAACTCGATGCACATACACGTTAAAGCCATCATTTATCGCCAGCTGCGGTGTACGCGTAAAACAGGCAGCTGAGTCCCAGTTCACCCGTCTCGGAGAGTTGGCAGCAACGATGTTACGTGCATTGTTGTGGACACATGCAGACACTTTCCCAGTAAGTCCCCAGTCTCAACCGCATCAATTAGCTTCGCTGTGAGGTTGTTAGCCATGTGTCTGCCTGGCATACTCCATGTTTACAGAATGGCCGATTTAACCTGCCAGGCCTCATCGATATAGTGGCATGTAACTGTCATGTAGCTCTCCATTGTGAGTGCCGTCTAGCAGTGGGTCGTATGAGCCACAAATTTAGTGCTAGCAAGTTGTATTTTAAGCTCTTTTTTTTTTCTTCTGCAAAACGGGCTTCAGTTTGACAGGTAATAGTCAGTCTTGATGGGATTTGGTATTTAGGCTCAATATAGCCCAGCAGCTCTTGAAAAACCTCGCCACAGACCACGCCGATGGGCAAAATGTCTGAACATATTTTCTGAGTTATCTCCTCAGACTGCTGGCGCATCACATCTTCTACCTACTAACATGGAGGCCAAAGTTTGTTGTCCTCCATCGCCCAATGCTTGTGGATGTTTGCTTCACAAGTGGTATTGCCTTGTGCTTATAGTACTGCTATATTTCAGTACTGCATTGCATATTTTACAAATAACCTCATTGACCTTTTGGTTGAAATGGTCCCACACTATTACTTTTTCCTTGCTTCATTTTGCTCAGGCACAGCGAAATATGATTGTAGGCGCGTGTAGTTGGTTGCACATGTCGACACGCCCCCATGAGTTGATTGATATGTATAGCCTTTTTTTTTTTTACTATGCAGCAAATTTTTCTTACTTTTTAAAATATATATATATAGCATTTTTTCAGACACCGTCAATGGTGTTATAAGTGCTCAACTGAGGAGCGGAATATCAACACATACAGGGAAAAAAGTTTTAATGCATTGCAGTACAGGCCTGTTTTGTGCATCACGCACAGTTCAGCTGCTAATGATGAATGCACGATGCTCTAAATTTTACAAAGACATATATATATATAATAAAAATGTATATATATATATTTTTTTTTACCATTTTAACTGATTGTATTACTTGGTCAAAATTCTTATTGTCGGTTAAGGGTTAAACGGTTTATTATGAACATCCCCAACACTAATCTTGAAAAAACCAAAATCTCTACAATTAACTTTTTTTTAAAAATTATTTTTATATTTTATGCAGATGCACCCTCCTACAAAATCACTCCAATCGCTCTAGAATGATTCTTTCCTAAAAGAGCCATTCACGTCATCTGGTGAAAATTGCTGTATTTTTTCATATCCCAATATGTAGTGCAGGAAAAAAAAATCGCTGCGTTAATCTTTTCTCCCCAATATCATGAAGCCCTTGAGACAACTGCAACAAAATGATCTCCGATCAACGCAATTAAAAGCATTTGAATTTCCATTTCCAAATGTGTCAGGCGTGAGCTGACATTGCAGGATGGCTGCTGATGTATTTTTATGGAGGGTTTCCTTAATATGTGGCAATGCCAAAGCTTAATCAGCAGTCTTCAGTAAACATTTGCCTTTTCTTGGATATTGTGAGAGCAAACCTTTCTGTGAGAAGATAATGCAAAAATGGGTCTACAACAAGCTAAAATGCTCAATTGCCACCCCTTATGTAAAATCCAGCTTAATACTGATAAGCCACTGTAAAAACAGGACATGACAGACTGAAATTCAGCTACAATAGGACGCAACACCAGCTTGAGTGATACAGAGAATTCAGAGAGGGCAGAATTCAGTGGGAGAGCAAAGGCATTATTTATGAACAAATCAATGGCTCCCCTCCCTCCCCTTCCCGCCATGTCTCCTCCGCCTGCTGACTTTCTGCTCAGACTACCTAATATGCCAACGCCCACCACAATGACCTCTAATTTTCACTGCTGCTAATGCTGTTCCCCTTATCTCTCTAACTTGAATGAAAACACACAAGCATCAAAAAATGTAAGAGAAAAAAAAATCTTTAGTCCATCCAGCAATACAGAAAGGGTATAACGGTGACTTGCCAGTATGACCTCTGTTTTGTAGGGAAGTGCTTTCACTTAAAAAGGAAATTTCTCAGAGAGAAAGTGAATAGGAGCTGCCTGCTCACTTCCTAGATCCTCAAAAATACCCTTTAATATTTTCAGATATCAAAGATTTGTAACATCCCACAGTGCTTCAGTGACAACATTAATCAATATGGGGATGTTAGAAAAAAAAGGGGGGGTGCTGCTGCAGATATTACGCACACCATCTGCAAGGCCTGTGTTCTCTGTGCAGTGTTGCTTGGCAGCACCCCCCCCATCCATGTAATTGAGGAGAGAAACACTCAGAATATTGAGCATCTCAATGTCTGCACACAACATTGCGCGTGCGAACGCACGCGCGCACGCACGCACGCGCGCGCGCACGCACGCACACACACACACACACACACACACACAGAGGTCTACTGTGCTGAGCCAGAGCCACTCTGAACACACTCATTCACCAGCGATTCACCTCCAACTGACAAAATACTGAAAGGCTGTTACCAATGGATACAATGCAATACATTGGGTTTCAAATAAAAACATTAGCAGTCTCATATACTGGTGCTGGTATGACCAGGAAAAAACTGCCCTCAACAAAATGTAGGCGGGGGAATCGTGAAAAAGATACAGATGATAAACATCTCTTTCACATTTGGTATTCAGATGAACCATTCAAGCTCGACACAGAGCATCTTTGAACATCACAGAGCATAAAACAGTACAGTCACACGATCCTCTTCACAACAAAGAAAGAAAGTTGTTAGATTCAGTCTAAAACAACAAACGCCAACAGGAATCCTCCCTAATTAAATGAGCTGATTTTGTACTTTTCCTAGCTGACAACTGGACTTGTCAAAACAACTGATATAATATTTGTTCACATTATTAGAAATCATGCTGACCTATAATGTGAATGCTTTGTCTTTTCTCATGGTATTCATGCCAACTCTTAGTTTGAGAGGGTGCCTTAAGTCATGATTTCATGTGGAGTGATTTCAAATATGATACTGATAGGCACTGTCTCCCAATCTAGTCCCAAAATTGCCAAATCAAGTGTCAGGTTGGATTTTATTTATGTCAAAAGACTGGTGAAAACTTCTAAACACCCCAGCTGGCCAACAGCTAAGCTGGCTACCTAAATCAACATGGGGTTAGTCATCTTCTCCCATGTAAAAAAATAAAAACAATAATGTTATGATAATTTATGATGTGCCAAATGAGAAAGGGGTTGGCAGGGAGCAGTACCATTCATTCTGGGATAGAACAAGGGGTTGTTGTTTAGTTAACTGAGGGATTTCTCCATTCTCGGCTGAGATGAACAGCATAGCAGAGCAACATGTCTTTCAGTTTAATTAAAGGCATTGATTTTTAAGGATTCTGTTGTTCTACAGTATTGTTGTTTGTATTTATCAATAAAAAACATTTCCCAAAAGGTTTGGTGTGTTTTACGTATGTTTGTAATCCCGAGGGGTTTGGTTGAATGAGGTCCTATCTATGCAGTTCTTGTGACATAATAATCGCTTGTGACAGCAAGTGTCACTTTGTGACATAACAGCTTGTGACATTTTTTCTTATCATGAATAAATTATAGACCTACATAAATGTTCATTATAATAGGCTTTAAGAAAATTTAAGATTTGAGATTTATATTAATAAGATTAATATCTATCATTTTTGTCCTTTCTCAGTACTCGCATACACTGAAACGAAATTTGCTCTCTGCATTTAACCCATACACTAGGAACAATGGGCAGCCGCAGTGTGCATTGCCCAGGGACCAACTCTAGTTCAAAATTCAGTCAGCTATTAGCCCAACTCTATAACGTTTAACAACCTGAACATAACAAGAGTCAAACCAAGATATAAGAACACACATTACGCTGCTTAGTCGTCGCTCAATTTAAAGTGTTCCCATACAGCTGAGGTTTTTGGCATTTTGTCTTACCTTTAACAGCCAAGGTAAACTCAAGCAAGACATTCACTACTGTGAGTGAGAGGGATGTCAGGCACCCAAGCTTGAGCTGCTATATTTCTATATTTTAACAGTGCAATTAAAAAGTATAAATATACTACGACAATGTGCTGAAAAAATGTATTTTGCAGTTCGCCTTAATTGATAGCCAACATTTAGCAAAGGAAGTATATCCGAATCCCAAAATGGAAAACCAAATATCTACCCAACGAATGAATATCCAAATAGTCGAACATTCGGATCCTGCCCTAAAAACAACGAAGTTAACCAATAAAATATTTACAAAGGCTTGTCTGTCCGGCTAACGCACTGCAGACTGTGATTCTGCTTGTTGTGTAGTCCTAATTATGTTTGACTTAGGGCTTGTATGCAGTCACAAAACAGAGCTAGGCAACTAAAATAGGCATCACTTCATAGTATATCTCTAACAAAGGCTTAAGATTTCGGTTGGAGGAAAGATTGATCAGATACAGCAACTATGTAATCAGACATACCGTTTATAAACAGACGTCGAGACTAACTTGTGCAATACTAAACTGGATGCCCAAGAAAGAAAAATACACTACAAAGCAATGTCGATTATCTTGCCATTTAGCTGAAAAATGTGCCCTTGAGTAAATTTGTGTATTGCGGGCAATTTCAATTTATGCTGAGAACCTCATGTCCCGCCCAGATCGCGAAAAAGAGCAAACATGCTGCAAGCAAGTCTATAGCAATCTTGCATGATAAAACGGGAGACAACGTCGCTATCTTGAACGCGCACACACCCGATAACGTTGTGTTCCCACCAAACGCGAAGCGAATTTTCGCCTCGCTTTACGTGCGCCAGTTTGATCGCGGGATCATTTGTTTTTATTCGCGTTACTCGCGCGAGTTTGTCCGCAGGGTCGATTAGGCGAACCCGCGACGATCAGCTTGTTCTCCCTTTCTGACTCAACAGTACGCCAGGACGTCAGGAGAATCTCCACGCTGATGGGCTTTCACGACACAGCGTCACGCGAATTTCTCGCCCAAGTTGAATATTTTCAACTTGCGCGAATTCGCGTCTATTCGCATCTTTGCATTGTCTTTATATGTAATTTCATCGCGCGACAAAATTGCTTCGCTTTTGGTGCGAACACAACATAAGAAAACAAAGAGCCCCCTTGAGCGTGACCCAAGCGATGCCGTTTATAAACTATTCCCAATACGTAACCTCTTCAACACTTACGTTGCCGTGGTCTGTAAATATATACAATTTCGTAAGACTACGACGTTAAAATGAGTAAACCCGCAAGGAGCTGACGTTCGCTTAAGGAAGTCAACTCCCAGGTAAACATTTCATGACAGCACGAACTTGCTAACGCCAGCCAATGTCTATCCAAGGAACTATATGTTAACATTAGCTGCTAGCTAGCGGTTGTCGGCTAATATCCATAAACCACCAATCTTCCCAAGGTCACTAACCAGCTAAACAGCTAGATTAGCTGGCGTTATTACTAGCTCATCTGGGTTAGCGATTGACCTGGTGTGGAGCGTTACTACAGGACCACAGCATCCAAGTTTAACCTATCTACCGATGCTTTCAGTAAAACAAAGTCCAATGCCAAATTGCGGACAGCCGAGGGAAGTTAAATCCTGAAGCGCCGCAGTGCTCATTTTGGCTAGCAAGCTAGCTTACAACGCTAGCAACTGAACTGCGGAGACGGGTTTGCACGGTGATTTTTACAAGCTGTGTCCACATTGGCCATTATTCATGTGCCATATGTGTTGCAACATCGTAACAAAACATGGAAAGCCAGTTACAATCGCTCGTATTCTCAAAAACGTTACCTGGAAATCACGCTCTTCGTTGAACCTGGAAAACCTGTCGGCCATTTTCTGAAAACAGCAGTAGCTTCTGTAATCCTTCTCCGTCTACATGGCCTAACACGGACACAAGTGATGTGCTCATCGGAAACTTCCTTCTTCTTCTCCCTTCTTTTTTGGGTTTATTGGCAGTTAGCAAACAACGATGTGGTACGTTACCGCCACCTACTGGAATGGAGGTGGACCAGAACGTATATTTACTAAAAAATAACAGGAAAAAAAGCATGTCTTCTCAATTAAACTAGTTATTTCTCAGGTGACCCTGAGAACAGAATAAGTGGTTTGGATAATGGATGGATGGATTTCTCAGGTTTCTGAGAGAGACTAAATGTTTCTCTCAGCAGCTGCTGCACAACTTATCCAGAAACTCTTACAAAACCCAGAATATCCTTGCTTGATCCAAATTATTAGGAATTATTAGCCAATCTGACCACGTCCTGCCCAGTTACAGAGAATTACATATAAACCGCCCCCTAGGAAAACGAATCGCTATTCTAGGTCCTTCATTCCTTCTGCTATCAGGCTGTTAAATGCTGCGAGTAGCCATTTTAAATAAATGCTTTATATTATTTTAAACCACAATAGTTGGTTTATACCTTATTTTTCGCATGACCTTTGGGCCTGTACGTTCACTGACTGTAGTGGGGGAATGTAACACGCAATGCATCTTAGAATGCTTCATTTATTTTATTCTTTTCATTTATATAAAATTTTACTCTTTGCCTGGTCCTCGTGTGAGTCTGCATATAAGGCCACAAGAGGGTGACAGTAGGCATCTCTTGCCCATGTACTGATCTGACATACTGACCCCTTGTCTGTGAGTTTAAGTATGGTCTAGGGTAGATTGTAAAACTGAATTGCCCTTCCAGGATAAAGTTGTCTGAATCTGAATTATGTCAACGCCCCCCGATTTTCTTTCTACTCCAGCAGTACAGTTAATTAACATTACCAAAAAATGCCATTTGGTCCTTACAAAAGCAAAACTCGGCAGGCTTTCTGGCTGACTTGTTCTCCTTAGCTTCTTGTCTCACATCATTCTCGTTGTCTCGCTCCTTTCTTTTAGCAGATTCAGCATACGACAATCCCTTTTCTGCTATCATCTTATTCACTTTCTCTTCCTTAATTCGTTTTAGACACAGTGCTGTCCCCGTATCATGATTTCCCTTGCAGTGCAGGCACTTTGCTTGTGCTTTCTCAACTTTTCAATCTTCCACATTGCAGTTGTCCTCCCCACATCTTCTGACTCCATTACATAGTGCAGCAACATGTCCATATTATTGACAGTAAAAACATCTGACAGCAGCTCTCTCATATTACCTCACCCTGTAATTCACATACTCAAGGTACACTCTTTCTGGCAACTCCCCCTCAAAATTCAACCACACAGACTTACTGTCCTCTTTCTCAGAATCTAGTCATTCTTCTTGCCTCACACACATCTGCAACATCCCGAAATGACTGACAGTGGCACGCCATTTACCACTCCCTTCTTCTTTGCTTTTAATCCGAGTGGGAAGTAAGTCACACAGACACCTTCTAATCCGAGTGGGAAGCAAGTCACATAGAGACCTTGATCTTAAGGGCTCTATCTCTCTGACGGTTTGATATACAATCAATAACCCTCCCACTTCTAGTTATCCTGATCGATAGCACATCTCCAAGTTTTCCCCCTAAAAACTTTGACCTCACGTGGGTCCTTGAAAATCCTGTCTTCTCTTGTCACAGCTATCATCCCAACAAGATGTCTCCTCTGTTCCCAATGACTGACTAGCATCGCTTAAGCAATTTGAAGTATTCCTCATCATTTTCTTATTTTCAAACTCTCTCGTGTCCTCATCTTCGCTCTCCTTCTCCGACGTCATTTCCCAAGCTTGCTTCATGAGTTTTATCTCCATTCTTTATTGAACATATTTTCATATACAACGGTACAAACAAAGACATCGACAAATAGAAAACAAAAATAAAAAGGAGACAAAAAAGATTACATTTTACAACGCCATCAACCATATTAAATTCTTCTTTTTCTTCTTCTCCTCCTCCTCCTCCTCCTCCTCCTTCTTCTTCTTCTTGTATTTAATGGCGGGTGGCAACTAGCGTTTAAGATGCATTACCTCCAACTACTATGCTGGAGTGTGGGCCAGACTACTAAAGGATGAAAGGCAAGAAAAAAAACAATAATAAAAATAATAAATAATAATAATAGCATTAGATCCTCTTCATTTTGACAATTTCTTTTAAGAACACAAACAATGATTTATATTTCTCCCCCTCAATACTGAATAAATTCTTAAGATTAAATACTCCCACCCCAAATGTCTTGAGTTCCTTCTTCAGCTTTTCTCTATGTGTTGAGTATTTCTGGCAGTGACAAATAACATGCTCAACAGTTTCTTCTGATCCACATTCACAAAGTCCTGATGGATGCTTCCCTAATAGGTGCATTGTTCCATTTAATCCTGTGTGTCCTAATCTCAATCTTGAAATGACTGCTTGTTCCCTTGAATTTTTCCCTACTGATATCCTGCCTTCCACTTTTGGTTTTATTTTATACAAATAACGGCCCTTGTTTCCCTCATCCCATAACTTTTGCCAAGCCGTCATGATTTTGCTCCTTATTATTGTTATAATTTCAGTTTTGCTGAAGGGCACCTTGGCTATTGCATTGGCACTGTAATGCCAATGCAATAGCCAATATCTCAGCTGTATATACTGTTAAGTGATCTGATGTTCTTTCCTTGGTATGTATATCTATCTCTGGGATAACAAAAGCAGAGATCCTTCCTCTGTTGCTCTCCCTGAGGTTTCTTCCTATTTTTTCTCCCTGTTAAAAGGTTTGTTTTTTTGTTGTTTTTTTAGGGTGTTGTCTCTTATCCGATGAGAGGGTCTAAGGACAGGATATTGTGTTGCTGTAAAGCCCACTAAGACAAATTTGTAATTTGTGATATTGGGCTATACAAATAAAATTGACTTGACTTGAGTTTACTTGACTTTTTTAGGTTCCTTTGATCCATCTGTATGTATTTGACTGAATGGCTGATGTATTGTGTTTAATCTGCTGTCTACTATCTCTGCCCAATTACCTCTTCCTTTCACTCTCTTCATTTCTTCTTGAATATAGAAATCTAATTCACAGGGGGAAATAACCATGGCGGAGTCACCGGGTATGGCACTGTGGAACAATAACTTTTTCCATGTAATCCCATTTCTTCAGCCATTTTATTTGCTGCCCAATGAAAACATTCTCCCTTTGCTTTCCCACTTTCCCAACATGGTGTGAGGACCCTCACAGTAGGATGGTCTTCCCTATGCCCTTGTAGATTTGACCAGTAGTTCACCATGACCTGGCTATATCTTAAGAGTCAATAGCATCTCTCCCATTTCCACTTGAGTGGCTATATTAAGAGAAGTCTTAATAGCCCCACAGCATAATCTCAGTGCCTGAGTTTGTATCACTTTGAGCTTTTTTAATTGTGATTTTGCTGCTGACCTGTACACTGCACTTCCACAATCAAACACTGATCTTATTAACGCAACATAAATAGTCATCAAAGTGCTCCTATTTGCTCCCCATTCTGACCCTGTCAAACATCTCATTACATTGAGAACCATCTTGCATTTTGATGTATCTTATTAATATGATCCCTCCAGGTCAGCTTTGTGTCAAATAAAACCCATAGAAACTGAAAAATCTTTACTTGCTCTAAGTGCTCCCCATACATCTTTACACCTGCTTCCCTTATTTTCTTCCTACTAAACACCACAACAGTTGTCTTTTCTACAGAAAACGTAAATCCCCATGAGTGTGACCATTTCTCTACCACCAAAATCGCTTCTTGAATCTTCCCTCTAAGTAGTGCTACATTCTTCCCCCTCTTCCATAAAGCCCCATCATCAGCAAACAGGGATTTCCCAATGTCGTAATTTATATCAGCAAATAAATCATTAATTCTTCTTCTTCTTTCGGCTTGTTCCCGGTTTCCCAGGGGTCGCCACAGCGGAATCGACAGTTTCCATCGGTACCCTGTGAGGGCACAACACCGATGGCGGTCTCAAATACATCATTAATTATAATAGAAAAAAAAAGGATTGGGCTGATGGCACTGCCCTGAGGAGTTCCGTTATCTACCCTGTAATGTTGTTCCAATTTTAACTTGAATAAATCTATCAAACAAAATTTTTTCGATCCAATTAAAAGTTCTTCCATTTATTCCCATTTTTCCTAACCTTCCCTCTTCCCAAACTTTATTATATATTTCTAGAAGCTTCATTTCTGTCTGAGTTCCTAAATGTTTTAACATTAAATAACAGATTTGATTTTTCGCTGGAGATGTCAGGCCAGGTTTTGCTATAGCTCTCCTTATTTCCTGTATAGCAAAAGGTGCATCCAATGCACAACGGGCGCTCTCCCGATCTTGCAAATTATCCCAGTATGCTTCTCTATTTGCTTCCCTCCCTTGTTTCCCCTCCTCTGTTAGATTGTTAGAACCATGGATTTTGGTTTATGTCTCAGCTAATATTTCTACGTTATCTTCATTTGACACAGCTGTTTCATCTCTCTCTATTAGTACTGGGTACTGTCACTCTCTTCTGATTCCCCTCATCTGTTGCGAATCTCGAATGAAGACCAGAAATCAGCGTAGCGAAACCCAAAGCCAGACGGACACAGAGCACCGAGAAACCTGAAGGCAATTTTAATGCAGGAAAATAAACAAAACTGCCATAGAAAAATAACAGGGGAATCTAAGGTGAGGGTGTTGTGACGATGTGCGTGTGCCTGGCTACCAAAGTCCAAATCCGTTGCGCGAGGAGTTGTCCGAGGAAATCCGGGTCCGACATCCAGGAAGTCAAGTCTGAAGGGAGGGGCCCAGGGAGAGAGACGCGGAGGGAGATCGCTGGATGGGGTCCGGGGAAAATGTTATGGTCAGTGGGGACGAGGAGCGAGGGGGACACGGGGAGCAATGGAAGTCGCGGAGAGGGGGTCGCAGGGTTCCCCTCCAATGGGAGACACTGGGCGACCGTCCGATGGCATCAGGGTGGGCCCCATAGAACTCTTCCAGGAGTATGATCGGGGCACCCATCTGCGGCCCTCGGGCCTGTAACCAACCCAGTCCAACATGGATTGGTAACCCTGGCTCTGGCGGCGAACGGCAAGCAATTGGTTGACGTCCCAGACCAAATTGCCACCGTCGAGGACCCTGGGAGGTGGAGTAGCTTGGACAGGGGGAGACAGGGGGCTGGAGACTACCGGTTTGAGGTGAGAGACATGAAACACAGGATGGATCTTGAGTGAGGCAGGGAGGAGGAGACGTACCGCGGAGGGGTTGATGATGTGGTCAATTGTGTAGGGACCGACGTAGCGAGGGGCCAGCTTCCGGGAGACAGTCGGGAGGGGCAGGTCCCCGGCCAGTAGCCACACCCTCTGGCCAGGACGATAGGCCGGGGCTGGCCCTCTCATAGTCGGTGGAGAATGGTTCATGATGGCCAACCGCCGCCATAGCCCAACTGAGGGCTCTGCCAGTTAACAGGGATATCACCAGGGCTACCTTAGTCTCCCCTGTCCTATACCTGGCTGGCTGGTGTCTGAACAGGAGCTCACTATTAAGTTTAGAAATCACGTCAGGACACAGCGCTGTCGCTCAACACAACCTCTCCGTGGCATTCTTTATTTAGACTGACACAGCATCAAAGGCAGACCCGATCAAACAACCCAGAGCCCGCAGGCATCACCAATCGATCCCAGCACAATAGAACAGCACCAAATCAAATGCAGCACTGTCGATGTGTGCATACATAACATTCCCCCCCCCCCCCCGGCAGGATTTCAAACATGAAAGGTTGACACAAAGTCCTCTAGGTGGCCAGGGCGTAAACGTGTGCGAACAGGTCGCGGGGCGGCCTGAGGCTGGGCAGGCCGAGGTGGGGAGGGAAATGGCAGGGGGAGCTGAGGCCCAGAAATGTCTGGAGCCCGTGTAGGAGCTGCATGAAGCCCCGGGGCGTCTCGCCATGCTGAGGGAATGGCTATGGTTGTGTCACCAGCTGTGTGTGGCGGAGCTGACACCTTCCGTAGACGACTGGAGTGCCACCGAGTGCCATCGCTGAGGAGGTAAGTGGCTGGGCCCAGCTGACGGGTGACTTGGAGAGGAGAGGACCAGTATGAAGCCATTTTATTGTCCCTGTGGGGCCTGCGGACCTTGAACCAGTCTGACACATTGATGTCTGGCACCCTGGTTCGTTTTGACTGGTCAAACCGTTGCTTCATCCGCGTCTGCTGACGAGTGACTGAGGCTCTGACCCCAGAGGGAGGTGCCTGAGGTGTGGAGGGGCGGAGCCTGTCAAGGGGCATGCACAGTTCCCGGCCTAGCATGAGAGAGGCTGGGGAGACGCCTGTGGTCGAGTGCTGTGTGGCCCGATAGTGCAGCAGAGTGTGACGGATGGCCTGCGTGAAAGAGCACCCTTGGGCCATGTGTGCTCTGAGGCCGTTCTTCAGTGACTGGTGAAAACGTTCAACGCCGCCATTGGCCTGGGGGTGGTAGTACGCAGTGCGTATATGACGGATGCCCTTGCTTTCGAGATAAGCAGTGAACTCAGCAGAGACCAGCTGAGGGCCGTTGTCAGTGGTGATGGCTTTTGGGAGGCCCCAGCGAGAGAAAAGAGAGTCCAGGAAGTCGATGATGATCTGTGAGGTCACAGTGCCGGAAGTGGTGAGTTCAAGCCATTTTGAGTGTAGATCGTAGGCGACCACCATGAAGCGTTGGTGGTGGGGAACTCCATGGATCTCACCACAAATGTCCAACTGCAGGTGTTCCCAGGGCTGAGAGGGCCAGGCGAGAGGTTGCAGGGGTGGGGGAGCCTGGTGGCCAGTCTTGCCACTCACAAGGCAGGCAGAACAGTCCTTCACCAGAGCCTCAATATCTCTGTCTATCCCCGGCCATCACACCAGGTCTCGGCAGCGCTGTTTCAGTTTCACAATGTCCAGGTGGCCTTCATGCGCCGTATTCAAAACACGTGCACGGAGAGCAGCTGGGACCACTGTGCAAAACCCACGTGCCATGCAGGTGTCGTTCCAGCAGGAGAGCTCCTGTCTGACTCAGGCGAACGCAGCCAGCTCCTCTGCGACCTTGTGAGGCCAGCCGTTCTGGATGTAGGTGCGGAGCTGGGAGAGGACAGGGTCCTGTTCGGAGGCTGCCCTCAGCTCCTGCAGAGAGACAGTGGCCTGGAGGGGTGTGTGTAGCATTTGGACAATGTCCTTTTCCACACAGTCAGTGTCCGTCTGTGGAGCTGGGGTGGAGACAGAGCGAGAGAGCAGGTCGGCGACAACATTGTCTCTGCCTGGGGTGAACTGCAGGCTGAAGTTGTACTGGCGGAGGCGGTCAGACCAGCGGTGCAGCCTCAGGGGTTTGTGGCCTGTCCCAGATGTGGACAGCAGCGCTGTCAGGGCCTGGTGATCTGTCCTGAGGGTGAAGGAGCGGCCATAGAGGTAGAGGTGCCACCTTTCACAAGCCCAGATACAGGCTAACGCCTCACGCTCACCCACGGAGTACCGCTGCTCGGTCAGGTTGAGGGCACGGGAGGCGAAGGCAATGGGCTTCTCCACACCGTTCTGGGTTTGAGACAGCACGGCCCCTATCGCTGTGGCTGATGCGTCACAGGTCACAAAGGTGGAGCTGGAGATGTTGAAGTGAGCCAACACTGGTGGTGAAGTCAGTTGAGTCTTGAGATCACGCACAGCATCACTGCATGCCTTTGACCACACCCATGGCTCGTCTTTACGCAGCAGCTGGCGCAGGGGGGCTGTGGTCGCAGAGTACTCGGGAAGAAACCTCAGGTAGTAACTTGTCATACCCAGGAAGGAGGCGACCTGGGCGGCCGAGCTGGGCTCAGGGATGGCCTGAATGGCGTCCACGTTGGATTGTAGTGGAGTTACACCGCTCGCTGACAGCCGGAACCCCACGAAGTCGATGGCTGGCACAGAGAGGACACATTTCTCAGCATTGAGAGTTAGCTTGTGCTTGGACAGGGCTGCGAAGACCATGTTAAGGCGCTTGTCGTGGATTTCACTGGTGGGCCCGTGTACCACTATATCGTCCAGATAAATGGCCACGCCCAGTATGCCAGCCAGCACGGAGACCATGATTTTCTGGAATCAGCTAGGGGCGGAGCTGAGACCGAAAGGCATCCTGGTGTAGCGAAACACTCCTGCATGTGTCACAAAGGCTGTGAGGTTTCGGCTGCTGGGGTGGAGGGGCACCTGTAAGTACCCCTGTCTGAGGTCGAGCTTGGAGAACACCTCAGAGCCATAGAACTGAGCAGTGAGTTCTTCTGAGGTGGGCAGTGGATACTTATCAGGGACCACTGCCTTATTTACTGCACGTAGATCGACGCAGACACGCAGGCCCCCCGACTTCTTCTTAGCCACCACGAGGTTTGAGACCCAAGGTGACGCGTCCACCGGTTCAATGATGCCAGCTTCCAGCAGTTGTTGCAGCTCGGCGGAGACCCCATCACGGAGAGCCAACGGGATGCGGCGCAGTGGTTGGATGACAGATTTCACAGCAGGGTTGAGGAGAGGTTGATGGGTGAAGGCGGAGAGGCAGCCCAGCCCCATAAACAGCGATTGCCACTTCTGCTGCCAAGGTGTGGCGACAGTCAGGATTGCTGCCCCCCTTGTGTCTAAGAGGGAGAACCCCAGAGCGGAGAACAGGTCCAGGCCCATCAGGTTGGCCCCACGGCGTGCCACATGAAAAACTGCATTAGGCACCAGCTTGGTTCCATAGCGGACAGTCAGTTGGAGAGAGCCAACCAGATCGATTTTGGAGTCACCATACCCACAGAGGACAGCTGAGGGTGCGGACAGTGGCAGTGAACCGAAAAATTGACTGTAGGTATCAACATTCAGGAGAGACACACTTGCACCGGTGTCCAACAGCAGGGGAATGCACACATCATTGATGTTGACTGTGCATGATTTGAATGACACTGGCGCAGAGCTCACCTTGTGAATGACGGCGGTTGAAGACTGGGGGGTGTGGCCCTCTGACCCAGCCGGGGAAGATCGACAGACGTTGGCAAAGTGATTGTGCTTACCGCAGCTACGGCATGTCTGGCCACGGGCAGGGCAGTTCTGAGCCCTTGAAACATGAGACCGAGATCCACAGTTACCACAGGACTGTTGAGGGCGGGGCCGAGAACGCCGTCGTTGCAGTTGCAAGACGTCCCCAGTGGAGTCGGCGCCCGCCTCGCTCTGGCTGGGTTGCGTCCCGAGGGGCAGCCGTGAGTAGAGGGAGGAGTCGTTGGCAGCTTGACTGGAGGTGGCCACTTGCTGTGTATTTAGCATAGCAGCACACTCAGCTGCTACCTCAACCTGTAGTGCGATGGTAATTGCTCTGGACAGCAGCAGATCGTCTTTTTCCAGCAGGAGAGTCTCACGCACCTTTGCGTTGTTGGTGTGTTCGATTAGCTGGTCGCGAACCATCTCGTCCTGAAGCGCGCCAAACTTGCATGAGCTAGCTAGCCCTCGCAAATTAGCTACGTACTGCCGCACAGACTCACCAGGCAGTTGGTGTCGCTGACGGAATATAAATCGCCGAAGGAGGGCACTCTGTGGAGCAGCGAAATGGGTGCGCATAAGTCCCACAGCTTCGGCAAAGCTTGTGACGTTCCCCAGAGACCCGAGCACACGATGACCCTCTGCTCCCAAGCAGTGTAGCAACAGAGCCGTCTTCCTAGCCTGGCTCACGTCGTCGAGCCCTGAGGCGATGATGTAATTTTCAAAACTATGTAGCCAGCGAGTCCATGGTACCGGAGGCTCGCCAGGTAATGCCAGGAAGGGGGCAGGTGGTGGGAGGGAGATATCAGCCATCCTCGTCGCCAATATTAAGTTTAGAAATCACGTCAGGACACAGCGCTGTCGCTCGACACAACCTCTCCGTGGCATTCTTTATTTAGACTGACACAGCATCAAAGGCAGACCCGATCAAACAACCCAGAGCCCGCAGGCATCACCAATCGATCCCAGCACAATAGAACAGCACCAAATCAAATGCAGCACTGTCGATGTGTGCATACATAACACTCACACCGATCGAGGAAACCTCTGCACTGTTCGAACTCCCCACCGAAAGCTTTAGGACGGGGGAGGTCGGGCTCAACACGGGAATACTGATACAGTTTACCGAAGGGAGGCTCGGAGGGACTGGGAGCTGGAGCTGGGCTGGGGCCAGAGACTGGGGTCAGAGCAGGATGATCGCTGATCTTGGACACTGCCACTGTCAGAGCAGCGATCTGCGTGAAGAGTGATGCAAGGGCGCTCGCCGAGGTACGTGAGTTAGTCTGGAACCCGTTGATCTCTCTAGTGATCTGGGAGAAGGCAGTGCTAAGCTCAGAATGGAGTTGAGTGAGTTGAGTGCTGTGGTCCTTTACCACTGCCTCGACAGCTATAGTGTTCTGGGGCTTAGGGGCTATAGCTGCCTGAGCGACCGCCTGCCCCTCGGGTTTGCTTTGGCTCATTCTGGCTTCGACGTTCTGTTGCGAATCTCGAATGAAGACCAGAGACCAGCGAAATCTAAAGGCAGACGGACACAGAGCACCGATAAACCTGAAGGCAATTTTAATGCAGGAAAATAAACAAAACTGCCACAGAAAAAAACAGGGGAATCTAAGGTGTGGGTGTTGTGACGATGTGCGGGTGCCTGGCTACCAAAGTCCGAATCCGTTGAGCGAGGGGTTGTCCGAGGAAGTCCGGGTCCGACATCCAGGAAGTCAAGTCCGAAGGGAGGAGTCCAGGGAGAGAGACGGGGGGGGGGGAAATCGCTGGAGGGGGTCCAGGGAAAACGTGATGGTAGCTGGGGACGAGGAGCGAGGGAGACGCGGAGAGCCGTGGAAGTCGCGGAGGGAGGGTCGCAGGGTTCAGTACGTCGAAGCACAGAGGGGCGTTCTGGGAGACTTCTTGTAGAGGGCTGCCTGATTGCCGCAGGTGTGCCTGATGGATGATGGCAAACACCTGGTGCAGCACAGCGCTCGTCTCCTCAGAGCGCGAACCGAGTGCTCGAATGTTCCCGGCGCGTCCGAGCTGGAGGAGTGGCTTCAACGTGCCGGCGACGCAGCTCGGGACGGTGAAACCACAACATCATCTTTCTTATCATTGCCCATACATCACCTATAGATGTTGATCTGCCTACATTGTTACAAAATTTCCTCCAACTTCGTTTCTTTGCTTCCTTAACATTTTCCTTGCTTGCGCCTGTGCCCTTTTATATTCAATTAGTTTTTGGAAATTATGGGTTCTTTTTAATATTTTAAAAGCTCTGTTCCTTGCTTTAATGGCTTTACTGCATTCCTCAGTCCACCACGGGACTGCCTTCCTCCCCATTTTCCCTTTGCTTCTGGGAATTGATAAATTTCCTGCTTTTAGTATAGTTTCCCTAAACTTTCCATCAACTTCTGTATCCTGACTCAGGTCTATTTCATTACATTCCCTCTCACATAAATGTTCGAAGTGATCCCACTTTGCTTTACTAAATAGCCACATTGGCTCTCTTTTCTCTCCCCTTATTTCCTGGTCTATCTGTATTTTACTAAATATTCGATAATGGTCACTACCGACTGTTGAGTCTTCCCATAATTCCTACTCACATATCCCTACCACCTCTCGTGATAGCAGTGTCAAGTCTAGTGTTGAACTGTTACCTGTGTGTACATCTATCTTTGTCCCTCTCCCATCATTAATAGACACCAACTTATTATCCTCCAACAGTTGCCAAATTAATTTCCCGTTTGTATCTGTCTTTTTCTCTCCCCATAATGCGTTATGTGAATTAAAATCCCCAACCCAAAAGATACGATTTGTAACCTGTCCTTGGATCTGCTTTAACTTGTTTATATCTAGTTTTCTGCAAGGGTTATAATAATCTATGGGGGTGAAGTGACCTTCACTCGTCCATATTTCTACAACAATATACTCCCCCTCTGTCCCTTTTCTTCTTCTTCTCCTTTCGGCTTGTTCCCTGTTTCCCAGGGGTCGCCACAGCGGAATCGACAGTTTCCATCGGTACCCTGTGAGGGCACAACACCGATGGCGGTCTTGTCAATCCGCATAATGATCTGGCAAAATTTTACGTCGGATGCCCTTCCTGACACAACCACTAACCCTATGGACGGGGGCACAGGTAAAACACTGGATACCATCCCAGTATTCATGGACCTCCGCTTAGTAATATGCTTAAATTCAGCGGGTTGTCTCGTCTGATCTGAGGTCGTAGTCCAATCATGGATGGCATGCCACCTCTAGCGGCGCAATACAAATGCCCACGGCCGTCCCTCTTAATCGTGGCTCCAGTTCAGAGAAGAAAACCCACAAAACAGAACCGGCGTCCTATTCCATTATTCCTAGCTGAGGTATCCAGGCGACCTGGCCTGAAGTAAACGCTTTGGACCCCGCGGGGACACTCACTTAAGAGCAGGGGCTGGGACAGATGATGGCTCGCCTCGCGGCGGACCGACAGCTCGATCCCGAGATCCAATTACGAGCTTTTTAACTGCAGTTACTTTAAGATACGCTATTGGAGCTGGAATTACCGCGGCTGCTGGCACCAGACTTGCCCTCCAATGGGTCCTCGTTAAAGGATTTAAAGTGTACACTTTCCAATTACAGGGCCTCGAAAGAGTCCTGTATTGTTATTTTTCGTCACTTCCTCCCCGAGTCGGGAGTGGGTAACAACCCTAAATGGTACATTTTCCTCAAAAATGTCACACACCCTCCACCTGTCCCCTCTTCCCTATCACAACTCAAAGCAGTATAGCTGAAAATTCTAAAATCAAGATTTGGTTTTAACCATGTCTCTTGTATACAAACAACTTCTGGTGTCCTTGGTAGTTGATCAATAAAGTTTTTAAATTCTTGTCCATTTTCCACCAAGCTTCTTGCATTCCACAGTAATAAAATAATCATACTTGTGTTAATCAACCCATGCTGACTCTTGGCTTGCCTGATGAGCACTGAGGTCATTTCTTAACTCTTCCCATGTCAGTTCACTAATATTCAGATGGTTTGCTGCAGCTTTTACTATTATTTGTATCCTTTCTGTTTTTGATTTTGTTTCCATTGTAGCATTTATCACTCCTGCAATAAAAGTGCTCTTTAGATCAACCCACACTTGACCCTCTTTTGGCTCGCTCTTCCTGCTGTTTGTTATGTTGGCTACCATTTGTGTCTCCTGTCTCCCTCCCTCTCATCTGGTTCACCATCTTGACCGCTACTGCATATGTGGTCTTGTTTTGCACTCTGACCTTTCATGACTTCACATCCTCCATATGCCATACTATGATTGCCTCTGCAATTACATTTTGGTTGCTTTCCTTTCCCACACTGTCCAAAATCATGATCCTCACCACATCTAGCATACATTCTTCTTCCTTTCCATGTCATAACAGTATGTCCAAATCTCTGACAATTAAAACATCTTACAGGTTTTGGCACATACTCCCAGACAGAGTAGGCCATGTATCCTAGCATCACTTTCTGTGGGAGATTTCTTCATCAAACTCCAACAGTATGATTTCGTTATCTGTCCTCACCCCTGCCCTGAACACATGCAACCTCCGTGCTTCCTTCAGCCTCCCACCTTTCGAATTTGCTTTTATATAGCCCATGGTAACTTCAACTGGTATTCCCTTATTCCACCTGTTTCCCTTCTCAATGCGGCTACTCATCACTTTATACTTTCCTACCTCTTTAATCCTATAAGCCTTCTCTCTGCTTTACACTTCTACACACAATCAACAGATTCCAGTCTCTCAACACTAGCCAGTTTAACCACACCAACCTGATTTTTTAGTATCATAGTTGACTTTACTGGGCTCATAGACTGAACCCCATTCCCTATGCTAAACATGAGTATCACCCTGATTTTCATTTCCCTCATTTCCAACCAATTTCGGCAGAGTTGGGGCGCCCGGGTGGCGTAGTGGTCTATTCCATTGCCTACCAACACGGGGGTCGGCAGTTCGAATCCCCGTTACCTCCGGCTTGGTCGGGCGGCCGTGCCTGCGGGTGGGAAGTCGGATGTGAAGAGTAGGGTATTGGCCAAGTACAATTGGGGAGAAAAAGGGGGGGGGGAAACCTTAGGCAGTTATTTCCTCGCTTTTCCCTTGATCTCTCAGATTCCAGACTAACTTCCATACTGTCCTCACTCTCAACTCCCTCTGAATCTCCCCACTCTGGCCCATTCAACAGCATAGCTGGTGCCTACCGCCGCAGCTTTCGCCGCTGTCAGGTCTTCCCATGTTTACCAGAGAAATCCATCTTCTCCGATGTCAACCTCCGTTTCTTCGCAGATTCATCGAACGATTCCCTAGTTCTACTCACTTATAAACTTTTGACCATTAACAGTTATGTATAACGTTTGAAAGACCGCCGCCGCACCACACTTCAGTCGCTCGTCTCAAGTCAAGTCTTCTTCTGTTTCTTCCTAAATTCGCCTTGTAATTTGAAAGTCTTAATAGCCGGCCTCAATCCCCTGCCCATCGGCGACAACTTTTTTTTTTGCTTTTTGTTTTTGTTTTTCTTTGCGTGGCAGTTGGCAACCAGCTTGCAGACGCTTTACCGCCACCTACAGGACTGCAGCGTGGATTAGCCGGGGTAAAAACTACTACTACTACTACCACTTTCGGCTGCTCCCGTTAGGGGTCGCCACAGCGGATCATCCGTTTCCATTTCTTCCTGTCCTCTGCATCTTCGTCTGCCACACCAGCCACCTGAATGTCCTCCTTCACCACATCCATAAACCTCCTCTTTGGCCTTCCTCTTTTCCTCTTCCCTGGCAGCTCCTTATTAAGCATCCTTCTCAAAATATACCCACCATCTCTCCTCCACACATGTCCAAGCCATCTCATTCTTGCCTCTCTTGCTTTGTCTCCAAACCGTCAAACCTGAGCTGTCCCTCTAATATAATTGTTCCTAACCCTGTCCTTCTTCGTCACTCCCAATGAAAATCTTAGCATCTTCAACTCTGCCACCTCCAGCTCTGCCTCCTGTCTTTTCGTCAGTGCCACTGTCTCCAAACCATATAACATAGCTGGGCTCACAACCATCTTGTAAACCTCCCTTTAACTCTTGCTGGTACCCTTCTGTCGAAAATCACTCCTGACACTCTTCTCCACCCACTCCACCCTGCCTGCACTCTCTTCTTCACCTCAACATGGCGCTTTATATTTAGTAATAATGCCTTTCTTCATAATACATATTTGGGTCACTGTAAATCATCTTAAGCAAGCCCATTACAAATATGGTGAAAAGCATGAACTGAAGGCTCATTTAATCACTTCTGTCACTGTGGTTGTGAATCAATGCCACCTTGTGCTCCCCCTTGGAAGCACAAACAGTCTTAAATCGATGCCATTCCATTATGGAGGAGAACATGCTGATATTTCAGGCAAAGATAATAATTGACACCTGACATCTGTTAACATGGAAGCCACTTGATGGTGGCTCTGAATAAGTGGCTCCATCCATTCAATTTGTCCTAGTGTCAATGCAGCCTTGACTTAATTGCTCGCTTTAAAACAATTTTTGTCCATGCCACCCAAACCTCCAACCCAACACACACACACACACACACACACACACACACACACACACACACACACACACACACACACACACACACACACTTGCTTACTTGTTTGCTTAAGGTTGTTCGCCGTGTCCGATGATGACAATCCCGCCTCTGTCACTTGTGAGTTTTCTCATGGCTGTAAAGCCCAATCCGCGATCCACACTGTCTGCCACAGACAGAACAGGTGAGATCACTGACTGGGGGTGTAGGTGTGGTACTGGCTTCATGTCTTTTCAGACATCTCCTGGTCCATCTATCACCTCGGTCCATCTCGAGCTTTTGCACCCCTTGTTGACAGAGCTGCCGCCAGATGGAGCGTTGGGCGGCAGTGTCCTCCAGCTGGCTTGGGTTCAGGCCGCACTTTTTTATGATGATCTTCAGTTGGTCTTTGTACCGTTTTTTCTGGCCCCCTGCCAAGCGGCAGCCAAGACGTAGCTGGCCATACAGCACTTTACGCGGTAAGCACTCCTTTGGCATCCTGATGACATGACCGAGCCAGCGAAGTTGGTGCTGGGTGACGGTAGCCTCCATGCTGATGCAGTTGGTCTTGCAGAGTATTTCAGTATGGGGCACTCGGTCATGCCAGGTTATCCTCAGGATGCATTGTAGGCATCTGATGTGGAAGGCCTCAAGCATCCTGAGGTGGTGGCTGTACAGGGTCCATGCCTCACAGCTGTACAGGAGAGTCGTGATGACAACTGCCAAGTAGAGAGATATTTTGGTGTGGAGGTTGAGATCTTTGTTTTGAAAGACCCTTCTCTTAAGTCTGCCAAAAGAGGATGACACTTGTTTAATCCGGTTTTGTATCTCCCTGTCGATGCTGCAGTCGTCAGAGATGAAGCTGCCCAGGTATTTGAAGGATTCCACTGTTGCAAGTGATTTGTCAGAGATGGTGAAGGTTGGCGAATGAGATGGAGGAGTAGATGCCCACTGGCATACTACTTCAGTCTTTGCCACGTTTATAGAGAGCCCCAGCCTACCATACGCCCTTGCAACAGCTACAAGGGTAGCTTGCAGTGCCTCCGATGTGTGGACCACAACTGCACAATCATCTATGTACTGTAACTCGATGATGTGCTCAGATGTAATTTTTGTGACCGCTTGGAGCCTACGGATGTTAAATAGGTTTCCATGAAGTCCACAGTAATCCCTCTGTCCTTCCTGAATTCCTCATGCAGCAGCAATGTCACACACAGGAGGAAGATGTTAAAGAGAACTGGAGCAAGGATGCACCCCTGACGTACCCCGGTGCACACCCTGAAGGGCTCGGATTCCTGGCCTCCAATGGTCACATGTGCCATCATCCCCACATGAAATCTTTGAAGGATGTTGACAAACTTTCGTGGGAAGCCAAACTTCAGGAGGATGTTCCATAGGATGTCCCTGTTGACTGTGTCAAAAGCCTTTGACAGGTCGATGAAGGCTATGAAGAGGCCCTGGTGTTGCTACCTACACTTCTCCTGGAGTTGCCGTGTTGTGAACACCTTGTCCACCGTACTCCTATTCCTCCTGAACCCACACTGTGACTCAGGCAACAGCTCCTCTGAGATGTTTTTACCAGCCTGTGTAGCCTGTGTAGGCCAGGACTTTTCCAGCAACAGCCAGTAGTGAAATGCCACAGCTGTTGCCACAGAGGGACTTGTCTCCTTTGCCTTTATATATGGAGATGATGTTAGCATTCCTCCACTGCTGAGGGACAGTTTTATTCTTCCATATATGTGAGATGAACAGGAAAGGTGCACGGGTGCAGAGGTAGCCTCCCTGTTTAAAAATCTCTGCAGGGATACTGTCAGGGCCAGGGGTCTTGTTATTTTTCAGCGACCGAACTGCACAATGAACCTCTTCAAAGGTTGGTGGAAGGTCAAGGTCTTGGATGGTGGGGCGGACAGGTAGTTCATCCAAGACTGAGGAATCTGTTGGGGAGGGCTGGTTCAAAAGAGTCTCAAAATGTTCTGCCCATCTTTTTGTGATGAGTTTCTGATCCTTTATGAGGGTGGTACCATCATCAGACTTCAAGGGGGGGACAGAGCAGTTTCTTGGGCCGTAGATGGTTTTCACTGCATCATAAAAGTTGTGCATATAATTTCTATCGGCATGGGTTTGTATTCAATTTGCCTTCAATATCCACCACTCATTCTGCAGGGCACGCAATTTTGACTGCACCTCTCTCCTGGATGCTTGCTATTGTTGCCGGAGTGTAGCTGATGTGGGATTGTTGAGGACAGCACTGTGTGCTTTATGCATGCCTTTGAGTATGGTAGTTATTGTGCCTGTGTTGTCATTGAACCAGTCCTGATGCTTTCTGCTCTTGTAACCGATGGATTGGGATGCTGCCTTGTAGAGTCTGGAGCTCACGGAAGACCATTTCCTATCAATGGTATCATCTGTGCTCAAAAGAAGCTCAATGTCTTCCAGGTTTTCAGCCAGAGAGAGGCGGAGATTGTTCTTGACCTCAGTCTTTTCTAGCCGGGTACAGTCAAGCCTCTTCTTTCCTGACCTATGGAGGTGAACAGCAGGGCGTACCTCCACCTGGAGACTGGTCATGATGAGCCGGTGATCTGTCCGGCACTCAGCACATCTCATTGCATGAGTGAGTAAGACGTCTTTTATATATCAGCACGTCTCACAATGATGTAGTCCAACAGGTGCCAATGTTTGGAGCGTGGGTGCATCTAGGATGTTTTGTGATGGTCAAGCCATGCTCAGCACAGACGCTTAGCAGGCGCATTCAATTTGCATTGACTTTCCCAATGCCATGCCCACCAATGACACCACTCCACACCTTGTTGTCTTTCCCCACTCTGGCATTGAAATCGCCCAGCAAAAAGATCTTGTTCTCCCTGGGTATACAGCGGAGAGCCTCATCAGTGATTGGTAGAAGTGGTCCTTTAAGTCATCTTCTGATGGTAGTGTTGGTGCATCGGCACTTAGGAGGGTGGCATAGCGTTTCTTGGCCAGAGGGATCCTGAGTGACATGAGCCTTTCACTTATGCAAATCGATGTTTCCGTGAGTCTTGGTAGGAGGCTGTCTGTGAATGTTCTCATTCATCGAGGTCATGGTTATCCAAAGGAGTTGAATCAAGTGCCACTGGACTGGTATATATCCATGAAGACGTTTCGCCTCTCAACTCCTTTGGATTGGTAGGAGGCTGTTTTTTATTGCAAATCCCACACTATGCTGATGTTGTCCTCCTGCAGGGTATCGCTTCCAGAAGAAGGTGTAGGTGTCCTCCTTCAGGGAGCCTTCATCCAGGAACCTGGTTTTGCTGAGTGCAGCCATGTCAATATTGTAGCGGTTGAGTTCCGCTGCAATGAGTGCAGTCCTTCGCTGAGGTCTTTCGGCATTAACGTCCAGCAGAGTTCTTATGTTCCATGTTGCCAGTTTAAAAGGGATTATTTTCTTTCGTTTATTTCGACCGCAGAGTGGAATGTCCCGATAGGTGCGGTAGCCTATCCAGGGTGTTTTGAGTGGGCGATGTTTAGGCCACCTTTTTTACGCCCCTCCCCAGTTGGGGTGAGCAGTGTGGCTCCTAAATAGGTATTGAATCAAAGGCTAACAAAGCAGATTGCTTTTATTTTTTGGAACAATTCACAAAAGGACAACCATGAGAGCTGGTAAGGAGTTGTCAGCACATGATGCCTGATCGTGGTTACAACATGGCAAAGAATCTCCTGCATGAACATTTCGGAAATGAGTTTAAGATTGCTACATCTTACATTGAGAAGGCTTTGGCTTGGCCCACAGTTAAGTCTGAGGATGTAAAGGCGCTACAGGCCTATTCTCTGTTCCTGCGCAACTGTTGCAATGTGATGACAGAGCTGCAAGACATGCAAAAGCTCGACATGCCTACCAACATGCGCATGATCATGACCAAGCTGTCCTACAGATTTAGGGAAAGATGGAGGACAACAGCTCATGAGCTACTGGAGCAACGACATAGCAGAGCTGTTTTCAACGATCTCATCACATTCATGGAACGCCAAGTTAGGATCCTTTCTGACCCACTTTTTGGCGACATCCAGGACCGACCAATTGGCAAAGAAGTATTGAGCAACAGAAGCAAGTCCCAGAGATTTGTCAGAGAGGCGGCTTCACATTGACCAAGAGGACCAGCAACAGCCGGTCAGTGCTGCAGTCAGTTGCAGAAGAGCACCGGGCAAGGGACTCGAAAGAGCTGAATCTGGACAGAAATGAGCTTCCAATAGAGCGAGCCCTAGGGCTACTGTGGTGTGTGGAAACGACTCCTTTAAAGTCAAGATGTTGAAGAAGGAGACTTGAGCACAATCACGCAATGGCAGAACGAAATCACAGACGCCCTTGTGCAACAACAGCTCTCAATGTCTCTACCATCCAGAGATATCCCTGCATATGATGGCGATCCGCTTCAATATGAGGAGCACCTGGCGGACACCTGAATGTAGAGTCAGAGTGAGGGTTAAATACAAGAGGCAACAAAAAACTATATGGACACACCCGTGGCCGTAACAATAGGGCTGCTCAGACACACAGGGGTCTGCCGAGAGCAGCTGCCACTCAAACCAAGCTGCTGGCGACCATGAATAGCCCTGTGCCGCTGGCGTGCAGCGGTCTGATTTGGAGCTTCCAGTGCATTCATACCTGCTCCCGTCACCAGACAACACAGACTTTGATCCATATTCCGGTTGCTGGTCTCACCGAGGCAGAGGTGGATACCTGCGCAAAGAAATTATTTATAGTGCCGCTGGGGGTGCGCATGTCCCAGAAGCACTTCTTCACTGTGAGAGGGTGGGATCCGGTGGCAAGGGGGGCCCCAAGACGACCAGCACTCTTCCACAGCTGAAGAAGGCTGCCGGAGCTCCCGTCTGTCAGAGTACTGCCTATCGTGCACCGCCATATGCGTTTCTTTTCTCTCAGGGTGTGCTCCCCAAGCCTTTGTCGTCCTTGACTTATCCAGAAGGCAGTGGGACAGTGGTTGGTCAATGCCAGGGCGTATCCACTTCACATGAGCTTGCGCATTAGACCTCTGGGGACCACTGTAGCTCCGAGATCCCCTACAGCAAGGTACCCAGTTACCGTGTGTGGCTACGAGGAGGCACTGCAGGAGTCTTGGCAGTAGAGAGGCTATGTACCGGCAGGGGAGACTTACGCACTTGGCTCCTCTTTTCACCCCCACAAAGGAGGGCTAGCCGGCGGCAGTAGCTGAAAGCAGAGAGTAGCAACCAGAAGCAGCATGCAGCATGCACTAACTACAAGCACTACTACCCCAGTACTACTGCACTGACGCATCACACACGCCCTGTGCACTGCACACACACACACAGTAGCTGACATTGAGAGGTCTGTTTATTGATCACCAATTTTGTGTGCATCTGTGTGGACAGAGGTGATGTTGACATGTGCATATAATCTGGCATATGTAATATATAAACTTAGCAAAAAAACTAAGGAAATTTGTGTTTGGTAGATTATTTCTTTGTTGTAACAATGCTTCTTGGCCATAAATCTTATATCAGGCACCTGATTGTCAGCACCTGGGGTACCAGAAGCTCAAAACAAGAGTCAGTTGCAACCGCAAAATAAGCTGTTTGGCACTGGCAGAGAAGATTTGGCAAATGTTTCATGGGCGCAACCCACATACTCAGCTCTGCTGCTCATCCCACAAATGCATGTTCCTTACAAATGTGGCATCATTTAAAATGGAAATAAACAGGCTTTCCAACAGTATAAGATTTATTGCCAAGAAGCATTGTTACAACAAAGAAATAATCTACCAAACACAAATGTCCTTACTTTTTGTGCCAAGTATATATATATATATATATATATCAACACGGATACAGGAAAAAATATTTCAATGCATAGCAGTACAGGCCTGTTTCGTGCGTCTCACACTCATCAGCTGCTAAACGCACGAAACAGGCCTGTACTGATATGCATTACAATATCTTATCCTGTATCCGTGTTGATATTCCACTCCTCATTAGTCGAGCACTCACAACACCATTGACAGTTTCGGAAAAAAACTCCATATATATATATATAAATACATATATTAATGTTCAGAAGGAACATTCAAAAAGAGGTTTAATGCACACATGTGTAGCTTTAGAAACAACCGTTTAAAGAATGTAACATCTTTAAGCCGTTGTCATTGGCGGACAAAAACATTAATTATTCAACCACCTGGAAACTCCTCTCATAAAACAAAGCATATTCAACCAGTAGTAAAATGTGCAATCTATGTCTAACTAAAAAATATTTTATCATTTGCAAACCAGAAATATCCACATTGAATAACAGGAATGAATTGGCCAGCAGTTGCAGACATAGCACCTATTTTGTAATTACAAACAAATCATGCTAATAGATAAATACCAAACACCCCCCTATTGAACCGTTAGCAATCACGTGTTTTTAAATTTTTGAATGTCGCACCTCTCTTCCCCCATTGGACGTTGTGCATGTGATGTGTATGACGAGGCAGTAAATTGTATGTTCTTTCCCGTATCGCTTTATTGACAGCTGATGATTGCTTATGGCACGAAACAGGCTTGTACTGTTTCATAAAGAATTAACTTGACTCACTGGATTATTTTATATATATATATATAAAACAGAGCATCGGGATAACCCAAACGGCGATTTAATGCAGGGAAGAAGAACAAACAACACTGCCACAGGGGAAGATAACAGGTGAGTCTCGGGTGGGCGTTGTTGAGACGATGTGCACCTGGCTACCAAAGTCCGAATCCGTAGAGCGAGGGGTTGTCCGAGGAAGTCCGGGTCCGAGATCCATGAAGTCAAGTCCGAATAGGAGGGGTCCAGGTAGAGAGACACGGAGGGAGATCACTGAAGAGGTCCGGGGGGAAAACGTGAAGGTCGCCGGGAGCGAGGAGCGAGGGAGACGCGGGGAGCCATGGAAGTCGCGGAGGGAGAGTCCTGGGAGGGAAAAAAGAGAGACACGAATATAGACACTGGGAATAAACGGAATAACAAGACGGCAAGGAACGCTGGAGGGCTTTTCAGAGCTTTACCGCAGGGTTCAGTATGTCGAAGCACAGAGAGACGTTCTGGGAGGATTCTTGTAGAGGGCTGCCTGATTGCTGCAGGTGTGCCTGATGGATGATGGCAAACACCTGGTGCAGCGCAGCGCTCGTCTCCTCAGAGCGCGAGCCGAGTGCTCAGATGTTTCCGGCACGTCCGAGCTGGGGGAGTGGCTTGAATGTGCCGGGGAGGCAGCTCGGGGCGGTGTTACCACAACAGTTTAGGTAGGCGGGAGCCATTTTATTTGCTGTTTTGTAAGTAAGGATTAAGGTTCTGAATGTGATGCGGGCAGCAACTGGGAGCCATTGGAGGTGTCTTTGGTGTGTGATCTGGTTCATCTGGGCTCGCCCATCCCCAGCCCCTGATTGGTGTTTCGGTTCACCTGCGCCCTTTTGCATGAGTGACCCTGATTGCCCACTTTCACTCTGATTGGCTGTGCGGTACTTGCGCACCTGCACCTGATCTCTTCCCTTTCTCAGATTGGCTGTGCGGTTCCTGCCCTGTTCTGCGCACCTGTGCCCAATCTCCCTCCCATTTCTCCAATTGGCTTGTCTGTTTTTGCCCTGCCCTGCGCCCAATCTCCCTGATTGGCTTCCCTACGTATATATGCCCCGTGGTTGCTCAGGCTCCTTGTCGGATCATCTCACACACTCACAGAGACACTCACAGAGACTCATGTTTGCCAGATGCGCCATGTCCTGTTGTGAGCCTTCCCCGCTGTCTGTACCTGCCACCTGTACCTGCTGTTGGCTAGTTCGCTCTTTATTAAAAGCTTTGTTCTGGCCCAGTTTGTCTCTGCTGTCTGCACGTGGATCCTCTTCCTGCTCCCGCCTTGACAGTACAATCTGACCAAGTATGGACCCAGCGGATGGTTCAATGAACTGAGACAATGTAGGCCTCTTTTGATGCCTGTGTCTAGTGTGAATGGCCTCTGGCTGGGAGTTACCTGGCTTGTTAGCCAGCAGCCAGTCTCTCAGTCTGCTGACTCTGGCCCCGCTAGCCGCCGGCCTGTCTTATCATCATCATCATCATCAGTTCTGTAACCTATGGAGGTCGTAGGAGTAAAACTGATGCCTCAACAAGGTTAAGTCATCATTGCATTTCAGTAGGGGGAGTACCTGGTGGTCCCTATCTCCTCTCCAGATATGGATGGCCATTGGTTCACAGAGGAACTCATCCACCCTTTGACAGGTTTTGTTTTTAGTCCTGCTGGGTGTCCACACACCATCCTCACAACAATCCAACGGTTGAAGTGGGGGTGCCGGTTTAGTCGCAGATGACCCGACGGTTGAGGTTTAATGTCGTACCCAGGACTGTCTACTGGTCAGTAAGCCACCGGTCAATGGGTGGTGCTGAGCCAGCTCCGACCCTTGACCCGTTCTGGGGAACCCGCCTGGCCAGCGTTTCGTTGGGTGAGGTTGCAGCCGCTGGGCCGGTAAGTTCTGGAGCTCGCCCAGTCAGCTTATGACAAGCACATGTACCCTGGCAGCTGGCCGACGTCTTGTCCATCTACCAGCCGCTGGCTACACCGGACGACGCCTTCTACTTGTTTCGGTGCCGCCGGCCACCCCAGCCGACCTGTCAGCCTCAGCTGCCCAGTATCCCAGAGCCTCAGCTGCCCTGCATCCCAGAGCCTCAGCTGTCCAGCGTCCCAGAGTTTCAGCGGCCCAGTGTCCCAGAGCCTCAGCTGCCCAGCCCATTCTTGTTCCAGAGTGGTCGGCCTGTTCCCAAGCCATCGGCCGCCTTTGCCAACATGCAGTCTGTTCCCGAGCTTTCAGCCACCACTGCTTCCGAAGCCTGCTGCCGGAGCGGTCCGGCCGCCTCTGAAAACTGCTCTCCGAGCGGTCCGGCTGCCTCCGAAACCTGCTCCCCGAATGGTCTAACCGCCTCCGAAGCCTGACCCCCGAGCAGCCGTCCTGCCGCCCCCGAAGCCCCCCCCCCGAGCGGCCGTCCCGCCGCCTCCGAAACCCGCTCCCCGAGCGGCCGTCCCGCCGCCTCTGAAGCCCGCTCCCCGAGCGGCCATTCCACCACCTCTGAAGCCCACTCCCCATGCAGCCATCCCGCCGCCTCCGAAGCCCGCTCCCCGAGTGGCTGTCCCGCTACCTCTGAAGTCTGCTCCCCGAGCGGCCGTCCCGCCGCCTGACCCTGAACAGCCGTCCCGAAGCCTGTCCCTCGGGCAGCCATCCTGCCAGGTCCAAAGCCTGTCCCCCGAGCGGCCGTCCCGCCGCATCCGAAGCCCGCTCCCTGAACGGCCGTCGCGCCGCCTCCAAAGCCTGTTCCCCGAGCGTCTGTCCCGCCGCATCTGAAGCCCACTCCCCGAGCGTCCATTCCACCACCTCTGAAGCCCATTCCACCTGTGGCCATCCCGCCGCCTCCGAAGCCCACTCCCGGTGCAGTCGTCCCACCGCTTCAGAAGTCCGCTCCCCCAGTGGCTGTCCCGCCGCCTCTGACCTGCTCCCGAGCGGCTGTCCTGAAGCCTGTCCCCCGGGTGGCCGTCCTAAAGCCTGTCCCACCGCCTCTGAAGTCTGTTCTCCGAGTGGCTGACACGTTCACGTCGCCAGCCTCCAGGCCATCAACCTGCCCATCCGTCGGAGCTGCTCTGCCCTTCGGTCCTGCATCCTGGTCACCCTCCACATCGGTTCCATCCATCGGACTAGCCCTCAGGCCATCCGCCTAAGTTCCCTAGCCCCATTCATCCTCCCCCAGACCCCCTTCCGTCCATCCTCCTTGGTGCTCATGGTCCGTTCATTTGGGACGTCTGGAATTTGTTCCTTGGGGGGGGGGGTGTCATGGGTATTTGATATGGGTCATCTGGGCTCGCTTGTCCCCATCCCCTGATTTGTGTTTCAGTTCAACTGTGCCCGTTTGCCTGAGTGAACCCTGATTGCCCGGCTTCACTCACCTGTTCCCCTTTCACTGATTGGCAGCGCGGTTCCTGTGCACCTGCACCCAATCTCTCCCCTTTCTCTTATTGGCTGTGCGGTTATCATCCTGAGCACCTATGCCCAATGTCCCTCCCCTTTTTTCAATTGGCTTGTCTGTTTTTGCCCTGTCCTGCGCCCAATCTCCCTGATGGGCTCCCCTACATATATATGCCGTTGTTGCTCTGGCTCCTTGTCAGATCATCTCCCACAATCACAGAGACCCTAACAGAGACTCTAGTTCAGCAGATGCGCCACGTCCTGTTGTGAGCCTTCCCTGCTGTCTTTACCTGCCGTCTGTACCTGCTGTTTGATTAAAAGCTTTGTTCGGGCCCAGTTTGTCTCTGCAGTCTGCACTTGGGTCTTCTTCCTGCTCCCGCCGTGACAGGAGGGATATGAACATCAGAGTGACATGTGCTGTTTTGGGTTGGTTGAAGACCATACACGCCGCCACATTTTGGGTCATTTGCAGAGGTTTGAATGTGCATGCAGGGAGACCTACCAGTAAGGAGTTGCAGTAGTTAATGCGTGATATAACAACAGCCTGTACTAGGAGTTGTGCTGCATGCTCAGATTATCATGGGTGTGTGATCTGGGTTATCAGGACTCGCTCATCCCCTGATTGGTGTTTCAGTTCACCTATGCCCATGTGCCTGCCTGAGTGACCCTGATTGCCCCAGCTTCATGCACCTGTTCCCTTCTCCCACTGGCTATGAGGTTCCTGCGCACTTGCGCCAATCTCCCTCCCCTTTCTCCGATTGGCAGTACGGTTCCTGCCCTGTCCTACACATCTGCGCCCAATCCCCCGGATTGCCCCCCCCCCTAGGTATATATGCCCCGTGGTTTCTTGGGCTCCTTGTCAGATCGTCTCACACACTCACAGAGACACTCACAGAGACTCTTGGTCACCGGATGCACCACGTCATGTTGTGAGTTCTTCCCGTTGTCTGTACCTGCCATTGGTTCCGGTTATTTATCATTTGTGTTATTAAAGCTTTGTTCAAGGCCAGCCTGTCCTTGCTGTCTACATTTGGGTCCTCCCTGCTCTCATCGTGACAGTACGATCTGACCAAATATGGACCCAGCAGACCTGCTCAGCCTGCTGTATACATGTGAGGATTTTGGTGGGTTGAGGGACACTTCGCTGAGGTTCTCACTGCTATCTTGAAGCAGGACCCTGACTTAGCCCAAGAAGTGGCTTTCTTCAGGTGGAAATTCCAGCTGAATCTGGTTCCTCCCAAGCCCTGCCAGACAGGGTCTCGGCTGCCCAACACTACAGTGTCTCAGCTTCACAGAGTCCCAAAGCCTCAGCTGCCCAGCGTCCCAGAGTCTCAGCTGCCCAGCACCTTGCTGGTCCAGAATGGTCGGTCTGATGTGTGGTCTTTTTCTGAGCTGTCAGCCGCCGTGCGGTCTGTTCATAAGCCACCGGCTGACGTGCAGTCTGTTCCTGTGCTGTCGGCCATCTTGGCCAACATGTGGTCTGTTCCTGAGCCATCGGCTGCCCTTGCGGTCTGTTCCCGAGCTGTCGGCTGCCCCAGCTAACGTGTGGTCTGGTCCCGAGCTGTCGGCCGCCCAAGCCAAAGACCGGTCTGCTCCCCGAGCCGTCCGGTCGCCTCCGGAGTGTCACGTATCTGGAAAGAACCCAAAAGCAGACGGGACAACCAGGTAAGGGAAGAAATCAAGTCTTTATTGAAGTGACCGATGTCAGGGGTAGAGCAGGAGTTGGCTCAGTGGCAGGTAGACTGGCAGGCAGAAGTCCATGAATGGCTACGTTCCAGCGAAGACTGGTCCACAGTGGGGGCCTTTTAAGGGTGAGGGCGATAGCTTTGATGGCCAGCTGGTGTGCCGGGGTGAAGGGGGGGTCAGCAGATGTCAAGGGCGATTGCTTTGATGTCAAGGGAGAGAGGGCGATTGCTTTGATGGCCAGCTGGTGTGCCGGGATGAAGGGGGGGTCAGCAGGTGTCAAGGGAGAGGGGCTGTGACAGTACCCCCCCTCCGAGGGGCGCCACCGGGCGACCTACCAGGCCCGTCAGGGTGCGTCCTGTGGAAGTCCCGGATGAGGTTCGCGTCCAGGACAAGGCGACGAGGGACCCAATACCTTTCCTCCGGGCCATATCCCTCCCAGTCAACGAGATACTGCAGGCCGCGACCGCGGCGACAAGAGTCCAGGAGACGACGAACAGTGTAGGCAGGATGATCGTTGATCATTCGATGAGGTGGGGGCGGGGGGCCGGAGGAACTGGAGGGCTGGTGGAGACAGGTTTGAGGCAGGACACATGGAAGGAAGGGTGAACCCGGAGAGTGTGGGGTAGCTTCAGACGGACTACAGAGGGGTTAATGACTTTGACAATGGAAAAGGGACCAATATACCTGGGGGACAGTTTTTTAGCGTCCGATTTCAAGGGTAGGTCCTTGGTAGAGAGCCATACCTGGTCACCGGGGGAGTAGTCCGGAGCAGGGGTGCGATGACGATCCGCCAAGCGCTGGTAACGGCCAGAGGCCCTGAGCAGTGCAGCATGGGCTCGCCGCCAACGGACATGGGCCTGGACAGATGGAACCGGAATGTCTACCTCTTGAGAAGGAAAAAGGGGGGGCTGATAGCCGTAAAGGCATTGAAAAGGGGACAACCCAGTAGCAGTGTTGTGTTGTGGGCATATTCTACCCAGGGAAGTTGTGAGGACCAAGAGGATGGGTTGGCAGACACCAGACAGCGGACAATAGTCGCCAATGCCTGGTTGGCCCTCTCGGCCTGGCCGTTGGTCTGAGGATGGAACCCCGATGACAGGCTGATGGTGGCACCGATGGCAGAGCAGAAAGCCTTCCAGACAGCAGAAGTGAACCGGGGGCCACGGTCAGACACTATATCACGGGGAAGACCGTGGACCCGGAAAACCTCCCTGACCAGCAGATCCGCAGTCTCTCGGGCCGAAGGCAGTTTAGACAAGGGCAAAAAATGAACAAATTTACTGAAGCGATCAACAACAGTCAGTACAACGGTGTTACCGTCGGAGGCGGGCAGACCAGAGACAAAATCCAAGGACAGATGCGACCAGGGACGGTGTGGAACAGGCAGGGGGCGCAGCAGACCGGCACTGGCCCGAGTGGAGGGCTTATTCTGGGCACAAACAGGACAGGCAGAAACAAAAGACCCAGCATCCTCCATCATGGAAGGCCACCAGAACCGCCTATGGAGGAAGGCTAGGGTACGGGTTACTCCAGGATGGCAGGTAAGTTTGGAAGAGTGAGCCCACTGCAACACACTAGATTTAACAGCGTCTGGAACAAACAAGCGCCCAGGGGGACCGTTACCTGGGTCAGGCTGAGTCTGTTGTGCTGCCATGACCTCCCTTTCAATGTTCCAGGTGACAGCCGCAGCCGCAACCACACAGGTAGGGGGAACGATGGTGTCAGGTTGGAGCTTGGGCTCAGACTCCTCCCCATGCACACGAGACAGAGCATCGGGTTTGGCATTCCTGGAGCCAGGTCTGTACCTCAAAGAAAAATTAAAACGACCAAAAAAGAGCGCCCACCTGGCTTGGCGCGCGGTGAGCCGCTTTGCTGACTGGATGTATTCCAGGTTCTTATGGTCAGTCCACACTATAAAAGGAAGCTCAGACCCCTCCAGAAAATGTCGCCATTCCTCCAGTGCCAATTTCACCGCCAGGAGCTCACGATTCCCCACATCATAGTTCCTTTCAGCTGGAGAGAGACGGCGAGACAGGAAGGCACAGGGGTGTGTCTTGCCATCCTCACTGGAGCGCTGAGAAAGGACCGCCCCCACCCCAATCTTAGAGGCGTCCACTTCTACAATGAACTGTTTGGTTGGGTCTGGCTGGATGAGGATAGGAGCTGTGGTGAAGCGGTGCTTGAGGGCTTGGAAAGCTGCCTCTGCTACAGGGGTCCACAGGAACTGTCTGGAGGTGGAGGTAAGAGTGGTTAGTGGGGCCGCAATGCGGCTGTAATTGCGGATGAACCGTCTGTAGAAGTTGGCAAAACCGAGGAACCTCTGAAGCTGCTTACGGCTGGTCGGGCTTGGCCACTCAAGAACCGCTCTGACCTTGGCGGGGTCCATTCTCACCTGTCCATCGGCCACGATGTAGCCCAGGAAGGTGACTGAAGGGGCATGAAATTCGCACTTCTCTGCTTTTACGAAAAGGCGGTTCTCCAGTAGCCGTTGAAGGACTTGGCGGACGTGCCTGACATGCTCTGACAGGTCTCTGGAAAAAATCAGGATATCATCCAGGTAAACAAAAATGAAACGATCCAACATGTCACGTAGGACGTCATTGACCAGACTTTGGAAGACAGCTGGGGCATTAGTGAGACCAAATGGCATCACCAGATATTCAAAATGCCCCAGGGGGGTGTTGAAAGCAGTCTTCCATTCATCTCTGTCTCGAACCCGGACCAGGTGGTAAGCATTGCGGAGGTCTAGTTTAGTGAACACTGTGGCTCCCTGGAGAGAATCAAAAGCAGAAGTCATGATGGGCAGAGGATACTTATTCTTGACTGTGATGTTATTGAGGCCTCTATAGTCAATACACGGCCGGAGGGTCTTGTCCTTCTTGGCCACAAAAAAGAACCCCGCACCAAAGGGTGATGATGAAGGGCGAATAAGACCAGCCGCCAAGGAGTCCTTGATGTACCTCTCCGTGGACTCCCGCTCAGGCTTGGAGAGGCTATATAGACGGCTGCTGGGGAGGGGAGCGCCCGGCAGCAGGTCAATAGCGCAATCATAGGGGCGATGAGGAGGCAGGGAGAGAGCTTGCTGCTTGTTGAACAGGGCTTGGAGGTCATGGTACTCTGGAGGCACCAGTGACAGGTCAGAGGTCTCAGAGCTTGACACCTGACAGGGGACAGACTGAGGCAGAGCAGACTGGAGGCATATGGCGTGACAGACGGGACTCCGACTTGAAATTCTGGCCGATGACCAATCAATATGGGGACTATGCTTCACCAGCCAGGGATGACCTAGGAAAATGGGAACAAATGGAGAATTGATAACGAAAAAACTTAGCTCCTCTTGATGGTTTCCCGACAACAGGAGGCGCACAGGCTCGGTCTTAGAGGTTATCTGGGCCAGGAGACGTCCATCCAGGGCATTAGCTTCAAGAGGCTGGTCCAGACTCACAGTGGCAAGACCTAACTGCTTCACAACACTTGCATCCAAAAGCTTTCATCAGCTCCAGAGTCAATTAAAGCCAAAAGTTCAGTGGACTGACCTTTAAAACTGATGGTAGCTTGCAACTGGGTACGTGGACGAGGAGACAGAGGGCAGACAGTTGGGCTCACGAGGATCCTCCTCCTCCCTTGTGAGCCTGCTAGTTTGACGGACGGTGAGGGCAGGAGGCGAGAAAGTGACCAGGCTGACCACAATACAAGCAGCTGTTCTCGGTGATGCAGTGTTGACGCGTCTCTGGGTTGAGCCGGAAGCGGCCAAGTTGCATCGGCTCCGAAGCTGGGGAAGAGTCACGCCTCGGGCTTTCTCGGAGGACGGCAACCTCAGTCGAGCGAGCTCGGCCTCCAGCGTTTGGAGGTGTGGCCCGTGGAAAGTTGTTGTGACCAGGAAAGCGGCGTGTCCTCTCTCTCCTCCGCTCCCGGAGACGGTTGTCCACACGAATGGCCAGGGTAACCAATTCCTCCAACCCTCCAGGCTCGGGGTAGGAAACCAATTCGTCCTTTATGGATTCGCTTAGACCGCTCGAAAACCCGGCCTGGAGGGACTCGTTGTTCCATCCGCTCTCCGCTGATAGCGTACGGAACTCAACTGAGTAGTCAGCGACGCTGCGGGAACCCTGGCGGAGAGAGATCAGTCTTTTTGAAGCGTCCTTTCCCCGCACGGGATGATCAAAAACCTGGCGAAAAGCAGTGGTGAACTCAGCGTAGGATGAGGAAGTGGAGGCCCGCATCTCCCACACCACTGTAGCCCAATCCAGAGCGCTTCCCCGGAGAAGACCCATGATGTAAGCGACTTTGGCTCCATCCGTGGAATATGACTGGGGCTGCTGGTTAAACACAATCTCACACTGCATCAAAAAAGGGCGACAAAGTCCAAAATCTCCATCATACTTATCGGGCGGGGCAACCCATGGTTCCTTAGCCGAAGTTGATGGCGCTGAGGGTGGTGGAGCTGGAGGGGCGGGTCCCGGGCTAGCGGAGGCTCTAAGTTGGGTCTGGATTCTGGAGATCTTTGAGCCGAGCTTACGGAGGGTGTCAGCCATCCCCTGTAGCACCTGGCTGTGCTGGCCGAGGACCGATTCCTGGTTGGCTACAGCCTGGCAGACCGTGGCCAGGTCTGTGGTGAAATGGTCTGCTGGGTCCATAGTGGCTGGAACGTACTGTCACGTATCTGGAAAGAACCCAAAAGCACACGGGACAACCAGGTAAGGGAAGAAATCAAGTCTTTATTGAAGTGACCGATGTCAGGGGTAGAGCAGGAGTTGGCTCAGTGGCAGGTAGACTGGCAGGCAGAAGCCCATGAATGGCTACGTTCCAGCGAAGACTGGTCCACAGTGGGGGCCTTTTAAGGGTGAGGGCGATTGCTTTGATGGCCAGCTGGTGTGCCGGGGTGAAGGGGGGGTCAGCAGGTGTCAAGGGCGATTGCTTTGATGTCAAGGGATAGAGGGCGATTGATTGCTTTGATGTCAAGGGAGAGAGAGCGATTGCTTTGATGGCCAGCTGGTGTGCCGGGGTGAAGGGGGGGTCAGCAGGTGTCAAGGGAGAGGGGCTGTGACACGGAGCCTTCTCCCCGAGCAGCTGCCGGGCCGCCTCCGAAGTCTGGTCCCCGAGCGGCTGCCGGGCCGCCTCCGAAGCTTGGTCCCCGAGCGGCTGCCATGCCGCCTCCTAAGCTTGATCCCCGAGTGGCCGTGCCGCCACCTCAGAAGCCTCGGCTCCGAACGGCCATCACGCTGCGTCTGAAGTTGGATACCGGGATGGCTGTCACGCCGTGTCAGAAGTCTGTTCCCCGAGCGGCCGTTACACTGTGTTGGAAGTCTATTCCCCAAGCAGCCGTCATGCCGCCTTGGAAATCTATTCCCCGCGGGGCCATCACGTCGCCTCCGAAGTGTGTTCCCTGAGCAGCCGTCACGCCGTGTCAGAAGTCTATTTCCCGCATCGCCGTTAAGCCACCTACAAAGTGTGTTCCCCATGTAGCTGTCACACTGCCTCCGAAGTGTGTTCCCTGCGTGGTCGTCATGCCGCCTCTGAAGTGTGCTCCTCGCGTGGCCGTCACGCCGCCTCTGATGTGTGTTCCCTGAACGGCTGTCACACCGCCTCCGAAGTCTGTTTCCCGCACGGCCGTCACACCGCCTCTGAAGTCTTTTCCCGAGCAGCTGTCACGACGCCGCGGTTCTGCCTGTTTTGTCGGCCTCCAGAACAGCGGTCCTGCTTGCGTCGCTAGCCTCCAGAGCGGCGGTCCTGTCAGCATCGCCGGCGTCCAGAGCGGCGGTCTTGTGCGCATCGCCGGCTTCCAGAGCAGCGGTCCTGTCTGTGTCGCCAGCCTCCAGAGCGGCAGCCCTGTCTGTGTCACCGGCCTCCGGGTCATCCATCTGCCCATCCGCCAGAGCTGCTTGGCCCTTCGGTCCTGCATCCTGGTCATCCTCCGGAGCTGCCCTGCCCTTCGGTCCTGCATCCTGGTCACCCTCCAGATCGGTTCCATCCATCGGTCCAGCCCTCAGGCCATCTGCCTGAGATCCCTGGCCCCATTCATCCTCCCCAGACTCCGTCCGTCCGTCCTGCTTAGTGCTCATGGTCCGTTCATTTGGGACGTCTGGAATCCATCCCTTGGGGGGGGGGGGGTCCTGTCATGGGTGTGTGATCTGGGTCATCGAGGCATGCTCATCTCCTGATTGGTGTTTCAGTTCACGTGCACCCATGTGCCTGAGTGACCCTGATTGCCCGGCTTCATGCACCTGTTCCTTCTCCCATTGGCTGTGCAGTTCCTACGCACCTGCGGCCAATCTCCCTCCCCTTTCTCCGATTGGCTTTGCAGTTCCTGCCCTGTCCTGCGCACCTGCACCCAATCTCCCGGATTGCCCCCCCTAGGTATATATGCCCCGTGGTTTCTTGGGTTCCTTGTCAGATCATCTCACACACTCACAGAGACTCTATGTCGCCGGATGCGCCACATCATGTTGTAAATTCTTCCCGCTGCCTGTACCTGCCATCTGTTCCTGCTGTTTATCGTTTTTGTATTATTAAAACTTTGTTCAAGGCCAACCTGTCCTTGCTATCTGGATTTGTGTCCTCGCTGCTCTCGCTGTGACACAGACATGTTGGGTCTAATTTTCCTGTTGTACAAGGCAAATTGGCACGACTGAGCAATCAAGGCCACGCGAACCTTAAAGGTTAGTTGGTCATCAGTCATGACACCCAAGTTTTGGGCAGACTGTGTGGGCATGAGTTGGGTTGATCCGCGCTGGATATAGATCTGTTGTAAGGATGGACTGGCTGGGATCACAAGGAGCTTGGTCTTATATAGGTTAACCTGAAGGAGGCATTCTTTCATTCATGCAGTGACATCAGCAAGGCATGACGATATCCGTCCCGAGACTGTGGTCATCTGGCGGGAATGATAGGAAGAGCTGGGTATCGTCAGCATAGCAGTGGTATGAGAAACCATGGGAGCGGATGATTGCACCAAGTGAGGTGGTATATATTGAGAAGAGAAGGGGACCGAGCACTGACCCTTGAGTTACTCCTTTGGATAAGCCACTCGGTTTGGACACCTCCCCTTTAAGAAACTTTAAAAGATCTCCCCAAGTGGTAGGACATGAACCAGCAGAGGGCAGATCCTGAGATACCAAGCTCAGTGAGTGTGGACCGGAGGATTTGGTGGTTAACCGTGTCAAAAGCAGCTGACAGATGTAGCAGCAATAAAGCTGAGGACTGACCAGCAGCTCTAGCTGAACGCCCTGATTCTATTACCAACAGGAGTGCAGGTAGAGTGACCCCACTTAAAGCTAGACAGTCACAAACAGTGGCGCCCCCAAGGGGTGGCCACGGACACCCTGATACTATCCCTGCCCCCCCCACTCTCCCCCAGCCACGAGTTGCATATACAGAATATACTTCTGATTATGCATAATATGCTTCTATTTGATGTTTTACATTAGGTGCTGTTCATCTAAATCAATAATGTATATTTTTCATAATAATTCATGTTAAGGAAAATAACAAATGCATAGCCAGACAGCCAGCCACTTTTGATCATCCGTCACTGCGTCACACATGTACAATATAACAATGAATCGTCTAACAAGTTACAGATACATTACACATTAAAACAGAATTGTTGTGGAACTCAAAATGTTAACTGTACCGGTACTAGTCTATGCACGTCAGATATTTAGTAACACAAACTGTACCACAAGTCCTCAAACCAGACAAGACCAAAGCTGAAGCAGCAGAAAACAACGACTTTCTTTGGAAGGTGAGCCGTATCATGAAAGAAAAAGAACAGAGAATCCCAGGATGGTCTGCCTTCAATGCATACGTATCCACGTCAGACATCCTAGTAGCCACAGTGCAATATACGCCCTTCATAAGAGCTTCACCATCAGACCTCTCCACCATCTACACATCCCTTTTGCAGCTCACACAGCTTGCTGAGGAACTAGGACAGAGGCATATTCTCATAACTGCTGATCTTGCAATCTATAGCAAAACACAACAGATTATATGGAGTAAACCTGAGGCATTGGATGGGAAGGTTACAATGAGAATGGGAGGCATGCACATCACCAAGGCCTTTGTGGCAAGCATAGGAAAGCTGTATGCTGACGGGGGCCTCTTCAACATTATAACTGAGTCTGGTCTGTATGCTAAGGCAACAGCTCGACAGATGCTTCAGGGAAAACAACTTGCAAGAGGTATCAGGAGCATTAAGCTTGTATCTGAGGCTCTCTTCAGGCTCCTCTGGATAGCAATGGTATCCTGGCTTGACAAACAAGATGAAACTCCACTGGCTGGTACACAAGAGGACCTACTGCAAAATGTACAGCATGCCTTTCATGGCAATGACCAGGGTTTTGCCAGACAGTCCTTAAAGGAAATGGAAACAGACCTTCCCGAGCTGAGGAGAAAAATACAGCAGTTTTCAGAGAGTGGAGTTCAACAGTCAGCAACCTTTAAGTACTGGCTACATTTTATCCACAGGGCTGATCTCTTAGTTAGAATGCTGCGTTCAGAGCGTGAGGCTAACTTTGAACTTCATCTCAACTGCATGTCTGAAGCAATACCATGGTTCTGGGCTGCTGGCAGGATGAACTATGCAAAGTACATGCCAGTGTACATAGCTGAGATGAAAGCTCTCGAAAAAAGCCAACCAGAATCCTACAGATTCTCGAGAGAGGGAGGGTTTGTTGTGCGGCGCTCAGACAACAGAAACTTCAACTGTGTGGCCACTGATCAAGCACTTAAACAAACTATCAACAGAGAAGGAAAGAGTAAAGGAGGCATTGTCGGCTTCACCCTACAAAAAGGAGCTCTGAAAAGATGGCTCATCACAAGACATGTCACCAGTGAGTACCGCAATGCAATGATAGAGCTTTGCGATGGAGACACACACACCAAAATCCCACAAAGAGCATGGAGCGGCCCGCATGGACAGGGATGAGAGGGAAATAGCACAGATAATGGAGTTTGTACAAGACAGGCAGAACCCTTTTGATTTGGAGAAAATTCCCGATGAGCTAATCAACATTGCAAGTGGACAAGTAGCATCACAAAAAGTGACAAAAGATCTCTCAAGCTTTCTGGAATATGGAGAAAAGGTAAATACAACCTTCATAGAGGAACGACTAAAGAGTGAAAAACCAACAAGTTTCTGGAACCCAGAGAAAAGACACAAATTGGCAACATTCACTGATATGAAAACATGCATTGCAACCAGTAAATCTACGAAGCTTCAAATGGATTCAGATGTGCTCTTCAGGAGACTCCTGGCCATATCAAAACAAAGAGACGTGTCATTGGAAAATGTAATGTCTCACGAGTTGGCTGCCATTCCACCTTCTGTCTTCTATGATGATGGAGAGATGAGGAAAACCACAAAAGCTGACCTAGCAAAGACACTGGAGTCTGTAGTGGAGGTGATGCAAGAGCTGCCTGAGATCACAGCAAAATCGGCCTATATTATTGATGGCATGGCTCTGCTCCAAAGTCTTCCTGATTCAGCTTTTCTGACGTTTAGTGACCTTGCTGAATGCATCCTCAAGAAGATTTGTCTCTTCTAAAGAAGCAAGAGATAAAATGTGTCGTCATAGTCTTTGACAAATATGACAACCCACAGTCAATAAAGATCCTGGAGAGACAAAGGAGAGGAGCAACTGATGGGCCCACACATGTGATCACAGGTAACGCAAATGTTCCGAACTAGAGAAGGTACCTGAGGAGCAGTGGGAACAAGACGGCACTGTGTATCTTTGTGAGCAGTTACATCATCTCTACAGGCCCACAGAGGATCCAATCAGATGGCTCCATCATCCTGGCAGGTGGATTTGAGAAAGGAGAGGAGGTGCGGAGCATAAGCAGAGCAGGAGTCAGCACTCTCACATCACTTTACAGTGATCAGGAGGAGGCTGATACGAGAACGGTCTTACATGCCATAAATCTTGCCAATTCATATTCTTCCATCATTGTGAGGTGTGATGACACAGATGTAGAAGTACTGCTGGTGTATTATGCAAGCAAAGGCGTGTTTGGATCATCTCAAGTCTACATGCATGCAGGGCATGGAATGAGAGAGAGGTATATGCCCATCAACACCATAGCATAGAAACTCGGAAAAGACATGTCCAGCTGTCTTCCAGCATGTCATGCACTCACTAGTTGTGACACAACACGCAGTTTGTATAGAATAGGCAAGACAACAGCATTCAACAAACTCAAGACACATCAGTGAGCTCAAAGACATGGCTCATTTTGGACTCTCTGGATGCTTGGAGGAGTCTTTGCCAGTAGCAAGAGTATGTGCTTCTCCTGTATGGGAAAAAGAAAAAAGAAAATGGAATAATGTGCACTAACCTGGATGAACTTCGCTACATAATTTCATCGACAACAGATGCACCCTCTGGAAATCTCCCACCAACAGAGGATGCATTCGAACAACATGTACGGAGAGCGATGTTTCAGACCGCAATATGGTGCCACAGTCACCTCCCCAAACCTATCCTATGGAGTCCAATCGGCAGAGGATGGACTGTCAGTGATGGAGCCCTTAAACCCGTCCTCTTTAAGAAACTCCCGGCACCGACAGACGTTAGAGACATTACACACTTATATTGCACTGACGCAAATTGTGGACAGACTGGAAAGTGCCAGTGCCTCTCTGTTGGCCTTCCCTGTACAGAGTTCTGTACTTGCTGTGCAGAATGTCAAAATGTATCCCTAGATGTGTCTGAAGAACCTGATATTTGACAATTCAATATCTAAAGCACACTTCACCCAGTCATGAAACTCGGGTTTATAACAAGGAGTCACAAAGACACACACAGAGAGACAAGGGGAACAGCTGAACATAAGAAGCTAACTCAACTGAACAATCATACACTAGATGGCGTGGGGAGAATACAAAGAACAAAACAATGAACCAAAAGGCTTCTAGTATCCAGGGGGGAGGAAATCGAATATACCGAACACCAATGAAGGAGCAAACTAACACAATGGGGAATACTGAACGAGGGGAGAGGACAAATGGAAAACCAACAAACAAAGGGAAACAAACAAAGACTTGTCAATAAGACAAACCAGACTTACACACACAGGAAGACTGGAGCATTGCGGAACAAGGAACAGAAGCACAGAGGAACCAGATGGACTAAAATACTGGAGAAATCTGGGGATCACAAAATGCATGGAGCAAAAAGAACCGGCCAAAGACACACGGAAACATAGAAGCTTCAAAAGGAGAACAATCAAGGAGTAAGGGGAAGAAGGCCACCCGGGCACGAGGGGAGTGGACGTCAGCCTACAACACGGAGAATATGAGCTAGGGGCCGCCGGACTGAGGCACTGGGGAGATACTTTAGGGGCCGCATCAGGCTGGAGAAGTAGCATTTGCTCCACACTCATTCACACTCACACTCACACTCACACTCACACTCACTCACAAACACACACACACACACACACACACACACACACACACACACACACACACACACACACACGTTATTTTATCTGTTTTATTTTTGTATGGTATGTTCTTGTTCTTGGTTCTGATGTAAATGGATTATTTCAATAAAAGTTATTCTACCTACACCTTAGATCTTTATGTTTGTAATTTAGTTAAGCTTTATTGGGTTGCTCACATTCTGACTGTTTGGTGTAGCCTACAGCACCTGGCCTTTCCCTCTCCAAATATGAGCATTTTTTAATCATCTAATTTGTTTGGTACCAGAGAAGTAGTAGGTCTTAATTCAACTTGTTTGCAATAAAAGAAACAAAATATATACCCACACAACCATTTGGTTTTAATTCAATAGCACCCTAGGCCAACCAGTAACAGTATAGCCCATGGGAATCTATGTTTTCCCAATGAATAAGATAAAGGTTAAGGAGTGCTCTTGTCCTATCCACAAAAATGCAATTTCCGCCTAAGTTAAAGCTATGTTTATATGAGCTTATATTAGTATTTATTTATGTATAAATAAAAAAAAATTACTCTCTGGTTATGTTGGGCAGATACCTACTTCATACCACAGCTAATCTGAGGAAATTCTGAGTGAGCATTATGAAATTATGGGCTTTTTTGTCACCTCACCCCTATCCGGACTGGCCTAATTTGGCTCTTCTTTGGATATTAGGGTAGGTCTAAAGAATAGCCCAAAAAACTTATTTCCCACAAAAATAAAGTTCCACAACCATCCATTTCATTAATGGGACACATATGGGATATGAAAAAACATGGTTGTGTTTTGTTCTAACTCAGGTAGCGGTATCTCGAAAACTAAAGGCCTTTTTGAGGACTTGCTGCTAGCCTATCAATGACTACTACCCCGTAGCACTGACATCAGTCATCATGAAGTGCTTCGAGCGGCTAGTCATGACCCACATCACCTCATCACAACCTGATTCAGTGGACCCATTGCAATTTTACAGAGTTAATCTCACTGAGCCGTTTTAAATCCAAATTGAGAGTACTTGACGCTGATTTCACAACATGTACTTGTTTTTTATAATCTGCTTGTAATTTACTTTTTTTCTAATTTTTTTGTCTTTTATTTGTGTTTTCAAATGTGTAATTTTGCAACTGTGTGATTTTGTAACTGTGCTGCCTATCTTGGCCAGGTCTCCCTTGAAAAAGAGGTTTGTAATCTCAACGGGATCCTCCTGGTTAAATAAAGGTTAAATAAAAATAAATCTGCCTACAGATCAAACCATTCCACTGATGATGTCATCTCCACCACGCTGCACACTGTCCTTTCCCATCTGGACAAGAGGAACACATATGTGAGAAAGCTGTTCATTGACAACAACTCAGTATTCAACACCACTGTGCCCTCAAAGCTTGTGGCCAAGCTCAGGTATGTGGAACTTAACACCTACCTCTCCAACTGGATACTGGACTTTCTGACAGGCAGACCCCAGGTGGTGAGGATATGCAGCATGCCCTCCTCTTCATTGACCCTGAGCACCGGTGCCTCACAGGGCTGCATACTAAGCCCACTCCTGTACTCCCTGTTCACCCATGACTGTGTGGCCCACCACAATTCAGATTCCATCATCAAATGTGCTTATGTTACCACTGTTCTCGCCTCATCACAGATGGTTATGAGACAGCCTATGGGAATGAGGTGAAAGCCCCAGTGAGGTGATGCCAGGACAACAACCTTTCCCTCAACATCAGCAAAACCAAAGAAATGATCATGGACTTTAAGAGACAAAAGAAGGGTGTGTACATTCCCATCCACATCAATGGATCATCAGGGGGAAACGCCAGGAGCTTCAAGTCCTTTGGTGTCCACATCACTGAGGACTTGTCTTGGTCCCTTCATATGGACACTGATCAAGGCAGCATGCCAATGACTATTCGTCCTACGGAGGCTGAGGAAATCTACCATGGCCCCATGGACCTTCACTAAGTTTTACCAGTTCCCCAATTGATAACATCCTGACTGGCTACACCACTGCCTGGTATGGCAGCTGTTCTGCCCTTGGTCGCAAAGCTCTGCAGAGGGTAATGAAAACGGCAGAGTACATCACAGGCAGTGATCTGCCCACCATGCAGGATATTTATTCCCAGAGGTGCCTGAAGAAGGCTCACAAAATAATCAAGGACCCCAGCCACCACGGATACAAACTGTTCTCTCTTCTTCCATCTGGCAAGAGGTACAAGAGCATAAAATCTCAGATCAACAGGTTTTGAGACAGCTTCTACCTCCAAGCCACAAGACTCTTAAACTGACCACCCATTGCTATTTGAACAAATTTACTGCCCACTGCTTACAATACCAGTTTTATTATCATTGCTGTCATTGACTGTGCCTTCTGCTTTTTGCACTTTTTACTGTTGCAATACCCGTTCATTACTGTTACCAACTGCGCAGTCTGCAGTTTGCACAAGTTTACTGTGCACAAGTTTACAATGCCATTGTACACTCACCGGCCACTTTATTAGGCACACCTGTCCAACTGCTCGTTAACGCAAATTTCTAATCAGCCAATCACATGGCAGCAACTCAATGCATTTAGGCATGTAGACATGGTCAAGACGATCTGCTGCAGTTCAAACCGAGCATCAGAATGGGGAAGAAAGGTGATTTAAGTGACTTTGAACGTGGCATGGTTGTTGGTGCCAGACGGGCTGGTCTGAGTATTTCAGAAACTGCTGATCTACTGGGATTTTCACGCACAACCATCTCTAGGGTTTTCAGAGAATGGTCCGAAAAAGAGAAAATATCCAGTGAGCGGCAGTTCTGTGGGCGAAAATGCCTTGTTGATGCCAGAGGTCAGAGGAGAATGGCCAGACTGGTTCGAGCTGATAGAAAGGCAACAGTAACTCAAATAACCACTCATTACAACTGAGGTATGCAGAAGAGCATCTCTGAACACACAACACGTCGAACCTTGAGGCAGATTGGCTACAGCAGCAGAAGACCACACCGGGTGCCACTCCTGTCAGCTAAGAACAGGAAACTGAGGCTACAATTCGCACAGGCTCACCAAAATTGGATAATAGAAGATTGGAAAAACGTTGCCTGGTCTGATGAGTCTCGATTTCTGCTGCGACATTCGGATGGTAGGGTCAGAATTTGGCGTCAACAACATGAAAGCATGGATCCATCCTGCCTTGTATCAACGGTTCAGGCTGGTGGTGGTGGTGTAATGGTGTGGGGGATATTTTCTTGGCACACTTTGGGCCCCTTAGTACCAATTGAGCATCGTGTCAATGCCACAGCCTACCTGAGTATTGTTGCTGACCATGTCCATCCCTTTATGACCACAGTGTTCCCATCTTCTGATGGCTACTTCCAGCAGGATAACGCGCCATGTCATAAAGCTCGAATCATCTCAGACTGGTTTCTTGAACATGACAATGAGTTCACTGTACTCAAATGGCCTCCACAGTCACCAGATCTCAATCCAATAGAGCACCTTTGGGATGTGGTGGACCGGGAGATTCGCATCATGGATGTGCAGCCGACAAATCTGCAGCAACTGCGTGATGCTATCATGTCAATATGGACCAGACTCTGAGGAATGTTTCCAGTACCTTGTTGAATCTATGCCACGAAGGATTAAGGCAGTTCTGAAGGCAAAAGGGGGTCCAACCCGGTACTAGCAAGGTGTACCTAATAAAGTGGCCAGTGAGTGTATATGTCATCTTACTATTGTACAGTCTGCTCTGTCCAGGATGGATGACCTTATTGTTTCCCTGAGGGAGTGAAGGTGGGCAAAAGGGTGGGCGACCCCCCTCCCCCTTTAGTCTGCGGCGCATATGCGTCACGGCGTCTTCACGAGGTGGTGTATGAAGCCGTGCCGGAAGGCGGGCTGGTGGAGGGGACTGCAGCGGTATGCGGTGGCGGCTCTGGACGTGCGCCGGGCCCTTCTTGAAGATCTCCCCAGCTACTCCTGACTCACACATACCCCCCCCCCACTCACACACCGCCCCCCTCTTCAGCCCCCCCCAGCCCCTTGCCCACTTTTTAGCATTTTTCAAAATTATTTAGCAACAGGCATGGGCGCAAGTCCATGAATACTGGGATGGCATCCAACGCTTTACCTGTACCCCGTCCATAGGGTTAGTGGTTGTGTCAGGAAGGGCATCCGACGTAAAATTTTGCCAAATCAGTATGCGGATTGACAAGACCGTACCGGATCGGTCAAAGCCCGGGTTAACAACGGCCGCCATTGGTGCTGTGCCGTCATAGAGTACCGATGGAAACTGTAAGATCTGCTGTGGCAACCCCTGAGAAACAGGGAATAGAAAGAAAGAAGAAAGACTATTGTACAGTCATTCTCTTCTGTAGCACACTGTTCAGCAAACTACATCCAAAGTCTGCATTAACTTTTTTTTTTGCACATGCATCTTGTTCTTTGCACTTTGATTTCTCCAAGTAGTTTCATCAGTACTTTTATTTCCCACTTGTGTGTTGAGCCGGCAAAACAAGCATTTCATTTTGAGAATAAGTGCAAACTTGATTTCATATATGACAAATAAACTTATAAAGGGATGGTTTATGGAGCACCTCTGATACTGATTCATGAGGTAATGTAGCGTGTTTCTCTGCGTTGTGTAGTTTGTTGGTGTGACTGGCGACGCTACGACGACCAGGTAGATGATATCGTATTTATTGCCATCAGGAGCCTGTATGAAAACAGTACACGGCAGTGAATATACAGGTCTCCTTCCTCATACAGTGCCCACAGCCGTCTCTTTCAAAGTCCAGAGCGAAAGGGCGACAAAACTGCACACATTCACTGTGACACTGAATTGTTTTTTCATTACAAGTTCTTTTTGTTAACATAAATGATACAAAACCCGTATAAAATTGTGTATAAAATAGCTTGTAATTCTCATTTAAATAAAGAAATAACATAAAATCAAAATAACAAACCCCCCCATACCTGTATGAAAAAAGTACATGGCAGTGAATAAACAGGTCTCCTTCCGCATACAGTGCCCACAGCCTGCAACTGATTCGCCATCAACGCTATTTTCAGTACTCGGGGGCAAAAGCACATTCTAGTGGACATCCTAACAATGCACTCCCACACTAGAACGACATGTGCAGTTACATCATATTTTCTACACTTTAAATCCACGTAAATGAACAGAACAGTTGAGAATTCCAACACAAAACACAAACTAGTTAACGGCTATTACCATTACCGTCGATGGTAAATGAGAAACAGTATTTACAGGGTAATTTACCAAAACTCTATCAGCACACAGAATACATACCATCTATTCCAAAGTCCAGAAGGAAGGGGAACGCACCAGGCGCGAACGAAGGGCTCGTTCCACAAAGGAAGAGTCCATTATATAATAGCTTCTTCATAACGCCAAATATCAGCTTTAAAATCTTATGACCGGATTCTATCAACTTTATAATGACTTCCGAAATGTACATTGACCATTAGATACATACTAGTGCGTTGTAAGAAGTTAATATGAAACCAGGAAGTCACCCACATAAACAAAACCAGTTGGTATCGTCCTTTGCGCTAGAACTTCCGCTCTGTCACCTTTCACAATAAGAGACCAGTAATTCTTATAATGCATATCAAATTAAAGACTCAGTCCACAATCTAGCGTAACAACATTACTCTCCTACATCAACACACTAGCGTTCTACATATAATGAATTGTGTTACTACAAAAAAGTGCTACCTAGCTGGTAGTCATGGCATACACGTGTCCAGCTGATGTAGTTTTACAATCATCCACTCGACGTCCGTTGTAAATTTGGAAAAATAAAAACAACTTTTAGTCCACACGTGTATATGCTGGTCAAATCCACTGAAATTTTCTTTGCTGGATAATATACAACTAAACATGACAGGACACAATAAGAACACTGTGACTCCACGGCTGATCTAGCCTCCACTCCATTTCCTAGTTCAACTGCTCAGCTAAAAGGCTGCACGAGACTGCGCTCTCTTAAAGCATCAGTACGCAATTACAGATAGTCCCCGGGTTACGAGGGCCCAACATGCGAACTCCCGCACTATACGAACCGACCTCTTTGCGTGACGCGTGAGGCTCAAAACACTGCGCGTTTTGGGCGGTTCGTCGGCCTGAGGGGGAGCAACGCCGCGCCGTCGTCGCCATTTTAAATCGAATCGCATAAACATTGTGTGCATTGTGTTTCCACTTAATTTTTTCGTATGTTTACCCTCGTAATCATGACTTCAAAGCGTGAATATGATGCAAGGAATGGTGATGCACCGAAGAAAAGGATGATGATCACGATTGAAACGAAAATACGTCATCAAGATGGCTGCCAGCAGGTACTGAGAGATAACCAAGTGCTACAAACAATCTCCACATTTTAGAACATTTCTGAAAGTTGAGATCGCATCAAAAAGCTTATCCTATATTTCAAGGCTTTTTACCAGCGATTTTTCCCAGCGCAAAAGTTGACAGAAATGTCGAGGCAGAGAGAAAAACGGATGCAAACGGCGCAAACAATCCACCTGGGGAAACTCAGTGTGGTGGGGGTGCGGAAGGCGACACTGGACCCGCTGAAGTGCTAAGAGATCAGAGAGTTCCGTATGGAAACAGCTGGGAACTTTGAAGCATTACAGAAGGAGATAAGCGAATTAAGAGAAGACACTGGAGAGCTGAAAATAAGGCTGGATGAAGTAGAATTAAGAATTGCGGAAAATGAGGGCCACGAAATCAGTATGACCAAATTGCTTATCCACAGCCTGTGCTTACAGCGACAATTGGAAGCAAAATGTGAGGCTCTTGAAGGCCGTGCCCGAAGGAACAATCTGCGGATCTGTGGAAACCCCGATACGTGAGAAACTGGATGTTAACGGTTAAATCTGCATTGAAAGAGCACACTGGGCAGCGGGGCCAAAGACTGGGCACAACGAACGTCCCAGGTCATTAATAGCTCGCTTCCAAAACTACATGAGGCAAAGGGTGCTTCAGGCTGCCTGGGCAAAGAAGGAAATTCGGGTGAACGACAACAGGATATTTTTTGATGAAGACTTCACTACCCAAGTGTTTATGGAGCGTGCAAAAGACAGACAAGTAAGAAAAAAACTGCAAGAAAGAAAGATCAAGTCACGTGTACTTTTTCCTGCAAGATTGAAAATATTTGAGAAGGATGGAAGAATCAAGGTGTTTGACAACCCCCAGGCTGCGGCAGAGGGTGTTGACATATATGAAATGTGTGCTCTCAATTGTAGAAGTAAATCTATATTTTTGTATCAACACAGGCAAACTTCATGGGTACATACGGGTACTGTATGATGGACAACGATAACAGCCAATGAAATGCCCTGAGATTGACGTGTGGTCTGTGCGTATATAACAGTTTGCATCTGTCAATAAAGTTTCTCATTCTACGTTGATCCCGGTAAGAGCAGAACTGACGCCCCACTGTGCATTTATTCCTCTGTAAAGTTAGCAATTGTTTCGGTCTAGAACTGGGTATGCGCGCCAGAATCGCTGAGCAATTCAACTCTGACAACCGGTTATGGGCCCAGAGTTACCCAGAGATAATTATCAAGCGATTTGCCACCGAGAGAAATATCGCAACGTACCGCGTGTGTCGGTTAGCATGCTAGCACCATGAGTAGAAGGGTCGCCGAGTCAAATAGCAGGGCGAGAGACCCAAGATGGAAAGATCGAGTAGCCGTTGGTCTCGACTAGTTTTTCATGGAGATGAGAAGAACTATGAACTGTGGGAGACAAAATTTTTGGGCCATCTTCGGTTACAAGGGCTAAAGGAGTCTACCGACGATGATGGATGGGCTGTAGATGGAGCGAAAAATGCCGAGGTACAAACCCTAATTCCAATGAAGTTGGGACGTTGTGTAAAACGTGAATAAAAACAGAATACAATGATTTGCAAATCCTTTTTGACCTATATTCAATTGAATACACTACAAAGACAAGATATTTAATGTTCAAACTGATAAACTTTATTGTTTTTTGCAAATATTCACTCATTTTGAATTTGATGCCTGCAACACATTCCAAAGAAGCTGGGACAGGGTCAACTAAAGACTGGGAAAGTTGAGGAATGCTCAAAAAACTCCTATTTGGAACATCCACAGGTGAACAGGTTAACTGGAAACACGTGAGTGTCATGATTGGGTATAAAAGGAACATCCCCGAAAGGCTCAGACGTTCACAAGCAAGGATGGGGCTAGGTTCACCACTTTGTGAACAACTGCGTGAGCAAATAGTCCAACAGCTTAAGAACAACGTTTCTCAACGTACAGTTGCAAGGAATTTAGGGATTTCCTCATCTACAGTCCATGATATCATCAAAAGATTCAGAGAATCCGGAGAAATCTCTGCACGTAAGCGGCAAGGCTGAAAACCAACATTGAATGCTCGTGACCTTCGATCCCTCAGGCGGCACTGCATTAAAAACTGACATCATTCTGTAAAGGACATTACCACGTTTGCTCAGGAACACTTCGGAAAACCATTGTCAGTTAACACAGTTCGTCGCTACATCTACAAGTGCAAGTTAAAATTCTACCATGCAAAGTGAAAGCCATATATCAACAACACCCAGAAACGCCGCCGGCTTCTGTGGGCCCGAGCTCATCTGAGATGGACTAACGCAAAGTGGAAAAGTGTGCTGTGATCTGACGAGTCCACATTTCAAATTGTTTTTGGAAATCATGGACGTCGTGTCTCTGGGCTAAAGAGGAAAAGGACCATCCAGATTGATATCAGCGCAAAGTTCAAAAGCCAGCATCTGTGATGGTATGGGGGTGTGTTAGTACCCATGGCATCATTGGTAACTTACACATCTGTGAAGGCACCATTAATGCTGGAAGGTACATACAAGTTTTGGAGCAACATATGCTGCCATCCAAGCGACGTCTTTTTCAGGGACGTCCTTGCTTATTTCAGCAAGACGATGCCAAGCCACATTCTGCACGTGTTATAACAGCGTAGCTTCGTAGTAAAAGAGTGCGGGTACTAGACTGGCCTGCCTGCAGTCCAGACCTGTCTCCCACTGAAAATGTGTGGTGAATTATGAAGCGCAACATACAACAACGGCAACCCCGGACTGTTGAGCAACTGAAGTCATACATCAAGAAGAATGGGAAAGAATTCCACCTACAAAGCTTCAACAATTAGTGTCCTCAGTTCCCAAACGCTTATTGAGTGTTGTTAAAAGGAAAGGTGATATTGTGGCAGGAATGAGGAAAAACACAGGAGACCAAGGCGAGTTTGATGTTTATTCCTCAACTCCAAAAACCAACTGCAGCAGGAACAACCCTGTACCGGCGAGCCCGGGAACGTAAACCACGCCCCCTGCTCACAGTCCTGCTGGGTGAGAGGCATAGCCCCTAGTGTCCGCCACACAGCCCCCCCCCCCGAACACCCAGAAGGGACTCCTGGAAAGAAAATTAGTGTCTCACTGGAGGCTTAAGCAGCCTGCCATAACGGCTGCGCCGTCCCTCAGCCGAAACAGTAGGTGAAACACATTCCAAAGCCGGCTGAGAAGCAGAACGCTGAACCCGTGAAGACACTGCCGGGGTCCTGGAAGGAGGACGACCCCGACGGGGAACCTGGGCCGGAAACACAACTTCGCCTGCCACCCTGTGCGCCGGTTTAAACCTATCAAGCGTGACACGCTCCCTACGCCCACCCATATCTAGCACAAAACTCTTAGGACCCGTCTCAAGAACCCGAAATGGGCCATTGTATGGGGGTTTGAGGGGCGAGCGGTGAGCATCATGACGTACAAAAACAAAACGAGCCGACATGAGCTCCGCAGGCACGAACGACCGCGGAAAACAGTGGTGAACGGGGCCTGGAGCCCGAGTGCTGTCGGACAAAAAAGGATAAACGGCCGGACGGGGTCGAGGAGCGGAAATCCCAGACAAAAATTCCCCAGGGACGCGGAGCGGCTGACCGAGCACCAGCTCAGCGGGTGACGCGTCGAGGTCCTCCTTAGGAGCCGAACGCAACCCCAGCATAACCCAAGGTAAACGATCCACCCAGTTACCATCCGAGAGTGCAGCGCGCAGCGCTGCCTTGAGCGACCGGTGAAAACGTTCACACAACCCGTTAGCCTGAGGGTGGTACACGGTAGTGCGGTGTACCTGCACACCCAAGGATCGCGCAAGTGCCGACCAGAGCTCTGACACGAACTGGGGGCCCCTGTCTGAGGTGATATCTGACGGAGTGCCGAAACGGGCGACCCAGGAGGAAAGAAAAGCGCGTGCAACATCCGAGGATGTTGTGGAGGACAGAGGGACAGCCTCTGGCCACCTGGTGGTCCGATCTACCATTGTGAGCAGGTGCGTAAAACCCTGTGAAGAAGGTAGAGGGCCCACCAGGTCCACATGCACGTGGTCGAAACGTCTGGCCGGGATCGGAAACGGTTCGAGGGGCGATTTAGTGTGCTGGTGGACCTTAGCGCGCTGGCACGCTACACATGCAGCTGCCCACCCCGGCACTGCACCTTGCCGGGTTGCAAGGTGCAGTGCCAGCAACTCCCGGTCAAAAACGCTGTACTTGCGCTCGCTATCCCGCAGTTTGCGGCTAAAAAATGCGAGTGGCTGCCACGCATTCGCCACACGCTGTTCAACCACAGCCCCCACGGCTATGTCAGACGCATCGGTTGTTAAAGCTATGGACGCCGTGGGTGTGGGATGGGCGAGGAGGGCAGCGTTAGCCAGGGCGCACTTAGCTCCGTCAAAGGCCTGGACCTGTTCGGGAGTCCAGTCGACAGGGTCGTTAGCCTTCTTAAGCCGCAGGGCTTCGTAAAGTGGCTGAAGGAGGTGGGCAGCGCGAGGGAGGAAACGGTTATAGAAATTCACCATGCCCAAGAATTCCTGCAATGCCTTAACAGAGACTGGGCGGGGAAATTCCGCCACCGCTTGCACCTTAGAAGGCAACGGGACCGCGCCTTGCGGCGAAATGCGGTGACCCAAGAAGTCAATCACCGGCAGTCCAAACTGACACTTGGCCGGGTTGACTATCAGGCCGTGTTCGTCCAGACGACGGAAAACCTGTTTCAGGTGCGCCAGGTGCTCTTCAGCTGATGGACTGGCCACTAATATGTCGTCGAGATAAACGACCACGAAAGCAAGGTCACGCAACACCGAGTCCATCAGCCTTTGAAAGGTTTACGCTGCCCCCTTCAAGCCAAAAGGCATGCGCATGAACTCAAAAAGCCCAAACGGGGTGATCACTGCGGTCTTGGGCACGTCCTCTGCGCGCACGGGAACCTGATGATAGCCGCGCACCAGGTCCACCTTAGAGAAAATAGTGGTACCTGCCAGGCGTATGGAAAAGTCCTGTATGTGTGGGATGGGATAGCGGTCATTGGCGGTGACGTTGTTCAGGCGGCGAAAATCGCCGCAAGGCCGCCACGACCCATTCGCCTTGGGCACCATGTGAAGCGGCGAGGCCCACGGGCTGTTGGAACTTCTCACTATACCCAGACGCTCCATGATGGCGAACTCCTCCTTAGCTATAGCCAATTTTACCGCGTCGAGGCGCCGCGGGCGCGCAAAAACTGGCGGTCCCAGAGTGGGAATGAAATGTTCTACCCCGTGTTTAGTAACCGCGGTGGAAAAGGCAGGTGTAGTCACCGATGGAAAATCCGCCAGCAAACGCTGAAAAACATCACCTAATGCTAAAAATTTAGTGTGTGTTAACGGCCCGGCTCCCCCTGTCTCGCACGGAACAGTGGCGAAAGACACAGCATCAATTAAACGGCGGTTCGCAACGTCAACCAGCAGACCATTAGCACACAGAAAATCCGCGCCGATAATAGGAACAGTAATGGCGGCCACTACAAAGTCCCACTCAAAATGGCGCCCGTGGAAGCAAACAGTCACCAACCTTGCGCCAAACGTCGCAATGGACGAACCGTTAGCTCCACTTAACTGTGGGCCGCCGCCTTCGGCCGACCTGTCTGTCTTAGCAGGAGGGAGTAGGCTCTTTTGCGAGCCTGAGTCCACCAGAAACCGTCTTCCTGACATCGTGTCCTTAATGAAGAGCAGCTCACTACGTCCGCCAGCGCCCACAGCTGCTACTGAGCGCTGGCCCTGGAGTTTCCCGCCGCCTCAAACGTGCACGGAGGGACGCAGCGCCTCTCTTTGCCGCCGAACCGCTGGTGGAAGAAACGGAGGCCTCTCCCGCGCCGTCTCCGGGCAGTCACTTCAGCCACCACCGCCGGGTCCGCGTCCTCCGACGTCGGCTGCAGAGGCTCCATGCCACACTCTGCACAGAGAACCGTCTGGTAGCCAGCAGGACCCGATCGGCCTCCTCAGCCAAACCTCGGCAGTCACCAGCGGCCAGACACGGGGAGTTAGCCAAAGCCGCGCGCACAGGAGACGGGAGCTGGCGCAGGAAAATGTGCGGGAAAAGGAACCCACCTTCGCCTGAGCCTAGCAGCGACAGCATATTGTCCATGAGATCCACAGCCGTCCCGTCGCCCAAACCGGATAGGGAAAGGATTCTATCTGCCCTCTCTGCGGTAGATAGGCTGTACCTGCGGAGCAGAAGATGTTTGAGGGCGACGTATTTATCGTGTTGCGGAGGGGCGCGCAACAGCTGCATGGCCCGGCGTGTGGACTGCCGGTCCAGCACAGCGACGGCCAAATAGTATCTGGAGTCGTCCGCGGAGATTCCACGCAGGTGGAACAGCGCCTCGACATGCTGGAACCACGAGGCCGGGTCGCTCTGCCAGAACTCTGGGAGTTTCACAGCCGCGGCGAGAACGGCCGGCTGTGAGAGTTGGGGCGGCGTGGCCGAAGTGGATTCACACTCATCTTCTGCTCCAAACATGTTCAATTCGTTGTCACCAATGTGGCAGGAATGAGGAAAAACACAGGAGACCAAGGCGAGTTTGATGTTTATTCCTCAACTCCAAAAACCAACTGCAGCAGGAACAACCCTGCACCGGCGAGCCCGGGAACGTAAACCACGCCCCCAGCTCACAGTCCTGCTGGGTGAGAGGGATAGCCCCTAGTGTCCGCCACAATATAACACATTTGTGAACATGCCCCTGTCCCAGCTTTTTTGGAACGTGTTGCAACTTGCAGGCATCAAATTCAAAATGAGTGCATATTTGCAAAAAAACAATAAAGGTTATCAGCTTGAACATTAAATATCTTGTCTTTGTAGTGTATTCAATTAAATATAGGTCGAAAAGGATTTGCAAATCATTGTAGTCTGTTTTTATTTACGTTTTACACAATGTCCCAACTTCATTGGAGTTAGGGTTTGTATATGCGGAGCTAAACCAGTTTCTGGATGATAAAAGTGTCACAGCCTCTTGCCCTTGACATCAAAGCGATCGCCCTTGACACCTGCTACACCAGCTGACACCTGCTACACCAGCTGACACCTGCTGACCCCTCCTTCACCCCGGCACACCAGCTGACACCTGCTACACCAGCTGACACCTGCTGACCCCCCCTTCACCCCGGCACGCCAGCTGGCCATCAAGCAATCGCCCTCACCCTTAAAAGGCCTCAACTATGGATCAGTCTTCGCTGGAACGTCGCCATTCATGGACTTTTGCCTGCGTGCCTACCTGCCACTGAGCCATCTCCTGCTCTACCCCCGAGATCGGTCACTTCAATAAAGACTTGATTCTTCCCTTACCTGGTTGTCCCGTCTGCTTTTGGGTTCTTTCCTGACACGTGACAGTACGTTCCAGCCACTATGGACCCAGCAGACCATTCCACCACAGACCTGGCCACGGTCTGCCAGGCTGTAGCCAACCAGGAATCGGTCCTCGGCCAGCACAGCCAGGTGCTACAGGAGATGGCTGACGCCCTCCGTGAGCCTCCGCTAGCCCGGGACCCGCCCCTCCAGCTCCGCCACCCTCAGCGCCATCAACTTCGGCTAAGGAACCATGGGTTGCCCCGCCCGATAAGTATGATGGAGATTTTGGACTTTGTCGCCCTTTTTTGATGCAGTGTGAGATTGTGTTTAACCAGCAGCCCCAGTCATATTCCACGGATGGAGCCAAAGTCGCTTACATCAGTGTTTCTCAACCGGGGGTCCGCGGACCCCTAGTGGTCCGTGGTGTAATTGCAAGGGGTCCGTGAAAATAAAATATCTTTTAAAAAAAAGATTCTATGACATTTATAGAAATAGGATTATTTTACTCAAATGTGACTGAGACTTTTATCTACATAAACTATAAAGGGTAACAGGACTTTTTTCTCTAATTACATCTGTTTCACAAGCGTAATTTATTGTATTTTAATAAGAGATCTCGCTCCCGTTTGCATTGTTAAAAGTTACTGCATAAAAATTCTGTTTTTACATATATCTGAAAGTTACTGAATACATATTCTGTTTTGTTACATATATCTGAAAGTTACTGCATAAGAATTATGTTTTGTTAACTATATCTAAGTTACAACTGAAAGCTATTATGTTTGCCCCAAAGAGTGAATAAATGCTATAATGCAATTTAAAATGCAGTTTCTACTGTTTCTATCAAATTGCAACCCCCCTCCCCCAAGATCAGGTGGAGGGGTCCTCAGAGTAGATCAAAAATACGCAGGGGGTCCAGGACCCCAAAAAGGTTGAGAACCACTGGCTTACATCATGGGTCTTCTCCGGGGAAGCGCTCTGGATTGGGCTACAGCGGTGTGGGAGATGCGGGCCTCCATTTCCTCATCCTACGCTGAGTTCACCACCGCTTTTCGCCAGGTTTTTGATCATCCCGTGCGGGGAAAGGACGCTTCAAAAAGACTGATCTCTCTCCGCCAGGGTTCCCGCATTGTCGCTGACTACTCAGTTGAGCTCCGTACGCTATCAGCGGAGAGCGGATGGAACAACGAGTCCCTCCAGGCCGGGTTTTCGAACGGTCTAAGCGAATCCATAAAGGACGAATTGGTTTCCTACCCCGAGCCTGGAGGGTTGGAGGAATTGGTTACCCTGGCCATTCGTGTGGACAACCGTCTCCGGGAGCGGAGGAGAGAGAGGACGCGCCGCTTTCCTGGTCACAACAACTTTCCACGGGCCACACCTCCAAGCGCTGGGGGCCGAGCTCGCTCGACTGAGGCTGACGTCCTCCGAGAAAGCCCGAGGCGGGACTCCTCCCCAGCTTCGGAGCCGATGCAACTCGGCCGCTTCCGGCTCAACCCGGAGGAGCGTCAACGCCGCATCACCGAGAACAGCTGCTTGTATTGTGGTCAGCCTGGTCACTTTCTCGCCTCCTGCCCTCACCGTCCGTCAAACTAGCAGGCTCACGAGGGAGGGGGAGGATCCTCGTGAGCCCAACTGTCTGCCCTCTGTCTCCTCGTCCGCGTACCCAGTTGCAAGCTACCATCAGTTTTAAAGGTCAGTCCACTAAACTTTTGGCTTTAATTGACTCTGGAGCTGATGAAAGCTTTTTGGATGCAAGTGTTGTGAAGCAGTTAGGTCTTGCCACTGTGAGTCTGGACCAGCCTCTTGAAGCTAATGCCCTGGATGGACGTCTCCTGGCCCGGATAACCTCTAAGACCGAGCCTGTGCGCCTCCTGTTGTCGGGAAACCATCAAGAGGAGCTAAGTTTTTTCGTTATCAATTCTCCATCTGTTCCCATTTTCCTAGGTCATCCCTGGCTGGTGAAGCATAGTCCCCATATTGATTGGTCATCGGCCAGAATTTCAACTTGGAGTCCCATCTGTCATGCCATATGCCTCCAGTCTGCTCTGCCTCAGTCTGTCCCCAGCCAGGTGTCAAGCTCTGAGACCTCTGACCTGTCACTGGTGCCTCCAGAGTACCATGACCTCCAAGCCCTGTTCAACAAGCAGCAAGCTCTCTCCCTGCCTCCTCATCGCCCCTATGATTGCGCTATTGACCTGCTGCCGGGTGCTCCCCTCCCCAGCAGTCGTCTGTATAGCCTCTCCAAGCCTGAGCGGGAGTCCATGGAGAGGTACATCAAGGACTCCTTGGCGGCTGGTCTTATTCGCCCGTCATCGTCACCCCTTGGTGCGGGGTTCTTCTTTGTGGCCAAGAAGGACAAGACCCTCCGGCCGTGTATTGACTATAGAGGCCTCAATAACATCACAGTCAAGAATAAGTACCCTCTTCCCCTCATGAGTTCTGCTTTTGATTCTCTCCAGGGAGCCACAGTGTTCACTAAACTAGACCTCCGCAATGCTTACCACCTGGTCCGGGTTCGAGACGGAGATGAATGGAAGACTGCCTTCAACACCCCTCTGGGGCATTTTGAATATCTGGTGATGCCATTTGGTCTCACTAATGCCCCAGCTGTCTTCCAAAGTCTGGTCAATGACGTCCTACGTGACATGTTGGATCGTTTCGTTTTTGTTTACCTGGATGATATCCTGATTTTTTCCAGAGACCTGTCAGAGCATGTCATGCACGTCTGCCAAGTCCTTCAACGGCTACTGGAGAACCGCATTTTCATAAAAGCAGAGAAGTGCGAATTCCATGCCCCTTCAGTCATTCATCTTCCTGGGCTACATCGTGGCCGATGGGCAGGTGAGAATGGACCCTGCCAAGGTCAGAGCGGTTCTTGAGTGGCCAAGCCCGACCAGCCGTAAGCAGCTTCAGAGGTTCCTCGGTTTTGCCAACTTCTACAGACGGTTCATCCGCAATTACAGCCGCGTTGCGGCCCCACTGACCGCTCTTACCTCCACCTCCAGACAGTTCCAGTGGACCCTTGTAGCAGAGGCAGCTTTCCAAGCCCTCAAGCACCGCTTCACCACAGCTCCTATCCTCATCCAGCCAGACCCAACCAAACAGTTCATTGTAGAAGTGGACGCCTCTGAGATTGGTTGGGGGCGGTCCTTTCTCAGCGCTCCAGTGAGGATGGCAAGACACACCCCTATGCCTTCCTGTCTCGCCGTCTCTCCCCAGCTGAAAGGAACTATGATGTGGGGAATCGTGAGCTCCTGGCGGTGAAATTGGCACTGGAGGAATGGCGACATTTTCTGGAGGAGTCTGAGCTTCCTTTTATAGTGTGGACTGACCATAAGAACCTGGAATACATCCAGTCAGCAAAGCGGCTCACCGCGCGCCAAGCCAGGTGGGCGCTCTTTTTTGGTCGTTTTAATTTTTCTTTGAGGTACAGACCTGGCTCCAGGAATGCCAAGCCCGATGCTCTGTCTCGTGTGCATGGGGAGGAGTCTGAGCCCAAGCTCCAACCTGACACCATCGTTCCCCCTACCTGTGTGGTTGCGGCTGCGGCTGTCACCTGGAACATTGAAAGGGAGGTCATGGCAGCACAACAGACTCAGCCTGACCCAGGTAACGGTCCCCCTGGGCGCTTGTTTGTTCCAGACGCTGTTAAATCTAGTGTGTTGCAGTGGGCTCACTCTTCCAAACTTACCTGCCATCCTGGAGTAACCCGTACCCTAGCCTTCCACCGTAGGCGGTTCTGGTGGCCTTCCATGACGGAGGATACTGGGTCTTTTGTTTCTGCCTGTCCTGTTTGTGCCCAGAATAAGCCCTCCACTCGGGCCAGTGCCGGTCTGCTGCGCCCCCTGCCTGTTCCACACCGTCCCTGGTCGCATCTGTCCTTGGATTTCATCTCTGATCTGCCCGCCTCCGACGGTAACACCGTTGTACTGACTGTTGTTGATCGCTTCAGTAAATTTGTTCATTTTTTGCCCTTGTCTAAACTGCCTTCGGCCCGAGAGACTGCGGATCTGCTGGTCAGGGAGGTTTTCCGGGTCCACGGTCTTCCCCGTGATATAGTGTCTGACCGTGGCCCCCAGTTCACTTCTGCTGTCTGGAAGGCTTTCTGCTCTGCCATCGGTGCCACCGTCAGCCTGTCATCGGGGTTCCATCCTCAGACCAACGGCCAGGCCGAGAGGGCCAACCAGGCATTGGCGACTATTCTCCGCTGTCTGGTGTCTGCCAACCCATCCTCTTGGTCCTCACAACTTCCCTGGGTAGAATATGCCCATAACATCTTGCCATCGTCTGCTACTGGGTTGTCCCCTTTTCAATGTCTTTACGGCTATCAGCCTCCCCTTTTTCCTTCTCAAGAGGTAGACATTCCGGTTCCATCTGTCCAGGCCCATGTCCGTCGGTGCCGTCGGACCTGGTGGCGAGCCCGTGCTGCACTGCTCAGGGCCTCCGGCCGTTACCAGCGTTTGGCGGATCGTCATCGCACCCCTGCTCCAGACTACTCCCCCGGTGACCAGGTATGGCTCTCTACCAAGGATCTACCCTTGAAATCGGACGCTAAAAAACTGTCCCCCACGTATATTGGTCCCTTTCCCATTGTCAAGGTCATTAATCCCTCTGTGGTCCATCTGAAGCTGCCCCGCACTCTCCGGGTTCACCCTTCCTTCCATGTGTCCTGCCTCAAACCTGTCTCTACCAGCCCTCCAGTTCCTCCGGCACCCCCGCCCCCACCTCCTCGTATGGTCAACGATCATCCGGCTTACACCGTTCGTCGTCTCCTGGACTCTCATCGCCGCGGTCGCGGCCTGCAGTATCTCGTGGACTGGGAGGGATATGGCCCGGAGGAGAGGTGTTGGGTCCCTCGTCGCCTTGTCCTGGACGCGAACCTCATCCGGGACTTCCACAGGACGCACCCTGACGGGCCTGGTAGGTCGCCCGGTGGCGCCCCTCGGAGGGGGGGTACTGTCACAGCCTCTCGCCCTTGACATCAAAGCGATCGCCCTTGACACCTGCTACACCAGCTGACACCTGCTACACCAGCTGACACCTGCTGACCCCTCCTTCACCCCGGCACACCAGCTGACACCTGCTACACCAGCTGACACCTGCTGACCCCCCCTTCACCCCGGCATGCCAGCTGGCCATCAAGCAATCGCCCTCACCCTTAAAAGGCCTCCACTATGGACCAATCTTCGCTGGAACGTCGCCATTCATGGACTTCTGCCTGCCTGCCTACCTGCCACTGAGCCAACTCCTGCTCTACCCCCGAGATCGGTCACTTCAATAAAGACTTGATTCTTCCCTTACCTGGTTGTCCCGTCTGCTTTTGGGTTCTTTCCTGACACGTGACAAAAAGTTTGTCGCTGGTTATGCGGGAAGCAGCGGACGATGGGCAGAAAGCGCTGAAAATTCTGAGAGACTATTATGCAGGTAAAGGGAAGCCGCGTATAATTAGCTTGTATACAGAACTGACTTCACTTCAAAAGTCGAGCAATGAGAGTGTGACTGAATACGTTATATGCGCAGAGACAGCCATCACCGCATTGAGAAACGCTGGCGAGACATTGAGTGATGGGCTGTTAGTAGCAATGAATTTGAAGGGACTACCAGAATCATTCAAATCGTTCGCTATTCATGTCACGCAATGTGACGTGACAATGCCTTTTGCCAAATTCAAAACGAAACTACGGAGCTGTAATGTCCATGAGGGTTATAATGTAATATGTTTAGTAATGTGTCTGGTGTTGGTTTTTGATGTTTATTCTGGTCACAAAGGGGCGCTCTATGGGGGCGCTCTAAATTAAGTGTTAAGCCCAGAAGTATGAGAGTAAGGGAGGTGTGTTAGTATGCCATACAATGTCCTCATGCACAAAGTTTCATGACACACATGACCACTTGTGGTGTATTTGGAGCTCAGGCAAATAATCTCTAATCCAGTGTTTCCAAAAGAGATCTGCCATAACTGGACCTGCTTCCACCTTGGGCGTGCATAGAGGCCCTCTTTCTGAAAAAGTCCTGCAGGTAGAGATGACTTAGTCCACAGATAGGAGGTGATTTGGGGTGAGTGTCTTTAGGTCGTTCGGGTTGCTGGAGGGTGTGGTAATGGGTCGACTGTTAATGATGGCCTCAGCTTCTATTCTGTCCTCGGCACATGAGTTCTGTGCAGTGCCTAGACAGATAGCTAACACGAACGAGGGACAAAGCTTTCCACTGGAGTAGTTTAATCACTCGTTGCAATTTTGTAAAACTGAAACACACAAAGCACAATGTGAACACATTAAAATAAGAATATTAAACAATTGTGACCTCAATTAACATGTTTCTTTTACAGGTACCCTCACCAGGATCAACATTCACGAATGTAAGTACAATCCAAATTTCAACATAACAAACTTTTCCTATGTAACAATAAACTATAGCTCTATTAATAGAGAACTTCCTTCCAGTTTCAAATAATGTTGGGTAAGTATATGGTAGGTAAACTACAGAGCACATAAACAGAACAATGAATGTGATGCACAGCTATCAGCAAGTAACGTCAGGCTACCATGCACGAGGCTAGGCTAACGGTATATAGCTAACACACACACACACACAACAACCGACGTAACGTTAAACACTCATAGAAACCCATGACTTAACTTTTCCCATAACACACATTCATTTCTAACTTAAACACTAAATAACACCATACTTACTGATAGATCTACTCTACGGCACACAAAAACAACTGTAGAGCACATCCATTAACGTTAGTTTTCTGTTTTCAGGCGAACTCATACTGAAAGGAAATGCCGTTATGACAACATGGGCTGGCACCGCATCACTTCCTTGCAGGAGCAATAACCCTCCCGCCAGTAGGTGGCACTATAGTTTCAAAATACTAATAACAGAAATGACAGGAGTCAGCACAGCTTCACAAAGAAATGTTAGAAGTAGGGTTGTCTAGAATGCCGTTTTTTGGGCTCTGGTGCTTTGGTCGTAATCAGCAGTGAATATTCAGAGCTTCGGTGGCAGGGGGGCATGACTTGGGGAAAGAGTCAGCCAGACATTTCTCCGTTCTCAGCTGATATTGATTGCAAAGCAAGGCAACACGTGCCTTTCGATTTAATTAAATGCATTAATTGTTAAGGACTCTGTTGTTCTACAGTATTGTGTTTATTTTGTTATTTCTTGATACTAAACTTTTTCCTCAAGGTTTGGTGTATTTGATGCATGTTTGTAATCCTAGTGGATTTGGTTGAACGGGGTCCTATCTGTACACTTCTTGTGACATAATAAAAGCTTGTGAATTTTTTTTTCTTATCGTGGATAAATTATAGGTCTACATAAATACTAATAATAATGGGCTCCGAATCCAAAACAATGCTCAACAAAGCACTGTGAAACAGAAGTGCAGAAACAGCATACTAAGTCAAACAAATTTAAGATTTGAGATTTATATTTGTAAGATTTATATTTATTTACAATTTCTTTATTGTCATTCTCAGTACTTGCGAATTTTGTCCTCTGCATTTAATCTTTCCTATACACTAGGAGCAGTGGGGGAGGACCAATTCAAGTTCCAGATTTCCGTCAGCTATTAGCCTAAGTCTATAATGTTTTACACCCTGAACCTAACAAGAGTCAAGCAGAGATACAAAACACCCATATTTCTGTCATAACAATATTTTTGATGAGACAGCCGTAACAATAGGCTTAACAGTGTAATACTCCGAAATTTTTTGACAAAGAAATCACAAATCACTCAGAAATACAATTATCATTTTTACCAATTACTGACACAGTAAAGAACGAAAAATAAATGAACGAACTGCAAGAAACAGAACAAGGTAGTGCATAGTGCATAATAATAGCAGCACAGCTGAGCTCCTGCTGCATTTTGTCCTCCCTTTAACGGCCAATGTGAACTGAAGCGTGACATCACTGCTGTGAGTGAGAGGGATGTCACGTGCCTAAGCTGAGACGGTATATATTTCCACATTTTTAACAGTGCAATTAAAAAGTATAAAAATAGCACAGGAATGTGCCAACAAAAAACATTTTTTGTAGTTCACTATTGATACCCTACATTTAGATAAATAAATAAATAAATAAAATATTCAAATCCCAAAATCGAAAATTGAATACCTACTCAACAAATGAATCTTCAGATAGCTGAATATTCGGGTCCTGCCCTAGTTAGAAGGCTGTCGCTGTCCAGACTACGTCTTTAGGGTGGCATTGAGGGCCTGATTAAATGCTCCCATACGCCTCCATGGTGAGAGGTAGTTTGGGAGTTGAACATCTATTTAATGCCTCATTGAAGTAAAGCATCCTCTATTTTGGAGGTGTTCCACTCTTGGAAGCTTTCTTGAGCTCTTGCTCTGCCCTGATAAAATTGGTCCCGTTATCAGAACTCACCTCCACAACCTAACCTCTTCTTACAATGAATCGGTGAAGAACATTAATGAAGGAGTCCGTGTCAAAGAGTGCTGCTACTCCTAAGCGGACAGCTTGAATAGCTACAGATGTGCTCAAATTTGTTGGTACCCCTCCACAAAAAAACGAAGAATGCACAATTTTCTCTGAAATAACTTGAAACTGGCAGAAGTAATTGGCATCCACCATTGTTTATTTCATATTTCATAAAAATCAGACTTTGCGTTTGATTTTTTTATTCAAAATAATATTGCAAATAATAAAACAAATGAAAATGGCATGGACAGAACGATGGGACCATTAACCTTATATTTTTTGCACAATCTTTAGAGGCAATCGCTGCAATCAGATGTTATATGTAGCTCTCAAAGGGACTTCTGCACCTGTTAACAACTGGTGCAAACTGCTCCAGCTGTCTCAGGTTTGATGTGTGCTTTCTCCAGACTGCATGTTTCAGCTCTTTCCATAGATGTTTGATAGAATTCGGATCGGGATTCAAAGAAGGCCCTTTCAGATAGTCCAATGTTTTGTTCTTATCCATTCTTGGGTGCTTTTAGCTATGTGTTTTGGGTCATTACCCATGACCTGCATCTGAGCCAGTGCTTTCTGATACTGGGGAGTATGTTTTGCTCCAGAATGCCTTGATAGTCTTGAGATTTCATAGTGCCCTGCACAGATTCAATGCACCCTGTGCCAGTCGCAGAAAATCAGCCCCAAACATAGCCAAGCCTCCTCCATGTTTCACTGTAGGTATGGTGTTTTTTTTTTTCTTCAAAGCTTCATTTTTTGGTCTGTGAACATAGAGCTGATGTGATTTGCCAAAAAAGCTCCAGTTTTGACTCATCTGTCCAAAGAACACACCCATATACTGGAAATACTGGAAATCTCCGAGAAGGATTGTGGCTTGTCAATATGCATTTTAGCAAATGCCAGTCTGGATTTTTTGTGTTTTTCTTTCAAACATGGATTCCTCCTGGGTCTTCTTTCATGGAGCCACTTTCACTCAAAAAGCGACAAATGGTTTGATCAGAAGATGACTTTCACCTTGAACTTCAGCTTGTATCTCTTTGGCATTTATCCTTGGTTCTTTTTCGACTATTCGCACTATCCTTCTGTTCAATCTGGGGTCAATTTTCCTCTTGCGGCCACACCCAGGGAGGTTGGCTGCAGTTCCATGGACCTTAAAGGTCCTAATAAAATGTGCAAAATGTGTTGTCACAGGAAAATCAAGCCACTTGGAGATGGTCTTGTAACCTTATGTTTACTATGCTTGTCTATCATTTATTAAAAAAAAACACATGCATGTTAGGGTTAATACTTCTGTCTGTGCCCCTGACCAAGGCAATAGGAAGAAATAACTAGAGTTGGAGCCCAGGTGGTTTGCACAGCGGCTGCCCACTGCACAACTAGGATGGGTTAAATGAAGAGAGTAAATTTCATTTGTATGTACATACAAAATGACTAATAAAGAGTATTCTATTCTATTCTAATCTATTTCTGATCTCCTCAGAAAACTCTCTCCTTTGTTTTCTCTGGTTCATGTTCAGTGTGGTGCACACAATGATGCCAAACAGCACAGTGACTATTTTTCTCCATTTAAGTAGGCTGAATGACTGATTACAACATCGAAGACATGTGTGATACTAATTAAAGAAACGAATTAGTTTGAAATATCACCATAGTCCAATTATTTATCTTTTCTAAGGCGTACCAACAAATGAGCCCAGGCCATTTTAGAATGAATATCTTTGTAGAGTAAGTTGTTGTATTCTTATGGACAAAGTATCCGGAGATGACTTTATGTAAAGGAGCTTTTATTCATATCTCTCGGCTGTACATGTCCACCTGACTGTCAAGGCATTGGAGAGCGCAGTTCTGGGTTTTGGCGCTTTTGCACCTAATATTTATATCCTTTCTGGGCGGGGTTACATCCGGTCAACAACATGTAAACAATAAGTAGTTCCGTATCCACAGTGAATGATAGAACATTTATCAATACACCACATAAGTTTTTTTTTTAATTTCTTCACTTTTCAGGAGAGATGAAGCATTATTTCAATGAGCTCTAAGGGTACCAACAAATTTGAGCATGTCTGTAAGCAGGTGACGATGACGCCATATCTCTTCACAGTAGCTCTTTCCCAATTGACTTCGAAAGGACCAAAGCAGTCCACTCCAGTTCTAGTGAAGGGTGGTTCACCCGGTAAGACCCTGTTCTGTGGTAGGTCTGCCATTTGTTGTTGTTCAAACAGGTCCCTGTTGTCCTCAGCACATTGTTTGAGGGCATAGCTAGCACAGCTCGGTGATGAAGTGGCACCAAATAGGTGTACAAACATCCTGTACTCCCCCAGAGCTTTGTTGATGTCTCTGTCTAGCCACCATAGAATCTGAAGTAGATCAGCATCTTCTGGCGGGACTTTTACCTGGTGGAACATGGCTTCCACATCAGCCATAGTAGCCACAGGTTCTTGACGGAATCTTGTGATGACTCCAGTCAGGGCACTAGTGAGGTCCGGCCCCTGAAGAAGTTGCTCATTCAGTGTGGCTCCCTGATAAGAAGTGCCACATTCAAATACAACAAATATCTTGTGTTTTTGTTTCTTTTTTGGGGGGATGGTACACCCCATGATGTAGAATGTAACATAACTTTCCATTGTTGTGGCTGAGGCCTTCATCGGGAACCTTCATTGTGTAGCTTTTTGTTATCATATCACTCATGAAGGTGAAGTAGTCCAATGGCTGTTCAAGACGTGATTTGGCATGCAGCTGAGAGGGCATTTGAAAATTTCTCAAAAAATAAATACATTTTAAAAATCCTCTCTTGTGCGCTTATCGCCAGTATGCCAGTGATTATGCTGTCACTGTCGTGTACACAAATAAAATTGACTTGAATTTGCTTGGTTTGCCATTTGGTGACATAGTGGCACTATTTGATAATGTACAAAGCTCATCCATACAAAGTATTAAGGCAAGCATCCTCCAGTTGGTGCTCATGGTGGAAAAAAAACAAAACAAAAACAATGTCAAACAAATAGATAGTAAGAATAACAAATAGATAATAAAAAGCAAAGGAGCAATGCTAGCCTATCATACAATGGCGTGGTGATATGTTGTCATGCAAAAAAAATCCATGTGCAGCGTTTTTTTCTCTCTCTCACCACCGCAGATTTTTGCCAGAGAAAAATACTATATGGACACACGCCCTAAGCCTTCCGCTTGAAATAGCTCACAACCAGCGCTTAAGGATACCATCATGTGGCCAGCTGATGAAAATACGATCAGATTTTTTTTTGAGGATATTTGGTTGACAACTCAGAAAGTAGACAAACACATCGTGAGAAAAATACCATTTTGGATTTTCTCCCTTTTTTGTTGTTGTTGTTGTTGTTGGTGTTTTCCAGTTGTCTAGGGTATGCAGCCACTTGCCTAGTTCCAAGTCAAGGAACAAATTACAAAGCAGAACTCCAGATGGTGATATTTGACAAAAGATAACACAAACCTGATCTTCACTGGTCATAAATCAGCTGTGATCCTAACCTCATTTTGAGCTTTCTTTTTGACATCAATGTTTATAATTATCTCTACTAATAATGGGAGCCCTCTGTTTTCATGATTGTGGTGGAGAAAGCTGTCTCTTGACACCATCTCACAAGAACACAATCTGCAACTATTATGACACCATTAACAAACTCTTCATAGTGCTGGATATAACCAACCCTGATTTGGGACATGATACACTAGTGATAACAACATTCACCTCTAGAACAAATTGCACCATGGAACGGAGGTGGTTGTTCATAGTTCAATTTATGCAACTGGAATATCCCATGCCTTATATTAGGTAATTGGCCATGAACTTTGATTGAAAATACACGGCCCACGACTACAAAACCACCATAATCCTTTTTTTTTTTTGTGAGGAGATTTGTGTTATCATCTTATTTTGACTTTATCCTGTATACTGGTCTTCACTGATCCAACAAAGACCTCAACAGCGGACCTGGAGGAAGATGTCTCCAGGTCACAACAGCAGTGAGGGCGGGTGAAGGCTGCACTAGAGAGTGGTCCCCAATCATCTTGTTTCTCCATGCCATTTGACTCTGGCTACCCCCTGCCAAGGACCGTGTGGTGGCTGCAGGCGCATTAGCCGCTCCACGTAAAAAGCTGTCACGCGCAAGCGTCCTCCCACTATGCAGCTACAGGCTCGGTCTCTACAGCCACCTGAGGACCCAGAGGGAGTGCAGTCATACTCGACCCCGAGTGGCCACCGATGATGGTGATCTTCTTTATTTGCACATCAGCGGGAAGACTGGTACACATGGCGAAGTATCGCTGTTTGAGCACAAAATAAGTTGAACTTCCTTTTTATCTTCTGAAGCCTCAAGGGTTTACCTATCTTACAGCACTTCATATAACTCACTTAGGTGTTGAGGATAAGTATTTTTAGTATGAGAAAGGAAAGATTTGACTGAACAGTTTTTTTGCCAGTTCAGATAGAATGAGCTCAGCAGGGAAAACATTGCCTGGTGTTCCACGAAGAACACAAGGACTGAAGTAAAATTAAAAATATGTTAATGGGAAGTTTTCTTAAGTGTTAGACATACATTACTTTATTCGGAAGGTATTGATTGTGTCTTTGAATGCTTTTAAAAAAATAAAGTAGACAGGCCTTTTTTTATAGCCCCATACAAATGCAAATATTATTGTTACTGGAACATTGAGGATTTTCATTGCCCTCATCAAAAGGTGTCTTGACTCCTTTAGAAAACTGTCCTCATGTCTTGTGATCCTTTTTAACCTTTAAATGAGCAGAGACAGACCAATAGGGAGAGATATGGATGTTCTAAGGAAGCACAAGTTACACTTCCTAAAGCTATGTCCAACAAGAAGATCAGGGAGCCATGAAGGTCCATTCTTAATGACACAATTTTGATCAAACTAAGGAGAGGGTACTGTCAAAAACTGTTCAGTAGACATTTAATTTCGTCATGAAATCTTCCATGCTTATCTCATTTGATATGCTAAACTTGAAAAAACAGTTATGATGCAAATCTACTACTACTACTGCTACTACTGATACTTTTGGCTGCTCCCGTTAGGGGTCGCCACAGCGGATCATCTGTTTCCATCTCTTCCTGTCCTCTGCATCTTCCTCTGTCACACCAGCCACCTGCATGTCCTCCCCCACCATATCCATAAACCTCCTCTTTGGCCTTCCCCTTTTCCTCTTCCCTGGCAGCTCCATATTAAAACATCCTTCTCCAAATATACCCACCATCTCTCCTCTGCACATGGCCAAACCATCTCAATCTTGCCTCTCTTGCTTTGTCTCCAAACCGTCCAACCTGAGCTGTCCCTCTAATACACTCATTCCTGGTGCGTCCGGGTAGCGTAGTGGTCTATTCCGTTGCCTACCAGCACGGAGATTGCCAGGTCGAATATCCGTGTTACCTCCGGCTTGGTCGGGCATCTCTACAGACACAATTGGTCGTGTCAGCGGGTGGGAAGCTGGATGTGGGTGTGTATGCTGGTTGCAGCACTAGTGCCTCCTCTGGTCGGTCGGGCGCCTGTTCGGGGGGGGGGGGGGATTGGGGGCCATAGCATGATCCTCCCATGCACTGCGTCCCCCTGGCAAAACTCCTCACTGTCAGGTGAAAAGAAGCGGCTGGCGACTCCACGTGTATCGAAGGAGACTTGTGGTAGTCTGCAGCCCTCCTGGGTTTGGCAGAGGGGGTAGAGTAGTGGCTGGGACAGCTCAGAAGATAAGGGTAATTGGCTGAATACAACTGGGGAGGAAAAAATAATATACTCGTTCCTAATCCTGCCCTTGTTCATCAAGCCCATTGAAAATCTTAACATCTTCAACTCTGCCAGCTCCAGCTCCACCTTCTGTCTTTTCATCAGTGCCACCATCGCCAAACCATACAACGTAGCTGGTCTCACTACCATCTTGTAAACCTTCCTTTTAACTCTTGCTGGTACCTTTCTGTTGTAAATCACTCCCGACATTCTTCTCCACCCACACCACCCTACCTGCACTCTCCTCTTCACCTCTCTTCTGCACTCCCTGTTACTTTGAACCTAACAACACATACATCCGGATGCTGTTCATAGATTACAGCTCGTCTTTCAACACTATCATCCCCACCATACTCCTCCCCCTTGGCCTCAACCCCTTCCTCAGTAACTGGACCCTAGACTTCCTGACCAACAGACCTCAGTCTGTCTGGTTAGATAACCACACCTCCTCCAACCTGACACAGCCTTTTTTTTCTTTCTTTTGACACAGCCTTGAGGGGCAGAGGTTCCCCTCAAGGCTGTGTTCTGAGCCCCCTACTTTTTCCCTCTTTACCCATGACTGCCTGCCAACTCACCCTTCAAATGTAATTGTTAAATTTGCAGATGACACCACAGTCATAGGACGTATCAACAACAATGATGAGACGGCCTACAGGGACAAGATTCAGCATCTCACATCATGGTGCATCACTAACAATCTTGTCCTCAATGTGCAGAAGATGAAGGAGCTGATTGTGGACTTCAGGAGCACCATAGAGAGCATCCTGACCAGCTGCATCACAGTGTGGTAGAGCAACTGCACCTCAGTAGACCAGAAAGCTCTGTAGCGGGTTGTCAAGGCAGCCCAGCATATCACCGGTACCCAACTCAACTCCCAGCCATAAAAGACGTTTATCACAAATGCTGTCTTCGAAGGGGTCTCAGCATCAGCGGAGATCCCACCCACCCCAACCATGGACTGTTCTCCCCCCCCTGCGCTCTGGGAGGCGCTACAGGAGCCTCAGATCCCATACTACCAGGCTCAAAAACAGCTTCTTTCCCCAAGCTGTTGCCCACCTGAACCTGGCTACCCACTGAATGTCTGTAAATATGTTTATATTCATGCTCTTTTTTTACTTTAGCTTTTAGTCTTCATTTGTATATATTTTATACTTTGTTTGCTATGTTTGTCTATGTCTGTCTTGCACTGTTTGGCAAAGCCGCAGCCCTCATTTCATTTTTATATGTGCCTGCACATTGTTTTTTAATGACAATAAATTGAATAGAGTTGAACTGAATTTAAACAGTTGACTCTAAGTATTTAAACTCATTCACCTTCGTCACCTCTACTCTTTGCATCCTCGCCATTCTGCTGTCCTCCCTCTCATTCATGCATATTTATTCTGTCTTGCTCCTACTGGCTTTCATTCCTCATCTGTTCAGTGGATACTGCCAACTCTCCAGGCTTTCCTCAACCTGCACCCTACTCTTGCTACAAATCACAATGCCATCCACGTACATCATAGTCCACGGAGACTCCTGCCTGATCTCGTCCGTCAACCTGTCCATCACCATTGCAAACAAAAAAGGGCTCAGAGTCGATCCTTGATGTAATCCCACCTCCACCTTGTCTCACATCTTGTCACATCTGTTATTCCTACCGCACACCTCCCCGCTGTCACATTGCCCTCATACATATCCTGCACCACTCCTACATACTTCTCTGCCACTCCGGACTTCCTCATACGATACCACACCTCCTCTCTCAGCACCGTGTCATATGCCTTCTCTAAATCCACAAAGACACAATGTAACTCCTTCTGACCTTCTCTATACTTCTCCACCAACATTCTCAAAGCAAACATTGCATCTGTAGTATTCTTTGGTGGCATGAAATCATACTGCTGCTTGCTAATCATCACATCTCCTCAACCTAGCTTTCACTACTCTTTCCTATGTCTTCATGCTGTAGCTGATCAACTAATATACCTCTGTAGTTACTACAGCTCTGCATATCACCCTCATTCTTGAAAATTGATACCAGTATGCTTCTTCTCCACTGCACAAGCACCCTCTCACTTTCAAGGATTGTGTTAAACAAATCTAGTTAAAAACTCATCTGCCATCTCACCTAAACATCTCCATGCCTCCACAGGTATGTCATCTGGACCAACCACCTTTCCACTCTTCATCCTCTTTACAGCTGCCCTCACTTCCTCCTTGATAATCCACTGCACTTCCTGATTCACTATCCCCACATCATCCAACCATCTCTCTCTCTCTCTCTCCCTCTATCTCATATTTTCTTCATTCAACAGCCCCTCAAAGTACCCCTTCCACCTTCTCAACGTATACTTCTCGCTTGTCAGCATATTTCCATCTCTATCCTTGATTGTCCTAACTTGCTGCACATCCTTCCCAGCTCAATCCGTCTGTCTAGCTAATCGTTACAAGTCCTTTTTTCCTTCCTTAGTGTCTGTCATGTGCATATACGACAGGCAAGGGAGTCGCGATTAATACGATGCTTTATTCAGCCACCTGCTTCCAGTGCAGACTGGAACAATCCCAGAATGCCCCAGTACAGAACCGCGCAAATACATATTGTTGCGTGCCCCTCCTCTTACGTACACAGCATGCTGGGCACAGTAGTTCTCATCACATCTCCCTCCTTTTAAAGAACATGTATGTTCCAATGGAAACAATAACAATGCTAGATTGGAAAACAGAGCAACAGCAATACCATATTAGCAATTTGCTAATTAACAGCATAACCAGCTAACAATGAAGACATGCACTTCAAAAATTCAAAAATTAACCTGAAGAATGGGGTAGACTGCCCAGCCCTTCGACTGAGTGTGGGGATTATTCTGCCCCATTGCTCACTCAGTATCTAAACATCATACCGCTTTGGGGGTTTTACAACTCTGCCACTGGAGGTGATGGTGAACTCAGAGGGCCTTGCAGGCACGTCCGGCTCCGTGGGAGTGCCCGATGAGGTGGCGACCGGTGGGCTGAGTTGTTCCTGCTGCAAGTCATTGCTGTCTCTGGCTGGTTGGGTTGCAACAGTTGCAGGGGCAGGCACGGATTGCAGGTGCCTGTGGTTCCATCTGAAGACAGCCCCGTCTTCCGTACACACCGTGTAGGAGCATGGCTCACCTGAGGGATTCACCACGACTGCGAGCATGTTCCACCCCTTCTGCCCGTCTAGTTTGACTCGTACTCTCTCACCTGAGTGCAGTTCGGTTAGGGCACGTGCAGAGTGTCTCCTGTCGAAGAAAAACTTATAAGCCTCTTTTGCCCTTCTGTCATTCTTCTCCACCTCCTTGTGGTCGAAGAGCTGTGGCTGGAGTTTCCTCTCCAGCACAGGCATGTTGGTCCAGATCTGGCGGCCGGTCATGAGCTGCGCGGGGCTCGCACCTGTGGCAGCAATTGGTGTGGCGTGGTAGCACATCAGTGCTAGGTGTGAGTCAGGCTGCCGCAAAATTCTTTTGGCCGTCCCGACGGCCCTTTCGGCAGCTCCATTTGCCTGGGGGAAGTGGGGGCTGCTGGTTGCGTGGCGGAAATCATAGTTCCTACAAAACTGCCTAAATTCGGCTGACGTAAACTGTGTGGCATTGTCACTAATGAGTTCCCCAGGGACGCCCCATCGTGCGAACATACCTTTCAGCTGTTCAATCACCTGTAGACTGGAGGTGGTCCGTAGCTGGGTGATCTCAATGTCCCTGGAATAATAATCAACCACCACCAGGTAGTTTTTTCCATCCTGCTCGCAAAGGTCTGCCCCAATCTTGTGCCATGGGCCGGGCGGCAGTGGTGTTGTACGTAGGGGCTCTTTATACTGTGAGGGCTTATTGATTTGGCAGAATGTGCACTGTGTAACTTTCCAGTAAATGTCCGATCTGATGCTGGGCCACCAGACAGACATCTTGGCTCTTTCACGACACTTTGTAAGGCCTTGGTGCCCTTTGTGAATCCTGTGTAGGATGTCTTCCTGATACGTGGGGGGAATTACAATCCTGTCTTGGTACAGGAGCAGCCCGTCTGCCTCGGACAGCGATGCCCTTGCAGCATGGTAGCCATGCAGATAAAAGGGCACGTGCCTCAGCCATCCCTCTCTGGTGTACCCGATCACCCTCTGCATTATGTCGTCCTGACGCGTGGCCTGCTTTAACATGTCCAGCTTCGTGTTCGACACCGGTTTGGTTTCGATCACAGCTTAGACATGCGCACGCAAATCCCCGTCTGTGTCTGCCCCGCGGCCGTCCTGGAGTGGGTTCCTGGAAAGGGCGTCGGCCACCACCAGCTGTGAACCCGGAACATACACTGCTCTGGGGTTAAAATGCATTAGACGAATTAGAAGCCGCTGGCATCTCGGCGACACTTTGTCCAGATCATATGCATTAATGAGGCGGGTCAGGGGCTTGTGGTCTGTCTGTAAGCTAAACTCAGCTAAGCCTAACAGATAACGGGAAAACCGCTCACAGGCCCACATCCCTGCAAGACGTTCCTTCTCTAACTGAGAGTATCTCTTCTCTGCATCTGTGAGAGTTCTGGAGCAGGAGGCAACAGGCTGAACTTTGTCCCCCTGAACATGCAACAGTGCTGCCCCCAGCCTGTAACTACTAGCGTCCACGCTCACAATGGTGGGCCTTGCTACATCATAGTATGCCAGGGCAGGAGTGGAAGACAACATTGCTTTTACCTTGGTGAAGGCTTGCTGTTGGGGCTCCCCCCACTGCCACTCTGCGTCTTTCTTCAGCAGCTCACTCAACGGGTGTAGCACAGATGACAGTTCAGGTAGAAACCTCCCCAGATAATTTACCATACCCAGCCACTGTCTCACCTGAGGGACATTCTCGGGGCTCTGCATGTCTGAGATGGCCTTCACCTTGCCTGGATCTGGTTTGATGCCGTCTTTGCTGATGATGTGCCCGAAATATTGCAACTCACTCCTGCTGAAGCGGCATTTCTCCCAGTTGAGCTTCAGCCCCGATGTTTTGATTGTCTGCAGTACTGCCTCCAAGTTTCTATTGCGCTCGTCCTGGTCCTTGCCGTACACGAGTATGTCATCCATGACGACGACCGTGCCCTTGTGGTCTCTCAGCAGAATGCACATTTCCCTCTGGAAGATCTCCGGTGCCGATGTGATGCCGAACGGGAGCCACTGGAAACAGAACCGCCCTCTGGGAGTAATGAAAGTGGTTAGTTTTACACATCTGGGATCTAGCGGAATTTGCCAGAAGCCAGACGATGCGTCTAGCGCTGTGAAAACCCCTGCCCCTGCTAACTTTGGCATAATGTCCTCCAGCGTGGGAAGCATAAACAGCTCGCGCTTAACAGCCTGGTTTAACCGCTTAAGGTCCACATAGATCCGTATCTTGCTGTTCTTTTTGACTACGGGCACCATGGGTGCACACCACTCTGTGGGCTCAGTCACTTCTGTGATGATCCCCAAGGACTGCTTGTGTTGCAGCTCATCGTCCACTTGAGGGAAAGGGACCCTGCGTGGCGTGCTGAGGGCATAAGGCTGTATATTGGGCTTAAGCTCAATCATGACAGGTTCACAATTAAGCAATCCAATGTCCCCGAAAACATCTTCGCTAACCTGATCTGTTCTAAAAACCAGGCCCATTTCACATGCAGCTCTGCGACTCAATAGATTGTTGGCATTTGGCCCTTTTATCACAAAAATCCAAATTTTGTGCATCTTCCCCCGTCTCTCCGTGCACGCCACAAAATTCCCCGCACACTGAAGTGCTCCCCCTGGGCTTCTCAGGTCGATTGATGTTTTAACCAGCTGTGGCCGTTCAGGCAGTGACCTATATGCAGTCTGTGACATGGTAGTGATGTCCGCCCCTGTATCGATTTTAAAATTAACCAACTTGCCACAGATAGGTAACTCCACTTGCCACTTTTTCTCAAAATCCATCCCCTCAATGCAACCAAGAAAGTAGGGTCGGCTTTCACTTTCCGCTTCGCCCTCATACGCATCATCCTGGTAAACAACCTCCCTCACGTCTCTGGTTTTGCATACGGCAGCAAATTGTCCCAGCTTGTCGCATTTCCTGCAACGCCTGTTGCGTGCAGGGCATTCCTGCTGCTGCCCGTGCGCGCGATTACATCGGGGGCAGGCTGTTTTGGGCCGCTGTGCGTTTCCGTCGCCCTTATTGTAGTGGTTGCTAGCGTTACTGCGGTCGCGGTTGGCATTGGCGCCCTGTGCTTTGCTAACTGCATTCAGTTCAGCTGTAATTCCTTCCGCATTTTGCTGTTTAACCTGCTCGAATTGACGGACCATTTGCACCGCTTTTCCTAGCGTGAGCTCATCTTCCATCTGCAACTTCTGTGACACGTCTCGGTCAGCAACTCCGATCACAACTCTATCACGAATATGCACTTCCTTTAATGCCCCGAACTCGCAGTGTTCTGCCAACTCATGTAAACTCCTAACAAAGGCCTCGACAGTCTCTCCAGCTCTCTGCGAGCGCTGGTGAAAACATGCACGTTCGTAGAAGACATCTCTCCGTGGCACGAAATGCTCGTTGAGTTTACTGACCACCCTGTCATAATCGTTAGCGTGAGAAGCCTCTTCGAACGTAAATGAATTAAAAATAGCTTCTGCATCTTTCCCTATTGCGTATATCAAGGAATTGACTTGGATCTCACCTTCCTCCGCATTTAGCTTGGTTGCTAGTCGAAACCGGGAAAACCTCTGAATCCAAATCGGCCATGCCGCCGGTTGCGTGAAATCAAATGCCTCGGGGGGATGAAATTTTGCCATCACTCGTCTCACCGGACCAACTCCGTTCCCGATTATTGAGGTAAGTGGATTCGAAGATCTTCTGACACCATGTCATGTGCATATACGACAGGCAAGGGAGTCGCGATTAATACCATGTTTTATTCAGCCATCTGCTTCCAGTGCAGACTGGAACAATCCCAGAATGCCCCAGTACAGCACCGCGCTAAAACATTGCGTGCCCCTCCTCTTACGTACACAGCATGCTGGGCACAGTAGTTCTCATCACAGTGTCTAACCTCTCATACAAGTCACCATACCCCTTTTCCTTTTCCTTGACCACCTCTCTCTTTGCTTTACGCCACATTTCCTTGTACTCCTGTATACTGTAGCGAACGTAGAAGCAACGACAAAGGTAACTTTGTAGCCCCTTTATTGAACTCACACAGAAACAAAAACTTACAGAAATGTGACACAATACATGGGCGTCATCTACTCGAACAACAAAGTTGTTCAGGGTTTCAGTTCCAAGGTTACACAACACAACAGAATGACAACTACAACTGCACCACAACAAATAGTAATCACATAAACACATAAAACCACATAAAACACTTACAAAACATTTAATAACAACTGACAATCTGCACGCAGTGCCTGATGGGTAAAACAGGACAATTGGCACAATTCTGACGGGGTAGCAACTTCGCTACATTACCCCCTCCAGCGTGTCGCCTGTCCTCAGCTGACAACAAAGTCCCAATAGCGAAGGGGAAGCTGTCTCCGTCGCCGCGGGGGCACGGGTCCCTGTTCCCCACTGTCTGTCCGGTTGGTAGGGCCTGTGGGTGTAGGAGGGACCGTCCCGGGTGGGCTAAACTGATCTACAGGTTCTTCAGCCAAGGGGCGGTAAGGTGCCAAACGGTCCCGGTGCAGAACTACCACCCGCCCCCGGACACACAGTTTCACCCGGTACACAACATCCGAAAGCTGCTCCAATACCTCACAGGGCCCCACCCACTGGCTGGCGAGCTTGGGGGAAGACTCCTCTCTTCCGGGTTGGGTTGAAGACCCACACCTTTGCTCCTGGGGTGAAGGAGCAGCCTGACAACGAGTGTCATATGCCCGCTTTTGTTTTGCACCTGCCTGTTCCTGATGCTGCCGAGCAAACTCATGTGCCTCGGCCAGACGTTGTTTGAGGTCCCGCAGATACTCGAAACCGGGTATCTTGGGAAGGTCAGTACCCGGGGGCGTGCCAAAGGCTAAGTCCACAGGGGTCCGCAGTTCTCTCCCGAACATGAGCGCGGCCGGTGTACACCCAGTACTTTCTTGTACTGCCGACCGGTACGCCCACAGGACCAGGGGTAGATGACAGTCCCAGTCTCGCTGGTGCCGTGAGGTGACAATAGCGAGTTGTGTTGTGAGCGTTCGATTGAACCTCTCCACCAGTCCGTCGCTCTGGGGGTGGAGGGGCGTTGTCCTGGTCTTCTTCACCCCCATGCGTTGACACACCTCAGCGAATACCTGTGCCTCGAAGTTCCGCCCCTGATCGCTGTGTATTTCTTCGGGCGCACCGAACCGACAGAACATCTCACACACCAGCCGCTCGGCTGTAGTGGCAGCGCTCTGGTCTGGGACCGCATACGCCTCAGGCCATTTGGTAAAGTAGTCCATGGCCACAAGGACGTACCGGTTTCCATTGTCTGTGGTGGGAAATGGGCCAAGAAAGTCCACACCGACCCGTTCCATGGGGGCCCCCACCTGATATTGTTGTAGAGGGGCATGGGAGCATCTGGTTGGTCCTTTCTTGGCAGTGCAGGCATCACAACAGTGCACAAAAAGTTCAGTGTCATGCCTGCATCCGGCCCAGTAGAACCGTTGGCGCAGTTTGTTCAGCGTCTTTGCCACCCCATAGTGACCTGCCCCCACCGAGCCATGGGCTGCCCGTAGCACTCGTTGGCGCCAGTCCTTGGGCACCAGTAACTGCCACACACTTCTTCCCCGGCCCGGCGCTTGCCAGTCCCGGTACAACAGTCCATCACGCCGGGCCAAGGTGGCCCACTGGGAAAAGTAGGCCTTGGTCTCCACCGACATGGCAGAGACAGGTTGCCAGTGGGGGCGTGCCTTGGCGTCGACCCACTGTCCCACCCTGGCCAGGGTGGGATCACTATCCTGCGCTGTTTGCCACTCCTGCTTGTCCATTGCCATCAGCCACGCCTCCTCTGGCTCAACCTGCCGCGTAGTGGACACTTGGAGGATTGCTCTGTCTCGCTCCTCTTGGCGCTCACAATGTCTACAATCCTTGCAGGGAAGACGGGAGAGGGCATCTGCATTGCTGTGCAGGCGCCCAGCTCGGTGCTGGGTCTCGAAGTCGTAGCTCTGCAGCTCCTTAATCCACCTCGCCAACTGGCCTTCGGGCTCCTTAAAGCTGAGCAGCCAGATCAGGGCCGCATGATCCGTCCGCAGGAGAAAGGTCTGGCCATAGAGATAGGGGCGAAAATGATTGAACGTCGCGACCACCGCCAGGAGCTCGCGTCGTGTAACGCAGTAATTGCGTTCAGGGCGGCTCAAGACACGACTGTAGTAAGCCACCACTCTCTCTCCCCCAGCAACTTCCTGAGACAGGACGGCCCCCAGCCCCACACTGCTGGCGTCTGTGTCCACGATGAAGCGGCACTTAGGATCAGGAAGGGCCAGGATGGGTGCAGTGATCAAGGCGGTGCGGAGCCGGGCAAAGGCGGCTGCACAGTTGTCGTCCCAGTGGAACTCCCGTCCCTTCTCGGTGAGACGGTGTAGGGGACTGGCAATGGAGGCAAAGTTGTGGACAAAACGTCGGTAGTAGGATACGAGCCCCGTGAAGCTGCGCACCTCGCTGACGTTTCGCGGAACTGGCCATTTCTCGACCGCCTCCACCTTAGTAGGATCAGGGGCCACGCCCTCTGCCCCCACCACATGGCCCAAAAACTTGGTCTCACGTCGAAGGAGGTTGCATTTCTTGGGGTGCAGGCGCAGGCCCGCCCCCCGAATGGCTTGGAAGACCTGACGGAGGTTCTCTAGGGCCAGCTCGAAGTCAGCGGCATGAACCAGAAGGTCATCAAGGTAAACCACGCACCGGTTGTGGGGAATGTGAGCCAGCACCCTCTCCATTAGTCTCTCGAACGTGGCGGGGGCATTGCAGAGACCAAAGGCCATCACACGAAACTGCCAGAGTCCCTGACCGATGGTGAAGGCTGTCTTGGGTCTGGCTTCTGGTGCCAGCTCCACCTGCCAGTAACCGCTCCGTAGGTCAAGTGAGCTGAACCACTGTGACTCTGCGATGTGGTCCAGAGCGTCGTCAATGCGGGGCAAGGGGTAGGAGTCCTTGCGAGTTGCATTGTTCAGCCGACGAAAGTCCACACAGAACCTCCAGGTGTCATCTTTCTTTTTGACCAGGATGGCAGGGGCGGCCAAGGGCTATTGGATGGCTCTATCACCCCAGCCGCAGCCATCTCTAGAATCATCCGCTCTGCAGCTTCACGCTTGGCAAGCGCTAACCGGTAGGGTCGCAGTCTGATGGGTGGGGTTGTACCAGTGTCGATTGTGTGCTGCACCAGGTTGGTCTGGGTGCACTCCTCTTCGCGTGCAGCGAAAATCTCAGCAAACTGTTGGAGCAGGTCTTTCAGCTGTTGACTCTGCTGAGGGTCCAGCCCTTCACTGCTCCGCTGATACAGCTCCTGGATGGCGGCAACAGTGTCCGGCGAGGGTGTCTGAGGAATGGTAGCCTCAATGAGGGTCGTCGTCATTGTTGGTGGGCTGGGCAGTGTCGTCATCCCCTCGGTTGGCAGTGGAGGTGGGGGTGGCGGCGGCGACATGGTGACAGGTGGAGTTGGCTGGATGTGGATACATCCCACCTTCCTCTCTGGACGGCGCCGGAGGGCCAGGGTCTCTGTGCCAAGGTGAATGGCATTGCTCGACACATCGACCAGAGCCCCCCAGCGAGTCAGCAAATCCAGCCCGATGATGCAAGGGTCTTGTATTTCAGCCAACCAAAACTCGTGGGTGGCTGCAACTTTCCCTGCCCGCAACTGCAGTGCTCTCTTCCCCAGCATGCTGGTTAGTTCCCCAGTCACAGTTCTGATTTTACAGGTGGTGGGCCTCCACTCTGTCTCTGGTAGCACCCCTGGACGCACAATGGAGATGGTGGACCCTGTGTCCACAAGGGCCCAGCAGCGGTGTCCACCAATGGAGCAACAAAGATAGAGACCGTGTGTGTGGCCCACTCTACCGATCTGGGAAGAGTTCTTAATGGGGGATATGGTCGGTTGGCTGGGTAGCAGTCTCCCCGCGGTGCCACCCCATTCAAGTTTTCCGACTGGGGAGTGCTACGGCGTCGTGGTGCAGGGGCAGGGCATTCAGGGGCCTTGTGCCCCGCTTCTCCACAGCGGTAGCATGGATCATGAGGCGACCAAGGTCTGAAGGGTGGTTGGCGTCGGCCTGGTTGCTTTCAGCGTGGTGACGGACAAGCCTGGCAGACGACCCCTCTTTCGACGTCTCCTTCATCTGCGTGGACCTCAGCCTGACGCACTCGGGGTCTTGGTTGGTTGTGTGGGGCCATCACAGCCTATACCCTCTCTGCCTCTTCCAATGAAGTCTTGAAGGCTGTAGGTGCCGTGATGCGGAGGTGCTCCTTCAACCTCTCTGGGGTGAGCCCCTGGATGAAGGCACTCAGGGCTAACTCGTCACGAGCTGCTGGATCAAAGGTGGGGTAGCCACGATGTGCAATGAAGTGCACGTCTGCTGCATAGGTTCCCAGGATCTCGCCCTCTTGGCGGCGCCGGCGGGCCAGTCGGTCTCGCATGCTGTCAGTAGAGACCCGTTGACCAAAGCGTCGGTCTAAAGCAGCGGCCAGTGTCTCGTAATCCTGCTGTTCTGACGGCATAAGGTCGAGCAATACCTGCAGCGCATTCCCTTCGAGCGCCAGGGCAACATGGGCAGCAGTGTCTTGGGTGCTCCACTGGTTGTGACTTGCTACCAGTTTCACTTGAGCTAGGTATGGCTCCAGGGCTGTGATGCCCGCATACCGTGGGAGCTTGAAGATGCTTGGGGATGGCAGCATCACATTAGCAGGGGGTGCTGGGGTTGTAGTGACGTTGGTCAGCAAAGTGGTGACGGTGACCGGTGACGTAGTGGCGGCGGCCGGCGGCGACATGGCGGCTGTTGATAGTGGATGGGCGGCGGCCGGCACTGGCGATGAGACGGGGGTGGAGACGGCGGCGGCTGGCGATGACATGGTGGCGGCCGGCGGCGGAATGACGGCTGCTGGTAGTGGGTGGGTGGTTGGCTTCGTCGGCCCTTCCTCCGCGGGACGTCTTCTTCCGAGCGGCGATGCTCTCTCCCCGGGAAAGCTCTTTTTCCAGACACTCGATGAAGTCCTCAATCTCGCGGAGTTCTACATCGAAGCTTCTTCTTGACGTTGCCATCTTCGATTTGTGGGTATTGGCTGCAATCTCACTTCTGACACCGGTGTGGCGAACGTAAAAGCAACGACAAAGGTAACATTGCAGCCACTTTATTGAACTCACACAGAAACAAGAACTTACAGAAATGTGACACAATAAATGGGGGTCATCTACTCGAACAACAAAGTTGTTCAAGGTTTCAGTTCCAAGGTTACACAACACAACACAATGAAATCTACAATTACACCACAACAAATAGTAATCACATAAACACATAAAACCACATAAAACACTTACAAAACATTTAATAATAACTGACAATCTGCACGCAGTGCTTGATGGGTAAAACAGGACAATTGGCACAATTCTGACAGGGTAGCAACTTCGCTACAATACTTTCTTCATCTCTCTGACTATCCGACTTCTTCTTTGCCAACCTCTTCCTCTGTATACTTTGCTGTACTTCCTCATTCCAACATCAAGTCTCCTTGTCTTCCTTCCTCTGTCCAGATGACACACCAAGTACCTTCCTAGCTGTCTCCTTCACTATTTCTGCAGTGGTTGCCAATCCATCTGGCACCGCTTCACTACCACCCAGTGCCTGTCTTAACTCCTCCCTGAACTCCACAAAACAGCCCTCCTCCTTCAACTTCCACCATTTGAACCTTGACTCTGCCTTGACTCTCCTCCTCTTCTTGAGCTCCAGAGTCATCCTACAGACGACCATTTGATGCTGCCTAACTACGTTCTCTCCTGTCACCACCTTGCAGTCTCTAATCCATTTCAGATCACACTTCTTACATAAGATATAGTCCACCTGTGTGCACGTCATCCTGCCCCCCTTCTTGAAATATGTATTCACCACAGCCATTTTCATCCTTTTCACAAAATCCACCACCATCTGTGTCTCCACATTTCTCTCCTTGACACCATACCTACCCATCACCTCCTCATCACCTCTGTTCCCTTCACCAGCATGCCCATTGAAGTCCGCTCCAACCACCGCTCTCTCCTCCTTGGGTACACTCTCCACCACTTCATCCAACTCACTCCAGAGTTCTTCTTTCTCTTCCATCTCACACCCAACTTGCGGGGCATATGCGCTGATCATTCATCACCAAACCTTCAATTTATAGCTTCATACTCATCACTGTGTCTGACACGCTCTCCACCTCCAACACACTATTGATATCCTCTTCCTTCAGAATTATCTCTAATCCATTTCTCCTCCCATCCACACCATAGTAGAAGAGTTTGAATCCACCTCTGATGTTCCTGGCTTTACTCCCCTTCCACCTGATCTCTTGTACACACAGTATATCTACCTACCGTCTTTCCATCATATCAGCCATCTCTCTCGCTTTACCAATCATAGTGCCAACATTCAAAGTTCCGACTCACCTACACACTCCTACCCTTCCTCCTCTCCCGATGCCTTTGGGCATGCCTTTCCCCTCTTCTTTGCCCAACAGTAGCATAGTTTCCATCAGCACCCTGCTAGCCAACAGTTCCGGTGGCGATCATTGGCAACCCAAGCCTCGACCGATCCGGTGGGGAAATCTGATCTATGAGCCGCATATTTAATTTGGCAAAGGTTTTAGGCCGGATGCCCTTCCTGATGCAACCCTCCTTATTTATCCGTGCCTGGGACCAGCACTAAGAATGCACTAGCTTGTGCATCCTCAGTGGCTGGGTTCCTGTTATGATGTATGTTATAATATTAATACATTATTAAGCCAGAATGGTACCATAATGATAAGCCATGATTGTCATCATTAGTTTTATTATTATTAAACAATGTCATTATGCCAATTTAACACTAGTTTGTTGCATCATTTTACCAACGTGTCAGAATGTCAGTATCCTGATATTAATATTGTGTCATCGTCACAATATTTCTTTATAATATAATATAATATATATATAGTGTCATCATCACAGTATTTCTTTATTTCACAATAACATTGTCAATACGTCATAATTTGCAATATCATACAATGTTGACAATGGCAATCTTGATGCTTTGCGTCCCTCCCCGTTCCTCCTTACGCCCAGCTAATACTGATGTATACAAACACACGTGTGCTAGGACATAGCCTATGAAACATCGTTCATTTGGAGGATCAATATCGGGATGTCTTCATATCGATCTATTGCCTTTACGGAACAAAGAGGGAAGTTTCAAGGAAGTGAAAGTGAGTAACTGTATTCGGCTTCGTAAGACCTCCAGTCGGTTAAACTCAAAAGAGACATATGAAGTCAATTTTGTCTGTCGGTGGCTGATGTTTCATCTTTTTGTAATCCAGAGAAACTTGAGAGAGAACCCAGTCGTTTACCACACCCACCCCATGACGCAATCATTTCCTTCACTGAGTCCCCCCGCTAAACGCTCGGTGCAGCACAGCGATCGGCCGACGCCTATTGAGTTAAAAACGGGTAAGTTACAAATCCTCTTTCGTCTTAAACTAGTTTCGCCCAATAAAGGCAAATATCGTAACTTCGATTCGTGCCATTCCTCCGAGAGGCCCACAGCAGCTCTCGACTTTAACGACGATCGGTAAAGTAAATGGGTCATCTTAACGCCGAGGCTGTGTGAAATGGCGGTGATTGTGGAGATCTCGTGTTATTTTAGCTAATGTCAACCGGCCGGGACAGGGGAGTGGAGGGGTACTTGGGCTCTCAACAAAGCTTACTAACATGTTAGTGCCAGCTGAATAGAGAGGATGATGGACATTTTAGTTAGCGTTTCGCAGGATATGACAGGGTGTTGTTTGGAAAAATATACTTTTTCTTCTTCTTCTTCTTCTCCTTCTCCTTCTCCTTCTTCTTCTTCCTTTTTTTTTTTAAATCAAGATGGGGAATACGTTTCTGGGTATGTTACATATGCATTCAAAGTCACAACACCCCGGTCGGCTTACATGGTATTAGCTCTGTGTCTGTTGAGACAAGGACTGTCTCGTGTAAAGCCTTCGTCTTTCGTTGTTGCTTCTCAAGTTCACATTTAATGTCGAGCTTATCTTATTTTCATCTATTTTTGTATCAACATCTATTTGCACGAATCGATTTCTTACGTTTTGCCTCTGCAAACAATGCAATATTCACAGGAGAGTTAAAGTTAACCAAATATACTGTAATATAATGTATGCAAAACTAGTTCCAGCTTAAAGTCCATGTTTGCCCTGAACTGGTATTTCAATGAAACATAATGTGCTATATATAACATACTTAAGTTCAAAGGCTGATGGTTTGGGAATCAAGTGGTGGTGTGTTCATTTGAATTTACCCTCACATATATATGGTACAGTGTTAGGGGTAAGTTGTAGTTTTTTTTTTGGATCTGAAACGGACTTGACCAGACCTTGAATATGGCTGACAGCCAAGCATTGACAAGACAGTGATACCGGAGGGGGAAATGGCTCTTGCTAATTTTCAAATTCAGTTCACTCAAAAGCTCTCTGATGGTGATGAGTTAACTCCATCTCATGATGGACAAGGTAGCCGTTTGCTGCAACAAGTCAGAATTGAGTTAACACACACACACACACACACACACACACACACACACACAGCGTTCACAACTACAGGGTCTTGTTTGTGAGACTTGCACAGACCAGCAATCTCATTTCAAATGTAATGGGAAAACTCTGATAAAACATTGGCAAATTGTGCTGATGTTGCCTGCTCCATGATCAAACTAAGCCTGCAGAGTAGTTCTCTTATCAGTGGAGGGGACTGGACAAGTTGCCCAGTGTGCTGATTCTGCCATAGTAACTACAGCAAAGTGAAGGGGAGGAAGTCACCAGATAGCATCTGTTTCAGTACCATCATGGTGCCACAGCATGAATATTTCCCAGTTAAATCTTGAGACTCAGTATTGCAAATTTGATTTTGTGATATTTTATGAGCCATTTTACATCTCCTTTCTTAACATTTGACTGTATTGAAAATGAGATCCATTTAGATAAAACAAAATTTGTGGAGTAAAATATGTGTGTGTGTGTGTGTGTGTGCGTGCGTGCATGTGTGCATGTGTGTATGTTGTGTGAAATCTACAGGATTTCATGTTAAATTAACAATTGGATATCAGTGACTGCTCTAATGACTAACAAAGCTACCTCAACCACGACCAGGGCTACTGTTAATAACAGTTATATTAACCGTCATCAGCAAGAAAACAACAGTATGGTACAATACCACATAAGTACCAGACTGTGATTAATATAATATTGTCATTTGTTTTTGAAGGATCATTCAGAATACAAATTTAAACATAGAAGGCTAAATGGTGCAATCCCGCTGTCATTGGTGGCAGTCTGACCTCCTGTAATATCTTTATTTGTTCATAAAATATATTTTTTTCTTTTAGAAAAATCCTTAATGTGGTGAAAACAGTGTTGTCACACTGTTCATTGTTTCTAATGCATATGCTCTCCAAGATGGAAATGTAACAGTATTTTTTCATAAGTGCTCGGAAAGTTTCTCAGATCTTAGTTGATTAGCCTGTTGCTGAAATAAAACCCCACAACCTTAATGAAGGTCATTGATTGAATAAATAAATGATATTTATTATTTGAATAAATAGTTGATTTTTGAAGCATAAACAGAAAAAATGTTTATTGGGAGTTCCCAAGTGAGCAATATTACTCACCTCTCAAGCAACACTGATTTATTTAGTATACTGCAGCATCCATTTTGACAATTGCCAAGGGCTCTCCTTAAATAGTATTGTATTGGCATAAAATCTGGATATTGCGTATTGTGACACACTACGTTTGCCCTGAAACCATTACCTTTTCATAGTGTGTGTGTGTGTGTGTGTGTGTGTGTGTGTGTGTGTGTGTGTGTGTGTGTGTGTGTGTGTGTGTTTACCTCATTATCGCTGGTCACTCGGGGTAGAGTATGACTTTTTTTTTTTACTACTTTATTAATCCCCGTGGGGAAATTCTTTCTCTGCATTTAACCCATCCTAGCTGTGTAGCTAGGAGCAGTGGGCAGCCACCATGCAGTGCCCTGGGACCAACTCCAGTTCATCTTGCCATGCCTCAGTTAGGGTCAGATGGTGGTGGCTGGGACCATATATTGCTTTAGTAGCGTCGAAGAAGCTTCTGGTATCATTAGATTCTGCAAGGTGTTGGATCTCAAGGGCCTTTTTCATCCACCACTAGTTCTTCAATTCTCAGACCCAGCTTTGGACGGCTGATTTTGGTCTTGCATGGGCAGCTTGTTTATTTTGACAGTTGATGTCATTCTGCCAGATGGTAAAGGCTTGCCTCTTGATGTTGACCGTTGGATTTCCAGGTCATTCTCATCAAACCAATCTTGGTGGTTCGTCATCTTATGTCCAAGAGTGGTTTTACAGGTGCCAGTGATTGCAGTACTGAGCATGGCCTGGAACTGTTGACAAGAGAAGGTATCAGTCAGTCATTCGAGGTTGCACTTTGGGCGGCTCTGCTTTTTCTGCACCCATCTTTTCTGATGAAGATGGGTGGACAGTGTGAAACGGATAAGGTGGGGGTCAGTCCAGCAGTCTTCTGCACTAATCATCACTCTGGTATTAAGTACCTCTCGTCTGTCTCTTTGATGGACGATAATATAGTCAATGAGGTGCCAAATGTTAGAACGAGGGTGCCTCCTGGTTGTTTTAAGTTTGTTCTTCTAGTGGAAGAGTGTGCTGGTGATGGTTAGTCTGTGTTCTGAGCATGTTGTAGGATGCCATTGGAGTTTGTGTTTCCAATTCCTTCCTTGCCAATTATGCCTCTCCACAAGTTGTAAATTTGTCCCATGCTGGCATTGAAATTTCCAAGCAGGATTAGTTTATCCTCTTTGGGGTCTTGGGTGAGAAAATTGCCCAGGTCAGCATAGAAGGTCTCCATTACATCAACTTGTAAGTTAAGTGTTGGAACATATACACTGATGACAGTGACGCTTTGGTTATTTACAAGCACCAGTTGTATTGTCATCAGGCGTTCATTGATGCCCAGAGAAAGCTCAGCAAGGGGGCAAATGAGGCTGTTTTTGATGGCAAAGCCAACACCATGGATCCTCGGCTCATCAGCTGCTTTTCCTTTCCAGAAGAAAGTGTAACCACCCTTCTCCTCTTTGAGCTACCCTTCGTCGGCCAGTCAGGTTTTAAAGAGTGCACCAATATCAGTCTGGAGTCTTCTCAGCTCTCAGGGGATGATGGCAGTACGCCGTTCCGGTCGATTGCTGGATTGATTGTCCAAGAGGGTTTGTATGTTCCAGGCTCCAAAATATACGAGTTGCTGTTTCTGACTGCATGGTGGTGATCCCTCTGGATGGAGTGGTCTAGACAGGAGGTATGAGACAGACTGGTTAGGGCACCTTTTCTAGCCCCTCCCTCAACTGGGGTGAGCAGAGCGGATAGGGACTATTCAGTCGTGGGTGCAGCAGCCAAGAAGCCGCTCTGCCTCAGTCCCAGGGCTTGGCAACTGATCTACACCCACCGCCTGTGTGCCAGGTTGTGGTTAGGGGCTGCTAGACTTAGCTATCATGCCCCTGTCACCTCTTACTGGTCACCACAGTGCTTTGACCCAAGGATGTATATATGTTGATTTCCTTGCGGAAAGATGCCTGTGTGTGACAGCTCTTTATGTGGAGAGGCTGATGCTCTTGCAGCCACCACATGGTCCTTGGCAGGGGGTGGCCAGAGTCCAATGGCACTTAGAACCAAGACGATTGGGGACCACCCTCTATTGCAGCCTTCATCCCCTTCACTGCCATTATGACATGGCGACCTCTTCCACAAGTTCTGTCGTTGAGGTCTTTCTTGGATCGTACTTCGTCTGGAACCTCCCCCTTGACCTATCCGCCTTGGGTGACCCTACCAAGAGCTAAGCTGCAGACGGCATAGCTCTTGGATCATTAGCACTAGGGATCGACCGATTCTTGGTCTGGCCGATTATCGGCTTAGATATTTGTCATTTTTCATATTATCGTTATCGGCATATTTTTATCGGCCAAGCCGGCATTTTGTTTTAAATCACATATTGAAAATGATTTCCTTACATACAGAAAAAAGGTTTTGAAATAATCACATGAAGAGGAGAGATATAAAAAGAGGAGAAAGGGGAAACCTGTAGAAAAACGGCAAGCAAGAATGGTCAGGGTGTGTGTTCAAAAGCATAACTACAGCATTATCAGGAGTAAAATCTATTAGACACTCCAATAAATGCAGCAATCAAATGTTGCTGCACAGGAACAAGGTTATGAAAATAAACTTCAAAATGACGCTACAACCTTTATATAGCTGGAACTCACCAGAACATTTTTTCAAGGCATTTCTAAATTTTGCAAAAGTCTTTAAACATCAGGATTGGCAACATCATTCCTTGAGAATACATTATTGACAGTTGCTTTTGAAAACTGTCATAAACTTTCATAAAGGGAGAGAGTGAAAGCCAACTATTTGGTAAACTGGTAGGGCTGTCAGTGAACGTTCCAAATTCGTATATAATTGAATCGTGGGAGAAAAAAAAACCACACGGAGGGTTTCGTCTGTCCCTTTCCTCAACTTCTGTGCTGGCTACTCCTGATGAATCTCCAAACTGGGATCGCACAGACTCCCATCTACTGCAGGTAATACACTGACTATTGATAAGTACCTAATGCAACCCCACTTCAAAAAACCCGAACTATCACTTGAGAAAGGGAACATAATGACACTAATGTACATTTTTCCATTTAGTTCAGTCAAAGCCTGCGGGGAGCACTTTAACCAATTTATGTGGAATTATTTTAGTATTATAATTATTCAGTTTGATCGAAGTTTACTTCCTGCTGTCCATGCTGTTTAATTCATTCTATTTTCATGTTTTGGAAGTTATTTAATTTAAATTTAAAAAGAATTCCACTCAGATTGCTATCGAGGGCCTTGAAAATCATGCACTTCATTTTTTCAAATATTTTCTGTTTTACACAAAATTCAATCAAACATGTTCATTTAAAGGCAGCCTTGTGTTGGGGTTTGTGTTGCTGTAAATTTTGGCACAGAATTTTTTACATTTACTGCAACTGAATATCGGCTCCAAATATCGGTTATTGGCCACCTTAACTTACCAATAATCGATATCAGTATCGGCCCTGAAAAAACCATATCGGTCAACCCCTAATTAGTACACGCAAGCTTCTCCACCACTGCAAGGTGGCGATCCAGGAGGAGCGTCTTTGTCTTTAGCTACAGTGATGATGGGACACAGGATTTTAGGTAGATGAGACAAAAGTGTTATTGACTAAGATAAATAGAATCCAAACCCATAAAACTATTTCCATGGAGCCGGGCCCTCTGTAGTGGCTCTCACTTGCTGTGTGGAGAGCCCTTAAGGAACGGCTGGCTGGAACTTTAGCCCCTTTTAACTCTCCTTACTAAAAGCTTTGGTATTTGGCTAATCTGAGTGGGTGTACTGCATAGGTCAGTGCCTAGTCACTTGCCTGGCCTGTGTGTTTGTATGTGTAGTTGCTTGCATCCTTTTAAGCCAGGTCTGTTTTTTGGACTGATTCTTGCCCCAGTCTATGTCTCATATATTGTCAATTAACATGAGTTGCATCGTTTTCTTTGCCCCATCACTCTCACTCAACTTTGTCATTTCAATAGATGTCACTTGCTTGATTTTAGTTAGTTAGGTTTATTGTCCCCGAGGCGGGAATTCTTTTCCACAGCATTGTACATCACAGGGAGAATCAACATTACACTTAACACACATCATCACACAACAATAACAGACAATAATACATGAAATGCAACACAACAGCGGCAGGCAAAACAACATGAAAACAAGACTCATAGTTCCCTCGACGAGTTACCCTGTTTAGGGCTGCTGTAGCTGCAGGTACCAGGCATTTGCCAAAGCGAGCCATTATGCACCTCAGAGACCTTTACCTGCGCCCAGGGGGCAGTACAGTGAAGTGCCGATTGAGTGGGTGTAGGATGTCCTGTGGTGTTGTATTTGTAATGCGTGTGATGGCCCTACAATTGAACTCTGAAAGGTTTGGTGTGGGGAGATCTATTACCTTGGCAGCAGTGTTGGTTATGCATGTGAGTTTGAATCGGTTTGTGACAGAGGATGTTAAAGAAACAGGTGGAGCAGTAAGTAGAGCAGGATGGGTTGGACAATACTTTGGTATTGGGGCGGCATGGCTCAGGAGGTAGAGTGGGTCATCCAGTAATTGGAAGGTCGCTGGTTTGATCCCTGGCTCCTCAAGAGAGCGTCTTGAAGTGTCCTTGAGCAAGACACTGGTGAACCCCTTACTGCCCCTGATGAGCAGGTTGGCACCTTGCATGGGAGTCTCCGCCATAAGTGTATGAATGGGTGAATGTGAGGCATACATTGTAAAGCACTTTGAGTGGTCGGCATACTAGAAAAGTGCTATATAAATGCAGTCCATTGCCAATTACCATTTGGTACAACAGTAGAAGGAGATGGGGGGTGGGGGGGCAGACTTGGACTTATTTGAGTTCATGGATGACTGATAGTCTTTAATGGATCCTTTTTGAATGTTCTTTGTGTGCTGGTCAAGATTGAAATACTGTATAGGCCTAGATATCAAAAAGCTTTGTCAAATGAGGATTTAACATTTTTGGTTTGTTTTTTTGTTTTTTTTCTCTCTCTTATGTTTGTCACTCTCACTAATGACTATCACTGGAGTGTTAAATGGGTAGCTTGCGTTTTGCTATTAGTAATGCTTTGATGGTGGAGCCCTTCAAGTTTTGTTCTCATGTTTCTGTGTCTTTTAGTGGGTTTTTTTTTATGAGTCGGTTGTTATGCTGTGAAAAAGGAAACAAAAAAAAGGGAAGTGAGATTTTTTCCATATCGAGATCAACCATAGAACAGCCATTCCCACTCTAATACAAGACAGCTCACTTACAACAGCTTGGACAATTTATCCTGATTTTCTTGAGGGCACGTCTTTTCTATAACGAGATCCTGATACGAGGTTGCTATTTTATTTTAAGGTTTGGTTTTCAAAGTTAAACTCTTAGATGCTTTTTTTTGTGAGTAAAAACTGAACTATATGGCTTTATTTCAACTTGGAAGACATTTATTCCTGGATAAAATCTTAACATTTCTGTGCAAATATGATCATATCTGCATTTCCTGTAAGAAATCTGCTTACCTCCCTCGCTTGGCCAGTCGTCCTCTGCCATAGACATGCAAGTCATGAAGGCTTATGTGTCCTGAGTATTTTTGTTCACAGATACACAGTGGTGGAAAAAGTGTTTAACTCCTTTACTTAACTAAAAGTATCAATACGACAGTGTAACAATACTTCATTAATAGTAAAAGTCCTCTGTATTCTAAATTTCATCTCAGTAAAAGTAATTGTTAGTAGTACGTAAGTATCCAAAGTGAAGATACTGGTTCTGAAAAATGATCCCTTTAAAGTATTAGATTATTTGTTAACCAGTCAGCAGTATTTTAATGTCGCAGCAGGTCTACCTACCTCACGTACTGACGGGTAGTTTAAACTTTTAACAGTGCATCACATTTCATGAGCTTGTTGTATGTATTGGCTATAAAACCATTTTATGCAAAGTAACTAGTTACTACAGCCTTAGTAGTGGAGTATAGAGTACAATAATATTTCTCTCTGAAATGCAGTGGCGTAAAAGTATAAAGTCTTGGGCGTCCGGGTAGCGTAGCGGTCTATTCCTTTGCCTACCAACACGGGGATCGTCATTTCGAATCCCCTTGTAACCTCCGGCTTGGTCGGGCGTCCCTACAGACTCAATTAGCCGTGTCTGTGAGTGGGAAGCTGGATGTGGGTATGCGTCCCGGTCGCTGCCCTAGCGCCTCCTCTGGTTGGTCGGGGCGCCTATTTGAGGGGGAGGGGGAACTGGGGGGAGTAGTGTGCACTACATCCCCCTGGCGAAACTCCTCACTGTCAGTTGAAAGGAAGCGGTTGGCGACTCCACATGTATTGGAGGTAGGTAGTCTTCAGCCCTCCCCGGAACGGCAGAGGGGGTGGAGCAGCGACCAGGACGCCTCATAGGAGTAGGGTAATTGGTCGGATACAATTGGAGAGAAAAGGGGGGGGGTTATAAAGTCTCACAAAATAGTAACACTCAAGTAAAGTACCAATACCGCAAACTTGTTCGCAAGTACAGTACTTGAGTAAATGTACTTTACTTTTCAGTTTCCACCTTCGTAGATATGTCGCATGTGCAAAAAAAGGAAGTATGCCACCTCCTCTCAACCTTTTTTCCTTTGCAATTTGTAACGATAAGAGAGTAAAGCTGATACTGGGGGTGATGTGACGCTTTCAAAGAGTTGCGGCAGTTCATCCTCTTGAAGAAAACAATTTTTTAAAGAAATTATTATTATTACCAGACTTGTTTTAACTTTTTCTTTAACTTCCAGTAGAGAGAGTCAAGATTGCTTGAATATCTGACAGATGTAAAGCATTCAAACTCAGACGTACGAGTTGGCTGCATGGTGTGCACATTAGAGAGTCGGGGCAACTCTAAACACTCAAATCTTCGAGACTGTTTTTGGAATGTGGTCTGACACTGTATCATATGCATTTAGTTTGGTGTTGTCCGCCTGAAAGGTCCCATGCTTCCACACACTTTTTTTTCTGCTATTGCCCTAGCCCAGTTAGAAAAAAAGACAGCTATGGGAACCACAGGAGCTGAAGGTCAGATGTTCTTCGAAATGATAATAAGTTCAAGTTAAAGCAATGCGGTGATCATCAGTCATGGCGGGGGCCAGTGGCTTCTAAAGTAAACCATTTGCATCATAAACTTTAAGAAAATGTAGTATTTTTTTATTTTTTGTGGATTTCCTCCCCAATTGTACTTGGCCAATTATCCCACTCTTCTGAGCTGTTCTGGTCGCTATGCCACCCCCTTTGCTGATCCGGGGAGGGCTGCAGACTACCTACCAAATGCCTCCTCCAATACATGTAGAGTCGCAAGCTGCTTCTTTTCACCTGACAGTGAGGAGTTTTGCCAGTGGGACATAGTGTGTGGGAGGATCACGCTATTCCCCCCAGTCGTCCCCCTCCCCCCCCGAACAGGCGCCTGGGGCGACCAGGACACATACCCACGTCCGGCTTCCCACCCACAGACATGGCCAGTTGTGTCTGTAGGGATGCCCGACCAAGCCGGGGGTAACACGGGGATTCGAACCAGCGATCCCTGTGTTGGTAGGCAACGGAATAGAGCGCTATGCTACCCGGACGCCTGGACATTGTATTTGAGTCTGTTTTTGAGTTCATTATTTGATCATGACAGTTGAGAGGCAGAAGAAGAGAGGCAGGAGAGAATGTTCTGGTGGTGTCTGATCCTCATCCATTCGGGGAATGCATGGGGCTTCATAGATGGCAGACTTAAGAGCTTGTTTATCCTCTGACACATTATATCTTAATGTGAGTATAAGAAATACAATTGTCTTACTGTGCTAGATTCAATCACCCAACACATGGCCTATACATCACCAGCTCTGTATTTTACTTTTATTCAAACAAACGTTGTTCTAATCATTACAGTGAGTGTTCCGGTACCATTGTGTTTGGCCTCTGTGTTCAACTCTAATGTATAAGAGCTGTTATTTATGTCCACGGTGCAGGAGGACTTAAGTTACCTGCTGTTTGTCTTGAACTATAAGCCTTTAGCAGACAGCTCTATTGATATATAGACCTTGATTTAATTCCAAGCAGCTGTGTTGGAGACTTTGCTGCAGTTCTGATTTATATTTATTGCTCTTGCTCCTTTTTCTGCTTTTCTGTTGTTTTATGCTCATTTGTACTTTCAATTCGTATTCTTGTTTTGTGTTTTTTTTTTTTACCATACTTGTTCTTGACTGTGATTAGTTGGTCAATCGGTAGGATATTTGATAAATACTTACAGGCAGTTTTATGTATTGACAGGGTTGGATTCTGTGTTCATTACTTGGCTAGAGATGCAAGTAGTTTGAAGGTTATTCTTGCTCACGTTACATAATGCATATCGAAGGGTGGGGAATTGGCAGTTACCTTCTGATTTGATAATACAACGGTGTTTTCGTACCGATTTGATGCATATTGTGGTTTTTCAAGTGCCATGATCTTATGAGAATTGGGATTTGATATTATGAGCTTTTTCTACCATAAAATGTGAAAACTGCAATAAGAAAACTTGCAGCAAAAAGCATTTATGTTACTAAAGCTTAAAACATGTGTATGCTTCCCTGAGTAAACATTCAGACAATTTAAATTCCGATATCCAGAGATGTGTAAATCATGTCAAAACTCTCAACAGCATCTGTTCATTGTGCTTAAACATTGCAATCTAGGGGTGAAGCTGCTGCGATATTAAGTCATAAGTGTAGTATTAAGATTTGCTCTAAATATTTTTTTTGTTTTGTTCCTAAAGTATAATTTCCATTTTTTTTTTTACATTTTTCTCTTTCATAGATTGCATTGTGTTTTTTGTGGGGTTTTTTGTTGTTTCTTTTTTAGTCTTCTAGGTTGGAGCACAGTACAACTTGCCACCTGGCCCTGGGATTAATGAGGTTCACTTTACTTGATCAAAAGACTGTCCTTTGAATTAGATAGAGGGAAAGGGACAGAGTGAGTCATGGCTCTCTTGTTGGAGGGGTTGGCGTATGGGGAAGTAGAGATGCATTTCCCATAAGTCAGTGTCAGCTCATGGCAGCTCCTCCTCCAACCCCCACACCACCCTCCTCACCCTCACCCAACACCCCCTGACTGGCAGAGAGCCAGGATCGAGTAGAGCGGCGGGAAGCGGACACGGAGAACACAGCAGACACGACTTGAGAACCAGAATCTGAACAGTGACCGAGTGGGACGATGGAAAACCGCACTGCGCCGTTGTAGACATTGAATTATTTGAAAAAACAAAACAAAAAACCCGGATACCCAGAAGACAGGGAAAACAGCAGCTCAGACCGGCCTCTGTCAGTATGTCCAAATACCCCACCCCCCACCCACAACACTCTTAAAGTATGTCTTTCTATGTGCTGCGTTATTCCAATACTTGTCTCTTTTCCCTCATGTACGGGGAGCGTAGCAGGGGTGTGGTGTTGTGCTGTCTTTTTTGATTGCCTGTGCATGTGTGTGCGAGTCCATAGCAGGAAGCGATAGCTGAATTACTTTGCTCTAGATTTGTATTGGTACTATGGGACAGGAAGTCGGCATGCAAGGAAATGGAAATCAACACACATCGCTGTCATTTTAAAGAAAACACATTAAACATATTTTGTAGAGTTTTGCATTTCTTTGGTTCAGTCTTTTAAATTGGGCTGCTACAGTATGTAGCATTATTTGCTGACAGAAAATCGATAATAGGAGTAATTTATGAGCTCTGCCTTAACTTGGTCTGCTTTTTGCTTACAGTATATGACAGAATTTGTTAATAAAACAGATTATGATCTTGGTATTTTGGCAGCTGCACACTTTTTCTAGACTCCCAGCTTCTCTTTCTAAGGGCCAGTGTGTGTGTGTGATTCCCCTGAAAGGGTCACAAGCTGTGGGACAGAGAGAAACGGGGGTCAAATTCACCACAGACACTGATGCAACATGCTGCAACTGTACTCCTGCTGTTCAGCACCACAACACAGTCTGCCAAAGTCTTTCAACTTAATTAAGATACATTTGAAGCATTTCACCTCTGTATTGCTTAAAGGATTGAGTCTCAGACACAGCATGCATGTTTTTATTTATCAATGCATTTGCAAAAATGTCTGTTACGAGCCTTCAGGACTTAATCCCCCAGAAAGACGTAAAAATGTAAGATATGATGGGCCTGGTGTGCTCTTTTCTTGAGGGTGAAGTGTACTTCCTCTGACTCAAGCTTCATAGCATTAACTCTACAGTTGCAACTGTCAAAACAAGGCCAGTGTTGAATTTCCTGCCACATCTCCCCCACCGCAAAGCTAGTCTCAGTAAATGTGCGATGATTAAGTTTCTATGTGTCAGTCACGCTCTCAGATCCTGGCACTGTGGGAGTCTAATATATCTCAACTGTAAGGACGGATTTGTGTTTCACAGCAACACAAAGCTGCCCATTGTTTTTAGTCCATGCAATCACACAAGGTTCAGTCGACAAGAGTAAGCGATCTTTTCTCAAATTCATAAATTGTCCTGCCATGCCAGATTACTATTGGTTGACACCGTTTCAATGTGAAGTTCTGCTTGCTACTTCTCGTTATTGACTGGTGTGCATGAGCACTTTAACATCATTAAGTTGGGTTGATGGAGAAACAAGATAAACCTCTGTTCGAAATGCAGGTCATTAGATCTTCTCAGTATATGTATTTGATTGCTAATTTTGTTGTGTCTGTTTCCAACTCCAGCAGATGAGATGGCGGTGAGGCAGAGGCTTTTCAATTCGACCGCACCGTTCTCCGGGTCACCCCAAGCCAAGTTGAAGGGATCTTACCAAAGCTGCCCCAGCCCAGACCAGGGGACAGAGGAGGAGAGGGAGGAGGGGAAGGAAAGTAAAATGGACTTCATGACATGTTATCCTATTCTAAATAAATACCTGACGCAGGGGACTGCAGAGCAAGTGGGTGAAGAACCGCTGAAAAACTCAACGTTTATTGCGCAGGCGGAATGTGAGTATTTCTTATTCGGCTTGATTAAAAAATGTCATTAACGTTTTAGTAACAACAAAACATTAAGCAAACATCTGTGATCTCCAGGTGAAACGCAGGACTCCCAAGAGTTTAGCCCTTCCTGTCTGGAACGCTCCTATGTCCTCTCCCCGAACTGCTTCACTAGCAGGTATGCCCCAAACCGTTCAACCCCATCACAAGTCATTCACATCACCTCAAATGGTAACCGCTACCATGGACTCCTTCAGGTCGTACATGGCAGGATTGGTTTTGTACACACACTTTTCTACTTGCAGGTTGTCCTCAGAGCACAACAACGTGGCATGCCCGACAACAGCCTCAGTCCAGGAACCCAACGGCTCCCTAATGCCGCCAGCCCCGAAGAAGAAGGCTCGTAAGAAACAAAAACGCAAGGAGAAGAAGAAGGAGGAGAAGAAGTTACGGCAGCGACAGAGGCATCGAGTACCTTCTGGGGTCCCTGAACAAGAGAGCGGCAGATCTACAGTCCAAATCCAGGTGAGAAAAAACATTATTTTTTGAATTCTACTACATCCCACTCAACGGTAGTGAGAATTGAAAAATGTAACCGTCAACGCTATGTCCTATACACTATAAAAGAAAGTAGGCATTTAAATTACATTCTTTAAACTCGTTTTAGAAAATAGGCTCACAAAGCTTGGCTATGACTCATCTTCAAGAGTTAATTGCCAGATTTTAGGATAGTCTAAGCCTCAAATTCCACACATCCCCGTGCCAACATAAGCATCTCTGTGATGTGGAAGTGACTCATAGAACTCAGACAAAGCTTTGTCTCATGGCCCACGTATTCCCTGGGAAAAGTGTTAATGGCAGTGGCATCAGCTGAGGATGAAGATACAGCATCACCTTGTCTGATTATATCTCCATTTGCCCTTGTCCTAGGAGGCAGTGTCCGAGTGTATCAGCAATTCTTCCTGCAGCGGCAGTGTTGAGAGTTCAGAAGTGCTGGACACAGGCCCTCCTCTCTCCTATGTTGGACAGATCTACTGTAGGGGCCCTGGCTGCCCAACCCTGGGCTGGGGTGACCAGGTCTGCGACCCCCTCTCCGATCTTTCTTCCTACGGGTCGGATAGCAACACAGACTCCTCCCTCAGCAGTGGGGGAGACTACACACTGGCTCTCGCTGGGCTCAGGGGAAGCGTGAGCCAGGGTGATCCGTGCTACGCGGGCCCCTTTTTCAAAGATGTTGAGCGAGATGTGTGGGAGGATGAAGAGGAGCTCTCACAGTCTGATTCTGTCATCAATGAGGGTATCATCTTTTACAATGAGGTCTGTCCTACTTTAATTTAGGCCTTTCTTGTCCTTAATTAAGTAGTTTTTTTCCTCCCCCACCAGGTTACCGGACTGATGTTAACTCTTTACTTTATCTTCATTAGAAAATTCAGCCGGTGGATTCTGAATACAGGGAGGGGCGGGAGTACATCCTCTCTCAGTTTATCAAGGAAGGCTCGTACGGTGAAGTGCACAGTGCTCGAGATGTCAACACAGGCTTCAGATTCGCAGTGAAAAAGGTATTGCAGTTTTCCAACCATCACAGTGTAATTTCAGTGTCTTGAGTTAAGAAGTTTGTGTAGCAAGTCTATGGACCAGTGTAGGCAGGACTGAACAGCGTTCTTGTGTGCAATATGGAATTTATTTGGAAATAGGAGTCAGGATTAGGAATCGGGAACAATTTATTGTCATCTCATTCATATAAGAGACGAAATTTTGTTTCTCCCAGCCCACAGCAGTGCAACACAAAAGACAAAAACACATATCCAAAACTTCCCAAAAATGACAACACCAAAAACATACAAAACCAAAGAGAACAAAGCAAAAATAAATAAACAGTCAACAACACAGTCCATTCATTAAATTTGCAACACAATTCAAAAAATTCACTGTCCAGCAGAACGAACGCCAGCCAGGATGACTGTCAGAACTGCCGGTCTGCATGGGCTAGCAGCTAGCTTAGCTTGCCCTGCTTCTGCATACTGTCAGACCGTCCTTGGTGTTTCCTCTTCGGGCACAGCTCCAGTCAGGGCCATGGTCTTTGGGCCCACAGGACGCAGCAGACCAAGCTGTCTCTGCTGATCCAGCGCTAGTTCTTCCAGCCAGATTCCTTAGACACACCTCCCCCGCACTCCACAAGACGACACAAATGCAGACCACAACACTGCACAATTGACACTAGGCGAGGCAGCTGCCAGACCGCCCTCGTTGTTATCCTGGTGTTATCGGACCTGCCGGTCTGCATGGGCTAGCAGTTAGCTTACCCTGCCCTGCGCTTCCAGCCGATTCAAAACCAGCTCTCCCAGCCATCAAACGAATAGACGATCACAGACATAAATCCTCTCAAAGAAAGTTCTTCACACGATGACACAAACTCAGGTGTAGACGTGGACAAAGACACTGCATAGTCAGCACTGGGTGAGGCTGCCGCAAACGCGAGCTCGCGCTGCCATCTTTCCACACCGGAAGAATAAATACACACAAGTAGTTGGAGCAGGGCAATATATCGATATAATATCAATATTGTGATATGAGACTAGAAACTGGTCTTAAAAGCTTCATTACAGTAAAAGGAAGTAATTTGTAGAACTTATTCCACTGTGTTATCTGAGTGAAATGAATAATGAATGTCTTTATGTAAATGTAAACCATTATTATTATTATTGGTATTATTATTATTATTATTATTTACCTGCTTGGTCATCATATCCAAATTGCTAATGATCATTTCTCAACATTTTCTTGTCTGTAAATACCTTACTAAAAGCACCAAGTCCTTCCCAAAATACCCTCATATTTTCAGTGTTTAGGTATCCATTCAAAAATATGGCTATTTCATTTTGTCAGTATCACTCAGCATGACAAGCAGTGCATCCAGTCAAATCTGACATTTAGTTAACGTTCTCTTTTTCTGGGAAACTAAATGACTGTCCTTCAAGCGCTACATTTTTAACTACATACTACCAGTCAAGAGTATGATGCGGTCTTTTACCCTCTTGTCACTGCGATTGCTTAAATATACAGTATACTTGTATAGGTACCTAGGTTATGTATGCCTCTTTGATCAGCTGGACCTCTCTTTCCTGTCTCCAGTTTGAGCCAAACCTCACTCTTTTGTTTTAATCTAACCAGTGGCTTTCCTTCCTTCCCTCTTCTTACAGATACCTTTAAAGAGTTTCAGCAGTGAGGAGGTGGGTGCGTGGAGTGCCCTCAAGTCTCCTCGTGTGGTGGAACTCTTTGGAGTGGTCAGAGAGGGGTCTTACGTCATCCTACTTATGGACTGCAAATATGGTAAATTAGTCATACAATGCTGACTGTGATTTATAATGTAACATACTGTCTGAATTGCTGAGTCAGTGGTTTCAAGCTGAAAGGGTCAGCGAATGATTTGGAAAAGGTTAAGAGAAGGTCTAAATGAAGATTCAGTGTTAGGATAATCCAGTAAAAAGGTGCATGAAAATGGTTGGATTAGTGTTGCCAGGAGGTTTTTCCTGGGACACTTGTCTTGTTTTTAAATCCTTTTCTAGAGATCACAGGTCTCATTTGACCCCAATGACATTGGGGGTCATACCTTTGCCCTTGTCCTCTAATAACCAAACCAAGTTTTTCAACAGGCAAAAGGGATAGAGAGACCAGATCCTGTATATTGGCCAATATCATATGGCCATAGTGTTAACCCATATCGCCCATTTGTTTTTTTCAGGCTCCCTGGGTCAGTTGATAGTGGAAAGGGGCCGGCTGCCTGAGGACCTGACTCTCCATTACCACTGGCAAGTCACGGGAGCGCTAGAATACTTGGTGAAGAGAAGAGTGGTACACCTAGATATAAAGGGTAGGTCAAGTTAAGTGCGATTTCTGCATTTTTTTTTTCATTTAAGCAATTTAAGTCTTAACTAAATGGGTAAGTAGTTAATGTAAAGTAAAAATATGTAATATTGGCATACTCAAGTCACAGTGAAAAAAATTCCAGTTTTCTTGTTTCATAGAGAATGTAGGTGTACAAGCACACCTGTCAACATTGACAGACAGACAAACAGCACTACCGATTATCTATAGTACTGTCACTGTTGGTTCTTTGGCACACCTACAACCAAAATATTCCTGTTATCCGCAGCTGTGTTTATCCTGCTAGGCTAACATGATCACAGAGTACTAAGACCAGCCTGCCATGTTTTAACCTTTGCGTGGCTTTTAACCTTTAGTTGTCAGCAGACTCACTAAAATGGTCCAGGGTTTAGTTACTCGAGGTATCACGGGGATTCGAACTGGTGATCCCCGTGTTGGTAGGCAACAGAATAGACTGCTACGCTTCCCAGACGCCCGGGTTTAGTTACGCTTTAATAGTTTTATCTACATTGCCATGTCCATTGTATTTTAATACTAAGAGTGTAGACCTCTTTCTCATACATGATGACATCACTTCATCATTGAAACACAGATGTAACAATTTCTTGACCAAATCTAAATCTGTCTTGACATTTATTCATTTTCTGTCAGAACTGTGAACAGGTCCTTATTCAGCACAGATCCTTGTGATCTAAACCTTTAGATTTAAGTGACATACACTTAAATATTTGCCCAAGATTCGCCAATACAATATATTTTAATACAATTTATTGAAATGCAACACAGCTACTGCAAACAAAAACAAAAACTATAACTCACTTTGGAAAATTTCCTCACCCTGGTTTACTAAAACACTTGATAAGAAAATTCAAACGATTGTCTGTTATTACTTAAAATGCATTGGGGTAGGGCGTCCGGGTGGTGTGGCGGTCTATTCCGTTTACTACCAACACGGGAATCGGCGGTTTGAATCCCCGTGTTACCTCCGGCTTGGTCGGGCGTCCCTACAGACACAATTGGCCGTGTCTGCGGGTGGGAAGCCAGATGTGGGTATGTGTCCTGGTTGCTGCACTAGCGCCTCGTCTGGTCAGTTGGGGCGCCTGTTCGGGGGGGAGGGGGAACTGGGGGGGAATAGCTTGATCCTCCCACACGCTACTTCCCCCAGGTGAAACTCCTCACTGTCTGGTGAAAATAAGCGGGTGGCAACTCCATGTATCGGAGGAGACATGGTAGTTTGCAGCCCTTCCCAGATCAGCAGAGGGGGTGGAGCAGAGACCGGGACGGCTTGGAAGAGTGGGGTAATTGGCCGGATACAATTGGGGAGAAAAAGGGCGGGGAAAAATGTATTGGGGTAAAATGATCGCTTAACCCTCAAGATATTTCTGATTGTAGTTTTGTCTCTTATTCACTAGATTTGAGCAAATTAAAGAAATGTAATCTTCAAAAAAAATTTTATCAGCTTATGTCCCAGATATTACATGGTATGCACAATCATTGTATATTGTACTTCTGCATTAGCACAACAAAGTTCTACTGCCACTATGACTGACCACTCAAATTTGCCATAAAGAGACTCTTAAACTTTGAAGGCAAACAATTAAAACAGTAATTACACAGTACAAAGTTTTCAGCATGGATTTGCTTATGATGGTGACGTTTCAAAAGGGAAATCACAAAAAAAAAAGAAAAAAAAAGCAGAGAGAACTTTTTTTTTGAGTGAGTGCCACAGAGGGAGCATAGCTCTGCTCACAAGCACCTGTGTTGTGAAACCAGGCTGCCACCGAGGAGACGGCAGACTGGGAATTTCCCAGCAGTGTGACTCACTGCTGCTGCTCACAGACGGCGCTTGCGCACACCATCAGGAGAGGAAGAGAGAGGGAGACAGAGGTGAGGGGGAAGGGGAGAGGGGTGGAGGAGGAAGTAGTTTGCAAGAGAAAGGGAAAACAAGTACCTAGAGAAGACTCTCTTCCTGGAGAAGAAGGAAATAAAAGGAAAAATATATCAAGAGATGGCATGAGAACACCGGATGGAGACACTGTGAGGGAGTGAGTTGGATGGAGGCCCATAATAAGTAGACCGGCACTGCGAAACCCACAAACAAAATGGCCCTAAATTATGAAAGATGCCACTTGACGCCACCTGGTGCCCTAAAGATAAAAACACGTTAGAGGAGCCGTAAGCCTATCACCTGCTCTCTGTCTGTTAGCCATTTCCACATTCATCCCACGTTAAGTTGTGTCCAACAGCTGCTCCTCAGTGACTTAATAGTTTCCTCTCTCCTTTTATTCCTCCTTGGCTCCAAGCACATTTTCTGTCTACAGCTGCTCTGTTGCTATATAAGTCATTGAGGAACTACGTGGCACAAGTTCCAAAACTCCACAAAGGCTTTTTTTTTTTTAGCATTGAACAGCCTGGAGATTATGATACCTGATTATCCCATGTACCTGTTTCCCACAGCTGATAATGTGTTGCTGTCAGAGGATGGTAGAGACACCTTCCTGTGTGACTTCGGACATGCAGAGAGACTTGACAGTCAAGGACTGAGCCTCAGTGGGTCTAAAGGTAAAAATCAGAAGATGTGTGCGTGCAAAAATTAATGAAGTGTTAGACTGTAAGTATGTTTACATGCACAGTAAAAGCACAGTTACTGATATCAATCAATTTAAGGCAATACTTTGATTAAAGCGTATTTCAAATGATGTGATTTCTTTGATACCTGGGTATACATAGGTTTATTTTAAAAATCAGTCTTCACTGTTGTATAAGGTCTTTGTAATGCACAAACAACATCCTTTTCACTGCAACTGGTGATCTTTCATTTTACCTATTATAAACCCAAAAGAACCCCAACTATGAAGTTTACATAAACCATAAATCGGAATATAGGGCAAAAATTTTGGTATCTTTATTTCATTTAGGCGTACTCCGATTTTAATCTTATCCAGAATAGATAATTAGATAGCGACATTTACATGACAGCTTCTCAAGTCAGAGTAATGCCATTATTGTTTTTTATTTGCATTATTCATGTGCATTTAAAAATACGCAATTAAGTCTGTGTATACAAGAGGTTGTGAGACAGATCTGTAATAGCAAAACAGATTCTACACCCATGTATTGAGAAGCTAATATGAGAAGTTAGCAAAAATACCAAGAATACTGCATGTAATATGGGATATCCCAACCCAACCGTCCCCATCTATTTGAACACAGATATGAAAGGCACAGAGACCCACATGGCCCCCGAAATTGTTAAAGTGCAACCCCGTGGAGCCAAAGCAGATGTGTGGAGCAGCTGCTGTATGTTACTGCACATGCTCAATGGGTGTCAGCCTTGGACACGGTACTACACCTGTAGACTCTACCTTAAGGTATCCTTTTGCAGATTCTTCACATTTACATGTATTATTTTTAACCTCCATTACACAAGATTTACAATAGACTTTGAGCCTCTCTGTATTTTTTGGTGGTTGCAGATTGCCAATGATCCTCCACCTCTGAGAGAGATCCCACCTGACTGTAGTCCTCTCACAGCTGACGTTATAAAAGCAGGTCTTCAGAAGGACCCCGTCAAGAGAGCGTCTGCGTCCGACCTCAAGCAAAGGACTGCCAAAGCTCTGAGTGAGGGTGAGTAAAGCTGCACGGTAACTTTTCTTTGCATGAGTGTTCACATCTATCCATTGGTTTGTGCCTTTTCTAAACTGGTGTGTAAAGGGCTTGGCTACTGTGTTTTTCTTATTAACAGTGGGGGGGCTCACTAGCTCCATCAGAGGACCCTACAGAGATCCCCTGCCTCTCATTGACAAACATCCTCCCTGCTCCCAGCTGCAGTGCGCTAGCAGAGCCAACTCTGAGGAAGAACAACAGTCAAAGTTTGGAGGAAAATTTAACTCAGGGAAGGGGAGTAAGATCCCAGAGGAAGAGGAAGAGGTGGTAGTGGTGGAGGATAAAAATATCAAAAATAATTCTGAACAAAGCTCACCAATCAGTCTACAAATGCTCATCCTTGAGGGACCCAACCACAAGGCTGGCAACATCAGCACCGCCGTTTCTGAACTTGAACTGCGCAAACTTGAGCGAGGTGAGGTTTCCCTCAATTTTGTGTATATGTTTGTGGAGTACTCTGCTGGGTCAATTGGATAATACCTGTAAAATTGGCAGTGTTTGGGGGTCTTTCTATCGTTCTGTCCAAATCTTCTCATCCCTCTTCACTAACCCCGTGTAAGAAAAGCATAACTCTAAAAAAGAAAAAAGAAAAAAGAAAAGTGTATATATATGTATATAAACTTAGCACAAAAAGTAAGGAAATTTGTGTTTAGTAGATTATTTCTTTGTTGTAACAATGCTTCTTGGCAATAAATCTTATTTCAGGCAACTGATTGTCAGCACCTGGGGTACCAGAAGCTCAAAACAAGAGTCAATAGCAACAGCAAAATAAGCTGTTGGCAGAGGAGATTTGGCAAATTTTTCATGGGCGCAACCCACATATTCAGCTCTGCTGCTCATCCCACAAATGCATGTTCCTTACAACTGTGGCACCATTTAAAAGGGAAATAAACCGGCTTTCCAACGGTATAAGATTTATTGCCAAGAAGCATTGTTACAACAAAGAAATAATCGACCAAACACAAATTTCCTTACTTTTTGTGCTAAGTATATATAACTTTGTTAAAAGAAACACTCAACGGTAGGGAACGTGCTCAACAAATAAGGAGCAAAATAATCCAGTGAGTCAAGTAAATTCGTTATGAGACAGTAAAAGCCTATTGCTTTGGCATGAAACAGGCTTGTACTGTCTCATAAAGAGTTTACTTGACTCACTGGATTTTATATATATACGTATATATCCATCTGTCGCCAGCTGGAATCGAACTGGCGATGGTTGTGACCATGTGGTCATGTGGTATGCGCTGTAGCCATTTGGCTATGGAGGCACCCCGTAATATAACATTTTAAGAAACTTTGTATGTGTTTTACTTTTTCCCCAATATATAATCGGTGCCCCCCGTGATCATCTGTGTTTGTGTGTAGATTTCTACCTGAGCAGCCTGTCTCAGCTACACTCAGCTGAGATGCAGGAACAGCTCCTGTCATGTCTCAGCAGTGACTGTTATACCACCTGGGAACCATGGGACAAAAAGGTAACCCATTACCCATCAGATGAAAAATGGTTATGACCAGGCTTTATTCTAAATGTTTTAGATTAGAGAGCATGGTCAGTTTTGGGCGTAAGTAAGACCAGGTAAACATGGGTATAAGTTAACAATCCAGCTTCAAATCATTGCCATGTTAAATCAGAATCATGCTCACACTACAGATGTTACAATTTCTATGGGCAAAAAACAAAACAACAACAACAAATGCACTTGTTTATGCATTATTTTTGAAGCTCTGTATCACATGTTTGATTGCTCATACTTTGACAGCTTGTTTACTCATTCAAAGTCATCTTGAGCCGAGCATAGAGGGAGATCCTAAAATTAAGATGTTGTTAATCTTTTTATTGTTATGTGTTGCAAGCTTTTAAAAGCTTTTCACTTAGAAGTTCTCTTTCTACTTACTTCTCCAACAAACTTCTGTTGTGCTTCTGTTCCTCTCCCTTTTACGCTTATTACAGGACTCAGGTCGTTGGTCCATCAGCCCAGGAGATGACCTCAGTTCTGGTGTGTTCTCCTATAACAGTCAGCCAGACGGACAATTGTTCAGCATGGACTGGCTGGGTCACACACAGCTCCCACCACCCTGCTGTTTTGAGGGTGAGATGGACACCCAATGTGTCCCCTCTTTAAACTACACTGCTCAAAAAAATAAAGGGAACACCTAAAAACACAATATAGACCTCGATGAATGAAATATTTCAGCTGAAAATCTTTATTTATTAGACAGAGGAATGTGTTTAGAGCAAAATAACCTAAGAATGATCAATGGAAATCAAAATCATTAGCCCATTAAGGTCTGGATTCAGAATCATACTCAAAATCAAAGTGGAAAATGAGAACATAGGCTGATCCAACTTCTGTGGAAATTCTTCAAGACGATTCAAAATGAGGCTCAGTAGTGTGTGTGGCCTCCACGTGCCTGTATGCACTCCCTACAACGTCTGGGCATGCTCCTGATGAGACGACGGATGGTCTCCTGAGGGATCTCCTCCCAGACCTGGATCAGGGCATCGGTCAACTCCTGGACAGTCTGTGGTGCGACATCGCGTTGGCGGATGGTACGAGACATGATGTCCCAGAGGTGCTCGATTGGATTCAGGTCTGGGGAACGTGCAGGCCAGTCCATAGCATCAATGCCCTCGACATACAGGAACTGCTGACACACTCTGGCCACATGAGGACGAGCATTGTCATGCATGCGCAGGAACCCAGGGCCCACTGCACCAGCATATGGTCTGACAATGGGTCTGAGGATCTCATCCCGGTACCTAATGGCAGTCATGGTACCTCTGGCTAGCACGTAGAGGTCTGTGCGGCCCTCCAAGGATATGCCTCCCCAGACCATCACTGACCCACCGCCAAACCGGTCATGCTGGAGGATGTTGCAGGCAGCAGAACGTTCTCCACAGCGTCTCCAGACTCTCTCACGTCTGTCACGTGTTCAGTGTGAACCTGCTCTCATCTGTGAAGAGCACAGGGCGCCAATGGCGAATCTGCCAAGCAAGATGTTCTCTGGCAAAGGTCAATCGGGCTGCACGGTGTTGGGCTGTGAGCACAGGCCCCAATTGTGGACGTCGGGCCCTCATACCATCCTCATGCATTCTGTTTCTCACTGTTTGAGCAGAAACCTGCACATTAGTGGCCTGTTGAAGGTCGTTTTGTAGGGCTCCGGCAGTGCTCCTCCTGTTCCTCCTTGCACAAAGGACCAGATAGCGGTCCTGCTGCGGGGTTGTTGTCCTCCTGCGGCCCCCTCCACGTCTCCTGGTGTACTGGCCTGTCTCCTGGTACCTCCTCCATGCTCTGGACACTGTGCTGGGAGACACATCAAATCTTCTTGCCACAGCACGCATTGATGTGCCATCCTGGATGAGCTGCACTACCTGAGCAACTTCTGTAGGTTGCAGATACCGCCTCATGCCACCTCTAGTGGTGAGGGCACTAGCAAAATGAAAAACTAACCAAAGATCGGCCAGAAAAGATGAGGACAGGCAAATGGTCTGTGGCCACCACCTGCAAATCCATTCCTTTTATAGGGGTTGTCTTGCAAATTGTCTAATTTCCACCAGGTGGAAATTAGACAATTTACCATCAGGTGATTCACAAATCAGTGTTGCTTCCTAACTGGACAGGTTGATATCTCAAAAGTGTGATTGACTTGGAGCTTCATTGCATTGCTTATGTGTTCCCTTATTTTTTTGAGCAGTGTATTAAACATTGTACCCTGTTTAAATAGATATCCATGTTATCTGCCCTCATGCTCTTATATCTGGTTCAGGCGTGGATGTTTGCATCAGAGACTTCAACAGGAAAAGCATCCGTATCAGAGAGACTCGCCGGGTCAAGGTGGGCCACATCGCCACCGGAATCAGTGACCAGGTGAGGACTTGCTGGCTGTCATGCTTCCACACGAGCAGTTAATGCTGCAACACATGCTGCTATCCCTTTTTGTGAATGGCCTGAGTTCTATTATTTGTGCTTGACACTTCTGTCATATTTCTAGATCTCTGAGAGGGTGTTTACCTTGAAGACCCAAGAGGGCCAGCAGGTGGCTCATGATGCCGAGGTACAGGAGTCAGGGCTGCAGTTGTGCTGTGTGTCGGCGCCTGACTTTAGCCCCTCCTGGAGGTGGAGGATCAGAGACGGAGTACTGGAAACCAGATAGAGCCAACAGCTGTCACATCTATCTGCCCCAATATTCCCTACCATGGAGCCATGATACCTGCTGTATGCTATACTATGGTTGATATTTGCTTCAAAATCCTTTTGTGGTCATTGTATTTCTATTGAGTTACCATGTTTTTATCAGGAAAATACCTCTCAAATCTTCTTTATGCATGCTCAGTAATCAAGGTAGGAAAATCCAGGCATGATTAACAAAATTTAGACCTCTTCAGTCTCCTGAAGAGGTCACTTAGATTGATGAAACGTTTCTCTCTCAATAAATGAGTCTAGATGAACTGATACAACTTTCTGTGATCTCTCAAATCTATTTTTAATGTGCCTGTTTATTTTAACTTTGGGGTTGCTGAGTAGTTAGCTGTAGCACATAAAACCTCTTTAAAGCACTGAGCTTATGTAACCACGTGGTTGTTTACATCTGCCTCCGGGTTGAAGCGTTCTTGATGTGAACTCATTAAAAAGATAAACTGGACTATGTTGCTGAACAGATAGTTACTGACTACTCTAGTTAAGCTGAATAAATCTCAACAGCCTGTTGCATTAAGCTGTTGTGTTCGGTAATTCTGATAAGAGTCTACTTTTTTTTTTTTCTTCCCCGTTTTTCTCCCCAATTGTACCCGGTCAATTAACCCACTCTTCTGAGTCGCGCCGGTCACTGCTCCACCCCCTCTGCTGATCCGCGGAGGTATCCAGACTACCACGTCTCCTCCGATACATGTGGAGTTGCCAGCCCGCTTCTTTTCACCTGACAGTGAAGTGTTTCACCAGGGGGATGTAGCACATGGGAGGATCACGCAATCCCCCCCCCCCCCAGTTCCCCCTCACGACTGACCAGAGGAGGTGCTAGTGCGGCAACCAGGACACATACCCACATTCGGCTTCCCACCCGCAGACACGGCCAATTGTCTCTGTGGGGACCCCTGACAAAGCCGGCGGTAACATGGGGATTCGAACCAGAGACCCCTGTGTTGGTAGGCAACGGAATGGAGCGCTACACTACCAAGATGCCCAACGTCTTCCTTATTTGAGGTAATTTTTCATAGTGGTTTCTTTAGCTTCATTGTGCTGAGGCATTGAGGAGTGAAGGGAAGTATAGTGTGGAGAGGTGGGATCTACAGGATCTAACTCGATCCACCAAAAAGATTATCAACTACTTTATAGGACAGCTGTAAAACATTACATAATTCTTAAACATTTTTATTTAAAGATGGGAAAAAATAATCTGGCTTAAACTAGCATGACAATCACTGCATCATTCTTGGAAAGTTTATGAAATCCCCTAAGTAAATTACTTGTATGTTCAGAAGAAAGCTCTTTGGACAGTATCTTATTTTGTACCTAGTTTGCAGTGATTCTATTTTGCAATACCATTTGTGAAAATTGGTTCAAAACAAGTGACTGACTTGCCATCTGAGATAATCTAGATTTGATACAAAGTCATAAAAATGTTTTATTTTCATATTCCAACAATGTACTACAATGTCACTGCAAAAAGATTTCAGGAGACAAGAAATTTGATCCTTACAAATTTAACAGAAAAGGTGAAAAATGGGAGAATATCAAAGTGAATTCATTGTAAAAAAAAAACCCCCACAAAGGCACTGACAAACAAAAACATAAAAATGCATTCTGTTGTGTACATAGGATTGTAGCTCATGTATGAACAATTCCCCTACAAATACAGTACTTTTTATATATGCTTAGATTGAGGTAAGCATCTGTGAGCAATGCAGTGCTTTCTTGTCTGCAGTGCAAAAAGTGTTAATTTATAGCTGTTTACATCGTGTTCGATGAAAAGGAAATGAGGTTGAGGCTTGAGGTGATCTGAATGGTGTAAATGTTATCAAGTTACCATTAGTGGTATTCAAATAAACAGTATTTACTTGCTGATTGAAGTTGCCATTAATGGTATTCAAATACAAAATAGCATTTGCTTGCTGATATATGATGTCAGATGTCAACAGTGATTAACATAATTGTATTTAAATGTTTTATCACCATAGGTGGTGATAACATACCACTTCCACTAGGATGACTTCCACCAGATGTGGAAGTCATCAAGGACCACCCTTGATGACTTCTTTCAATGCCAGCAGATCATTTCAACTTTACAAAAGGGAATACTCACAGACACATGCAAAAATGCATACTTTAGCATAGGGAAACCATGATGAGATAGATGGAGAGAATGGGCAGATGGAAAAAGACTCAAGGAAAAAAATGAAAGTGCAGTAAACATGAAGCACAAAAGGATGTCTGAAGTGCATCTCAGCTCATCGGAATGCTGAGGGAAAAAACTCAGTCCGTACAGCTTTCAAAAACTCAGGCACCAAAAATAACGCAGTAACGTTTTTTTGTACCTACTTGAAAAATAAATTAATTAAAAAATTGTGCCCTGGTCGAGTCTGTCTCTCCATCCTTCTCTGTTGAGCATGCAGTCAAGCCCTTCTCACATCCTCAGTGAGCAGAGGGGGATCACAAGAACAACCATTCAACCCAACTCCCAAAGCTGAGATGTGAATGGAAGGGGGGAAAAATGTGAGTGGGTCATTATGTCCAGACGCCAAGATCTTCCACACCTTCATTCTTGAATCACTTTTCTGTCCACTGTGTCTTCCTTCATGTTGCCCTTGTCCCAATCCCAATATCCCTCCCTCGCAGATTTGTCTGTCATCTTTCTTCCTGCTTAACAACTGCTCACATTTTGCGAATGACCAGAACAGTGGTGAGTACTCCTGCCAAGAACACCCCAACAGTTTGCCAAGTGGGAGTACCAAAGTGGGAACGGATTCCTTCCTAGATAATAACAATAATGAAAACACAGCATTTAATGGGAAGAAAACTTTGCCAACAACCATTATCACAATCAACCTGAATTACAAATAAAATTGTGTTTGAATGGTGTTTTTGGCTCCTTACCCATCCGCCTTGCTCTCTGATCCAGTTGATCACATTTTCACGCAGATAGTCCATGGTCCAGCAGATAATAGTTCTGATGATATCGGGAACTTTGGTTACCAGAGCCTGAAAAGGAGTGTGACAGAAGATCTCCCATCATTTCAGAATAATTATTGGGGAAGAGGAACATAGGGATGGCTGTACTCACTTTGATTACCAGCCGACAGGCAAAGTAGAAGAGTGCAACCACTCTACCCCAGTTGAATTTTCCATCAGAAAATATCTCAATAGCTACTTTCATGAAAACGTCCTTTGTAGGGCTGAGTGCAGTATCATTTATCATTCTATAAGAGAACAAGGAGTGTGAAACAATACGATAACAATTAAGACCAAATAAGAGGGTAATTGTACAGTAATAACACGCTAATTCCAATTTGTGGTTATTTTGGTTGGGCAGTCGCTGGAAATACAGTCAAATACCTTTGCAGTTGGACATTTCCATCTAGTTCATCTCCAATCTGCTGCAGGCACTGGGCAAGCTTCTTATGGTTTGGGTCACACAGCTCTCCTCCACCTAACTGTTCCCGTGTCACCATGGCGTTATCCCCCCCATGCCGACGAACCCGCTCAAAAATGAAACTATACAAAGGAAGACAAACAGATCTTAAGGACTGAGGACTGCATTTGCGGCGAAGACAATGTGGACACATGCTCAAGATGAAAACTGTCTGATGAAATACTGACTCTTTTAATAAAGCAGACCCCACTTCTAGTATCTGATCTCTGTTATTCCCTGAAAGACAAAAGTATGAATAAATTGGTTGGTCAGTACAGTGGTCATGTCATGTGCGGATATTTGAACAAGGTTAATTCCAGTCCCTGGGGAAAAAAAAGCAAAGTCGTATCCCTAACTGTTTTATTCGAAGTTAGAGGGAAATATGGCTTGCTAACGCGAGCTAAATGGCCGATATACTAGTCCAATACACTAGTAAATCGGCCATCGACAAACATAAAGAATAATGCGGTAGACCGTTTTTATCCAAGTTTCGGTTTTGTTTTGACATTTTAGCAAAGTCATAACTCTGCGGCAAGCTAGCTAGGTTGTCAATAATAGTAAAGTGCAGTTGTTCACGTTACACCAACATTTAGCTTTCTTAGCTTATCTCATTTACTTCGGCTAGTTGGACTAACGCTAGCGGTGGTAAGTAACCCCGTTAGGTTTTAACGTAAAAAAACAAGACGTGCTAATTCAAACGTTGATACAGCAGCGATTGTCACATATTACTGACTTCTGACACTGCCTCAACGTTTTGAAATGTAATATATAGCTCATACTAGCACCTGAATCACCTCCTCCCGCTGGCGATGCCATCTTGTTGTAACTGGTTGTTGACTGCCGTACAGTCACATGACGCCGTGTTTATCGTAGCGTATATGGCAACCTACGGCAAGTCGTTTGCAGACTTTCTCATGTCGGTCGCTGATTGGTTCGGACATGTCAGGACATGTTTTGGGCGAACTGATATTTGTAGACCAGCGCAGCACACCCAGTTGCTTATTATATAGAAAGAGCGAAGAACGTTGGGACGGCATTTTCACACTAATATATGACGACAAACGAGTAACATCTAATGACCGTGAGGATAAGCGGTTCAGATAATGGCTGGATAGATGAATGGATAGTTGTGTGTGATTTTCGCGAACCTCGCCTTTCTGAAACGCAATTTCCGGTATTTGGTGCTCTTCCGCCGGTCGCGCGCATGCACAGGCCTCTTTACGACTTGGCTGGCAAAGATGGCGGATGCACAGGTACGTACAAGGGAACGGCGTGGTGAAGTTAAATCGTTATATTACTTTAAATGTACATTTTAATTTACGGACATAAGCTTTACAAATATAAAATTCACATACGTGGTACTTGTGCATATTCAGAGTGGTCCAGGCTTTCTTGTCTTCCGCTTGTAACGGGCTCGGTAGGCCCCGCGTGCAATGCCGAGATGAACGCCTTGTTGGGAGCTAGCAGAAATGCTACTTTAGCCTGGTACCAGTTAGCTCAACGTAGCTCCTCCAACAGTTGACACTTATTATTAGTATATTGTTATCGCGAACCTCCGCTGTTCTCCAAAAACACAGGCAGTATTGTTTGGTTGTTTAGCGAAGAAGCATTGGCAAGCAACTTCAGATTATGCAGTCACAAAGAATATTGGCAAAGTTAGATTCTTGCCCAAGTCTTCAGGCAACGGTGTAGTCACAAACTACTAAACCAGTGTTTGGAATTCTTTAGTATGAATTAATACAATAGGGTTACATTGATCCCTTTGTAACAATAAACGTGTATTTGCCTTCCTGCTTGTTTTGTCCCGCAGACTGAGAGGGCTTATCAGAAGCAGCCCACCATCTTCCAGAACAAGAAACGTGTTCTGGTTACGGAAGGTGGCAAGGAAGCTAAGGAAAAGATCCCTCGCTACCACAAGAGTGTCGGGCTTGGCTTCAAAACCCCAAGAGAGGTGAGAACTTTGTCCACTAGGTTTTTCAACAGATCAAATGTGTGCCTGTCTTAAGGATGTGGTGCCAAAGCTCTAAAACTGCAAAATGTTAAGTGAATGTTCTTGGCATGTATATTCTATGCTGCAAATGATGTTTTTCTCACGATGGTCTTCCAAGCCTTCACGGTTCTGACGACAACGCCTTTTGGCATTACTGATGCAGATAATTCATACCCTTATTGGGCTGTCCTCATTTTAAAGTAGAATAAATTTCACTAACTTTACTTTTTTCCATTAGGCTATTGAAGGCACTTACATTGACAAGAAATGCCCCTTCACCGGAAATGTCTCAATCCGTGGCCGTATCCTCTCTGGTCAGTTTGCCTGATCATTTACCTCAATGTCAGCAACGTTATGTTTTGTCAGTGGTCTACAAATGATGTTTATCTCACGATGGTCTTCCAAGCCTTTAAGGTTCTGACGACACTGCCTAATGGCAACACTGATGTGATCCACAATGACTTTAGTTATCTAGAATTTAGCTGTATCAGAAGTTGTTGAAGTTCCTTCTCTTGTCTTTCAACACAGGTTTTGTGCAGTTGAATGCAAACTGTGACTAGAAATTGCTGCACACCGATCTGTAATGGCATTTGAACGATGATAGTAACATTGTATTATGTGGTCCATAGGTGTGGTGACCAAAATGAAGATGCAGAGGACCATTGTCATCAGACGTGACTACCTGCATTACATCCGCAAGTACAACCGCTTTGAGAAGAGGCACAAGAACATGTCTGTCCACCTCTCACCGGCCTTCAGGTACAAGGCCTTTGTTAGTTAATTTCTTGGCTTTCATTTTGGTGTCAGTCGTTTCTTAATAGACATACTAACATATGCAATGCATCGATATCTCAATTGGGTGTTTATCTTGACAGAATATAGAGTTTAAAAACCAGCAGTCATTTTGACCGTCCATGGTCGTTTTAGGTAGGAGTGAAATTCCAGTCGTTCTAGTGTTAAGTGACTTCGTCAGTCGCAGTTGACTGCAGGTCTCCCTAACCGTATATACAGCACAATTGCATAACAACCAAAACCAGCGATCGGTTTGATATGCAAATTGCTGTGATCATTAATTAGCTACAATGGCCATGTGTACTATTTACAGAGGATTGGGGAATAGTTGCAATCATAGCACTATAAGATAGCGACAGATGTACTCTTAGCACCCCCCTCGGGTCAGGCATGGTGGTTCACTCTTCTTGGAACAGGAAAATGAACATTGTTTTTGAAGCTGTGATGAAAGATGTCAAATGTTTTGAAATGCATCACAATTATGAAAGCCAACGAGATGGCTTTAAACTCAGTGATGTGTTTGACGGGTCTCATTTTTAGCACAAGGGTGTCAACAGTGTCCAACCCTTGGGCAAATGTGCTAAATATATGTTTTATAAAGGAAGTGTCACATAGCAGTGTGTGAGACAATGCTTTGATTTTGATATTGATGTTGATAATGGAGAACTTGGGGAAATTTGTTTGATTAAATGTTGAACATGTGTGGTTTTTGCAACACCTCACCAGTCTTGGTTGGGTGTTTGGGTGTACTCATTTAATATAATGCTGCCAATGATGTCTTTTCTCACGATGGTCTTCCAAGCTAATGGAGCTTTGACGACACTGCCTTTTGGCATAACTGATGCAGCTTGAATTCACACTAATTTTTACTGAAATGTCTTTTAAAGAATATAGAATTTGAGTTAAATGGTCTGACAAGATTTGGTGTTCTTGCTTTTCTTTTGCAGAGATGTCACAGTTGGAGACATTGTGACAGTCGGAGAGTGCCGACCACTCAGCAAAACTGTGAGGTTCAACGTCCTCAAAGTGACAAAGGCTGCTGGAGCCAAGAAGCAGTTTCAGAAGTTTTAGGTGTGCAAGACAGTTTGGGACAAGACAGCCTCTTTGAGATGACTTGTTGTACTGTCAAAATAAAACCCCAAAAAAAATTCTGTAAATTGTTGTACGTTTCTTCAGCTGGGGGGAGGGTAAACTTTTACACTGTTTTGATTTCTAAAGTTTGACTATAATGACCTGGGGCTGTACTCACAAAGCATCTTAAGGCTAAAAGTAGCTTGCTGATTTAGGAGAAACTCTTATCGGGTGTGTCGGGCCTAATTTTAGGAGTCTCAACCTTTTTTTGGTCTCGGTATTTCACAAAGCACTTTGACGCTAAAACCAACTCTTAAATCAATGAAAAGTTAGGGGTAGTCATGACGACTCCTAAATCACTAAGACAAAGTCACAAACAATCCTAAAATGGCTGCTGCTGGCAATCTTGGTCAACATTTTAGAAACATTTAATGCTTTTAAAGTATCGCCTTAATCACGAGGGTATTGTGTTCATAGTAGAGCTAGTCAGGGATGCAGTCACTTCACCAAAAAACAAACAACCCAATAACATGGGAGATCAAGGTTGTGACAACTACGCTACTTGGCCACAGGGAAAATGCAGTGCAGACGAACTAGGTACATCTGTTATCTTTCAGTAGAAAATTGCGTCAAACAATAAATGCCTTCTTCAGAACTCCACATCATCTGACGGTTTCCTCTTGATGTAAGACAACTACAAAGAAACAGCCGATTTCATGGCCATAGCCAGACTACCCGCCGTAGTTTTTGCTATAGATAAGACGTCAGAATTATTGCAACGTCACAAGATGAACACATTTGTCAACAGAAAATTTTCATAGCATGAACACGTGGTTTTTGATGCCAACTACTATAGTCTTGATACTGGATGTCACTTGGTGGGGGACAGTGGCTATCCCTGCAGGATGTGGCTCACGCCTTACATCCACCCACAAATGGGAGCTCACAATATGTTTGCAATCCTTTTTAAATTATAGTTATATTGTTCACACAAACAATTGTGAACAAAAAGGTTAAAAAATATGTTGCATATGGAAAAAAAATGGCTGTATTGAACCTTTCAATGTGTATTCACAATCACTCAAGACGTGTTCTAGAGCCCACAAGAAAACTCGCAGTGTTGTGGAATGGGGCATTGGGCACATGAAACGTTTTCATGCGCTACTTGGAGAAATCCGGCCAACTCCAGAGAACGCAAGCAGGATCATCGCTGTCTCTGCCATTCTCCATAATCTGTGGAAGTAACGCTATATTCCACAGCCAGAGAAGTAAGAAGAAAATAATGACGTTGCTGCTGCTGCCCGACGCAGGCGTAGTGGCTATTCACGTGGGTAGGGTGACCGGAGTTGGGGTGGGCGTGGCCTCCAGTACATTTCATTCAACGTCAACGAACATTAACAGAAAAACACAATGACGGTTGTATGTAACTGAAAACCATTCGTTGAATAAAATTCATTTTATTAATTTTTCTCAGTGCTGTGGGTGCCTGTCACAACTGCAGCAACACTTTTCTGTCCTCACGACTGCAACTTGCTATGCATCGTTATTTATCTATTCACGGTACTTCTCTACAAGCCAAAAAAGAAAAAAAAAACCTACATCTATAATTCATGTAGGCTACAGAAATAACAGTGTCCGTCTGTGGACAACACCAAAATAATGTTTCTCAGCGATCAGTATTTAATTTCTTATTAGGCTAATCAAAACTCAGGGTTACTTTAAGTTTCGGGAGTGTCCAGAATTTTTCGAGACGTCTGATCACCAGGAATCACTTCACCAATACCAGTAAACCACAACAACAATATCATGCTCATAAGAGCAGCATCACAGACTAGGAGAGTAATGTCACTTTTCAGTTTAGATAGTGCAGCTTTGATTTTGGCTTACCAAGCCATAATAAGCATTTCAATTACAATTATTGTAGCTTTATATTGCATCTACACACACCAGTCAAAACACAAGTTGTTGTAATGTATTTATTCGAGAGATTCTCTGTTTAAGCATCTCTAGTTTCTGAGAATAGTACTCCTCCTGTAAGTGGAGGAGCCTATGCTCTTTACTTAGTAAACTAATTTCGAGGTCCAATTTTTGTTCCAATAGAGATGCTGATGGAGCAGGACCACGACCAGCTGCTGCACGACTGGCAGGAGCAGGGGTTGGAGGGGGGGGCGGTATTGCCATGACTGGCAACTGAACTGTTGGCCCTAATAGAGAGAGAGTTATGGCATCCTTTGTATTATTCTTATTATGATTATTTTGAAAGTCATTGTAATTATATAATTCTGTGATTTTGATTAAACATCCATCCATCCATTATCCAAACCGCTTATCCTGCTCTCAGGGATGCTGGAACCTATCCCAGCACTCACTGGGCAGCACGCGAGGAGACACCCTGGACAGGCCATCACAAGGCCGACACGCACACACATTCACACCTAGGACAATTTAGTACGGCCGAATCACCTGATCTGCATGCCTTTGGACTGTAGGGGGAAAGTGGAGGCGCCATTGTGCCGCTTAATAGTCATTCAAACAATGGATAATATCCAGTGTGTAGCCTGCACGCTAACATGAGAATCATTAATGATTGTGTTTGTTTCCTAGCTGTGAGTAATCATATGAGACAAATGTTAAATTAGAAAAACTTACCCATCAAGTTCACTCAGCAATTGCATTTGCAAGGTCTCTTGTTTGAGACTGCAAAGAATGTCAGCGCTTTTCACAGTCATCAGCGGTTTTGAACAGAAGTCGCATTTAATTGTAACCATATATTTTCCCACACTTTTTTTTAGAAGTTATCCCAACTCCAAAATTTCCTTTAATAATGGCCTTCCTTGCATGCACAAGTTGGGCAAGGAGTAAAAGCTGCTCTTGCGTCCAGTTTGGTTTTCGTTTTCACAATGTAGCGTCACACGTTTAGCCATGGTTATTCTAGTCTGATGATTAAAAGGCTGCTTATAGTATATCTGCTAATTGTTTACCAGCTGCCAGCCATGTAAGACGCTGGCACTTAGCATATACTATATAGCAGGACTTCTCAAAGTCTGTTTCAAACAACTGGAACGCCCTGGGATGCCATCTTCTGGACTGATGTATCGACATACTTGTTCTTCACCATATAGGTAGTCATCCTTTTGGCCAGGAGAAAGAAGATCTTGCCTCCGACGCTCAGGAGAAATGGTTTGGAACTGGCTAATCTAAGAGGAGTCTGTTTCCTTCAGTAGTACGAAACAGACCTCTGGGGCGTCCAGGTACCATAGCGGTCTATTCCGTTGCCTACCAACACGGGAACCGCCAGTTCGAATCCACGACACAATTGGCCGTGTCTGCGGGTGGGAAGCCGGATGTGGGTATGTGTCCTGGTCGGTAAACTGGCGCCTCCCCTGGTCGGTCGGGGCATCAACACAAGTGCATCGTTGTCTTATGAGTCCAAGAACAAGTCAGCAGCTGGCAAGCCATGCTACCGTTGTGGTAAAACAGGGCACCAGGAATCAGAGTGCTGGTGTACAGACTTAGACTGCAGACACTGTGGTAAGAAAGGCCATATTGAACGCGCCTGTAAAACAAAAAAAGACCCAAACACACAAACAGCACATTGAAAAGAAGGAAAGTGTTTTCCAAAGAAACAAAAAGAAACACGTGAATAAGATGGAGCATGACCAGGATGAGCCGAGCAGCTGTGAGTCTGACGATAACACAATGTGTGTTCTATCTGTGAGGGACAGTGATGACGGATACTGGGTCACACCACTGTTGGAGAACCAAGCAGTGCGGATGCAAGTAGACACCGGTACACATGTATCCATGGTATCAGAAGCTGTCTATAAGGAGAAGCTGCAGCACCTTGCTCTACGAATGACAAAATTGAGATTAAGGACGTACACGGGTGAGGCTGTTCCAGTGTTAGGCGTTGTGGACGTAACAGTGGAACACAACAAACAGAAAATGATTCTTCCACTCTACATTAAAGGAAACTGTCCAGCTCTGCTAGGCCGCAGATGGCTGGAAAAGCTCAGACTGAACTGGCAGGATGTGTTCCTAGTTAATGACAGACACACAGGCCCCCTACAGGAGATCTTGGAGAAACACTCCAAGGTTTTTGATGGAGAAGTCGGCAGCATGCAAGACATTACAGTTAAGCTGACAGTCAGTCCAGGAAGCACACCAAAGTGTCTAAAAGCTAGACCTGTCCCGTATGCCATCAGACCCAAGGTAGAGGCAGAATTAGACAAATTAGTGAAGAGTGGAGTATTGGAACCAGTGAGAACAAGTGAATGGACTACACCAATTGTGCCAGTCATGAAAAAGGATGGGTCTCTAAGGATCTGCGGTGATTTTAAAGTCACTGTGAACCCTGTCTTGACTGCAGAACAGTATGCTTTACCCCTCATCGATGACCTCTTTTCAGGTTTGTCTGGAGGACAGAAGTTTAGTAAGATAGACTTATGTCAGACATATCTGCAGATGCATGTTGATCCAGAGTCACAGGAACTGTTGACCGTAGTGACACACAAAGGGCTGTACCGGTACCATAGGCTCCCTTTTGGGATTACTTCTGCTCCTGCACTGTTCCAAAGAGCAATGGATCAAATTCTGAGTGGGCTACCGGGGGTCCAGTGCTATCTGGATGACCTCCTTATCACAGGTCCAGAGGAGGAGTCCCATTTCAGGAACCTGGATGCAACACTACAAAGACTGGGGGATTATGGTCTGAGCGTAAGGAAGAATAAATGTGAGTTTTTCAGATCCTCTGTTGAGTACCTGGGCCACGTAATTGACAGTAACAGACTCAACAAGGCACCGTCAAAGGTGAAGGCTATTGTTGATGTGCTGTCTCCGAAGAATGTGAGTTAACTGAGATCATTCCTTGGCCTGCTGACATACTATGCAAAGTTCGTGCCTAACCTAGCCAATAAGCCGAAGCCACTGCACGAGCTTTTAAACAAAAGCAAGATATGGAAGTGGACAGACAAATGTGAGGCAGCTTTCAGAGGAGTCAAGTTGGCCCTCTCTGAATCAGAGGCCCTCACTCATTTCGACCCCAAACTACCACTTCAGTTGGCATGTGACGCCTCGCCGTATGGTGTAGGTGCAGTAGTGTCACACATCTTACCATCGGGGACGAGAGACCAATTGCCTTGAGCCAGGCAGAAGGTAGGTACGCACAGATTGAGCGTGAAGCACTGTCTATAATATTTGGAGTGCGGAAATTCCATCAGTATCTTTTTGGCAGGAAATGTATGCTACTGACTGACCATCGACCACTCACCTCTCTATCTTTGGTCCCCACACTGGCATACCGTCACTGGCAGCCAGTCGCATGCAGAGATGGGCTCTGTTATCGTCCGCTCACCAGTATGACGTAAAGTACAGGAAAGCAGACTGGCATGGGAACGCAGATGGGCTCTCCAGGCTCCCTTTACCTGTCACACATGCTGAGCCAACAGAAGCCGAGATCTTCTACTTCAAGGAAGTGCCTGCTGCTCCAGTAACTTTGACTCATGTGAAGAAACACACACGCGCTGATCCAGTCCTCTCTGAGGTTATGGACATCATCACATGTGGAAGGAGAGGAGAGATGACACAGAGTTTGAAGCCTACCTGGTGAGAAGGAACAAGCTTTCAGTCCAGTCTGGATGCTTATTGTGGGGCTATCGTGTCATCATTCCACTGCCACTAAGAGAGAAAGTGCTTGACGAGGTCCACTCTGGACACTGTGGTGTGGTGCGAATGAAAGAGATCGCACACAGCTATTTCTGGTGGCTGGGCCTGGACGCAGCTATAAAGGAGAAAGCAAAGTCATGTTCTGCCTGCCAGAAATTGAGAAACCTCCCACAGCCGGCTCCATTACACCCGTGGGACTGGCCTGAAGAACCGTGGCAAAGAGTCCATATAGACTTTGCTGGACCGCTGGAGAATTACGTTTTCAGTGGTGGTCGACGCAGACCTGCGGCTACCCCAGTTGGACTTTTGTGAAAACTGCAACACATTCCAAAAAAAACCAACCAGGTGAGCGACGAGAAGAAAAGGAACAGAAGGAATAGCACAGTCATCCCGTATGTTTCTGGGGTCTCCGAGAAACTCAGGAGAATTTTCAACAAACACCGCATCCCGGTATACTTCAAACCCAGCAACACACTCCGACAAAGACTGGTTCATCCCAAAGACCGAGTACCACACACCCGGAAAAGCAATCTGGTGTATGCTGTACAATGCAATGAGGATTGCACTGACCTATACATAGGAGAAACCAAACAACCACTACACAAATGGATGGCCAAACACAGAAGGCCAAACTCCTCAGGACAAGACTCAGCAGTCTATCTACACCTAAAGGAGAAGACACACTCCTTCGAGGACAGCAACGTACACATTTTGGACAGAGAAGATAGATGGTTTGAAAGAGGGGTGAAGGAAGCCATCTATGCGAAACTGGAAAAACCATCCCTCAACAGAGGAGGAGGTCTGCGACACCACCTATCTCCCACTTACAATGCCGTCCTTTCATCTCTACCCAGGAGACTCAAGAAGCCTAGCCTCCAACAACAACAGTCGGTCACTAACGGCTCCAACGATTCTCATGACCACTGAACAATGAAGTCGAAACTAACACCCCCAACGACCGTCGCTGCTAAACAAATGCAAATCAATAGCTCCGATGGCGACGGGCGCGGCTGGACTTCGGAGCACAAGAGAGCCACGCATATCAATAGCTCCGATAACGACGGGCGCGGCCAAACATCGGTACACAAAAAAGCCACACACTATATCTATGGCTCTGTTAGCGACGGACGTTGGTAAACATCGGATCACAAAGAGCCACGCATATCAATAGCTCTGACAACGACTTCTAGAGGATAAATACTGAGTCTCATCACCAGCCAGTCAGACTAGCTTGGTCTAGTCAGAAAGGCACGAACTGAGGAAGCCTCTTGGATGAGAGGCGAAACGTCTTCACGGATATATACCAAGTCCAGTTGCACTTGATTCAACTCCTTTGGATCAAGGGTTTAACTAAGATAAGATTCAGTGCCACACGCGACCAATCTCGGCAGTGGGACCACTAGTGTAGCTGCCTTCTTATAAGACACTGATTTGTTCCATTTATGTTGTTTTATTGTGTTTACTATTTGTATTGTCTGGGGTTTGTCTTTTACCTATTTGTCTTTGTCTGTTATGGACCATGAGTCTGCAATAAAGTTTTGAATTGATCTGAATTGAACTGAATACACCTTCCACCTCAGGGATGCATTCAATGCAAGCTGTATTTTCATAGAATCCATGCAGCCTATTGTGGCATATTATTCCTTTCTTATTTGCATTATTGTGTGTGTTAATGTCGCTAGGGGGAACCAGTGTAGGGAAGTGGGGGCGAACTTTCCAATATGAGTAGGGAAGGGTAGGAAATGACGCACACACAACAGGCACCGACGCGCGAAGAGAAACACGGCCTCTTGTTCTGCGGCGGCGAAACCCCGGAAACTTGGGACTGCTGGCTAACAAGCTAACGCTGGTTAGCTTTTTGTTGACAGTGGGCGTGCCGGTCAGACGCGGGAGCTGACCCGATCTAAACTTTCCTCCGCCGTCGTGGTCTCGGGTTTTAAAGCCGCCAGTGTCACTCGGAAGTCGTCCTCGGAGCCGAACCGTGGAAGTCTCGGCCGCCGCCGAACCACTTGTAGCTCCGGCAGATGGCTTTGAGGGGAGGCTTTTCGGGTCCCCCGTTAATCAGAACGTGAACCGGACGGCAGCAGCCACGGAGCCGAGTCCACCGGAGGCCTGGAAGCATCAGCGGAGGGGTAGGGCTTTGCCCCCCCCCCCTTCAAAATAAGTGCCTATCCTTGTCTATGGTTGATCTGACGCCGGGAGAATCGTATGGCTAGCGTGGAACCTGTTCTGATCCGTTATTCCAACCTATATGCTTATTTAGGTGTCCTTGATTATAAATGATTAGGCACACCGTTATTACACAATGCCTAACGTGGCTTGCTTTATTCCACCGTATTGCAAGACTGCCCGAATAATATTCGTCGCGCTTCTCCCCACGTCAACAGGTGACGTCACATACATACGGGTGCCCTTACATGCCAAACCGGTACATGACATCCCTCCTTTTCTGGGAAATAAACTTCAGGTTATTTTCAATTCAAAAATATGAACCCATATAATGACAGTATCAAAACTTTCCTAACCAAAACACATACCACATATTATGTATGCTTTCACCTTAATTAGAACCATGTATTAATTCTCCATTAACACATATTCACTTATGAACAGTCTGTAAACATATAAGACCTTTTAACATGTTAATTTCACATTTGCATCATCAAACAACAATCGTCACTGAACCTGACCCAACAGTTTTTTTTTTTACATTTCTCCAGTCTATGTCATATCATAGTCTGCCAGCCTTGATGGCAAGCGTCTCTCTCTTGGAGGCCTGTCTGCCCCCGGGGTGTCATTGCTGGTGTTGCTCCGCTCTGCGTTTTGAGCACCCAGTGTCTCTCTGTGTGATGTGCAGTCCTCGGCATCCTGTGATGCTTCTGCTCCGGCAGGTGTCTCCTGAGTACTGGTGTATCGCTTCACGAATGTTGTGTTCCGTGTGTATCTGGCTCCGGTTGGAGATTCGACGACAACTTGGTTTCCTGATTTGCTCACCACCTTGTGTGGCGTTGTGTTGAATAGTGTTGTCAGTTTATCAGTCTTTTCTTGTCTCACCAGGACCGTGTCACCGACATTGACATCCGAGTACCTGGCGTGACGCCGTTCGTCTGCATAGATCTTTGATTGTCCTTTCTGTTCTGCGTCTCTGTCTCTTACCTCCAGATCAGCGTGTGCTGCTGTGATGCTTGGCAGCTTCCCCCTCATCTTTCTTTTGAAGAGCAGCTCCGCGGGACTCTGCCCTGTGGTCGCGTGATCGATGCTCCGGTATACTGTCACATACTTTCTAAGTTCTCGCTTCCAATTGAGTCCATCTGAAACAGCGATGCGAATCCTCTTCATCAGCGAGGCGTTTTGACGTTCTACCTCGCCGTTCGCCTGCGCCCATCGTGGCGTTGTTTTCACATGCTTGATTCCGTTGGTGTCACAGTACTCACTGAACTCCTCTGATTTGAACTGAGGACCATGGTCCGACGTCAGTGTGACGGGAAGTCCATGTCGACTGAAGATTGTCTCTAGACTGTCTATCACTGTTGACGTGGTTGTGGACTTTAACACGTCATACTCATAGTAGCGGCTGTAGTAATCAACTACAACTAGAATCGAGTCACCTGTCGGCAGGGGTCCGAGTAAGTCAATGGCAATATCTTGCCAGGGCCCCTCTGGTAACTCTGTTGGTCTTAACGGTTCCGGTGCGTCTGGCCGAGCAACAACTTGGCATCCGTGGCATGACCTACAATGTCTCTCGGCTGCTCTGTCCATTGTTGGCCACCAGACTTTGCTCCTGAGGTGCTGTTTAGTTCCGACAATTCCTAAGTGTCCTTCGTGTGCTAGTGAGAGAGCGCGTGCCCGCAGTACTTGTGGCAGCACAATACGCGTTCCACGTAGAACCAACTGTCCTATTACACATAACTCACTAGCCACCGCGGCATATGCTGCGCACTTCTCAAAGTGTCCACTCTCAATAGCTTTACGCACCTCGATCAGCTCCTCGTCGTGGGCTGATGCCTCCTCCACCTCGCGGGTTGTCAATGCTCTGGGTGTGGCACTCACTGCAACAAATCTCACATACTCGTCGGATCCGTGTGCATGTTTCTGTTTCAGTGCGCTGTTCCCCAGCAGACGTGATAGTGGGTCTGCTATGTTCTTTTTGCCCGAGATATGTACTACTTTAAAATCATAAGGCTGTAACCTTAGGACCCATCGCTCTATACGAGCGCATGGTTTCGAGCGTGGGCTGTAGATAGATTCAAGAGGTTTGTGGTCTGTAACCAAGTCAAATCGTCTACCATAGATGTATGGGTGTAACCTTTCACACGCCCATACCAGACCTAAGGCCTCTTTCTCTGTCTGAGAATACCTGCGTTCACAGTCGTTTAGACCACGACTGACATAACAAATGGGAATATTTTCTCCATTCTGGGTCTGTACTAACACTGCTCCTAATCCCACTGGACTAGCATCTGCAATGATTTTGGTCGGTGCGTCTTTGTTAAAGTAGGCTAGTGTCCCTGCTTTGGCTAAGCCCTCTTTCAGCGCCTCAAACGCTTGTTTCTGTTCTGGACCGAATTCAAACGGAGTGTCCTTTCTTGTCAGGCGTCGCAGCGGCTCTGACACTGTTGCAAACTGTGGAATGAATCTGCTGCTGTAACTTACGAGCCCGAGGAAGCTTCTCACCTCCGATGCGTTTTCCGGCTCTCTCGCCTCGCTCACGGCTCTCACTCTCTCCTCTGTAGGACTGATTCCTTTTTCAGACAGCAGGATTCCCATGAAAATCAGTCGATCCATGTTGAACTGACACTTTGCAGGGTTTAGCGTCAGTCCGCACTCCCCCAGTCTCCTCATGACTGTGTGTAGTCGCTCGTTGTGTGTCTCCTCATCCTTAGCGTGGACTATGACATCATCTGAGATGTTCTCCACACCTTCTATACCAGCCAGTGCAGCGGCGATTTCATGCTGGTACTGTTCGCTGGCGGAAGACACGCCGAAGATGAGTCTCTTGTATCTGTAGACTCCGTTGTGGATGGCGAATGTGGTGATTCCGCGTGATTCTGGGGTCATTTCAAGTTGGTGGTAGCCCCACTTTAAGTCCAGTTTACTAAACACCACCGATCCATTCATCCCTTGTAGTAGCTCATCCACAGTGGGTATTGGATACCTCTCTCTGATGATGGCAAGGTTTGCCTGTCGCATGTCTAAACACAGTCTTATTTCTGAGTTTGCCTTGGGCACGATGACCACTGGATTTACCCATGGTGTTGGTCCATCGACCGGTTCTATTATGTCTAGATCTAGGAGCTCTTTTATCTTGGCCACCACAGGTGCCCGTAGGTTGAAGGGTATACGCCTGAGTGGCTGTGCTACTGGTGTCACCTCTGGGTCTATGTGTAGCTTTATCTGTTTTGTTTTCAGCTTCCCTACCCCCTGAAATACAGTCGGGTACTGCTGCTGAAGTGATTGGTTCATGTCTCTGACGGCTAATATGTTGGCACCTATTTTCAGTACACCTAGTTTCATGGCCAACTCTTTTCCTAGTAGTGGTTCTCCATCACCTCTGATTACTATGAATTCTGCTTGTTCACAGCGTTCTCCTATTTTTACTTTGCATGTGAACGCCCCTTTAATGGGTAGAGGTTGGTTAGATGAATAAGAAAATAGTTTCCTTTCCGGTTTTGGGACATATGAGTGGCACCTAATTTTCTCTGACTTTAAACCCTCCCAGGTCTTTTCGTCTATCACATTGCAAGTAGCCCCGGAGTCGACAAGCATCTTCAAGCTAACTCCTCCCACATTTATGTTGAGCCTATCTGACTTGTTTGTATCACTCAATACAAAGGCATAATCATGTTCTTCTATCTCTATTTTATGCACTTTTTCCTTTCCTGTTGCACCTTTTGTTTTGCATTGCTTTGCGAAATGGTCTCTACCATTGCATTTGCGACACGTTTGGCCGCGCGCGGGACAATTAGGGTCTTTCCCAAAGTGGTCTGAATGTCCACATCTAAAACACGTTTTGTCCATTTTGTCCGTTTTTCCTCTATCCGCGCCCGGTCTCCCTTGTCCTCTTTTCTGACATTTCCCTCCTTTCTGTGAGACACGACTCACAGTCGCCTCTGCTTTCCACTCCCTCACAGACATCTCCGCCATTTGTTCTTCAATTTGTTCACACTGTGCCGCCAACTCGAGAGCGCGAGCAAGCACCAAACCACGCTCCTCAAGGAGTCTACGGCGAGTATAACTTGACGTGCATTTGCTTACAGTTGCATCTCTAATCTGATCGTCTGTGTCTCCACCAAAACCGCAGTCTTTTGCCGCACGTCTCAAGCGTGTAGCGAATTGTGGTACTGTCTCCCCTTGATTCTGAGAGATTTTCTGAAATGTCTGGCGGGCGAATGTAGCATTTACTTGAGGCACGAAATATCTGTTCAAAGCTGCAACAGCGGCATCATAATCAGTCACCTCTCCGGTGGCGTCCAAAGTTGAAAAGATGTCCTGTGTGTCTGGACCTGCGTGATGCAAAAGAAGTGCTCTCCGGCGCTGCTTCACTGCATCCTCGGTGTTATCATCGATGATCAGACCTTTCCCATCAGCAAACAGTTCAAATGACATTAGCCATCTTATCCACCGCGGCCCCAAAGTCGCCGGGTCGGAGTAGCAATCAAACGCCGGTACGCATGCTGTCTTTTCCATGCTGCCGCGCTAGCTAGCTACAACTGTTAGCTACACTTCAGATCTAACTAAACGTTACGAACTTTAGCTCATCACTTAGCTTAGGCTCGGTACATCACTCGTCGCCATTGTTCTGATCCGTTATTCCCACCTATATGCTTATTTAGGTGTCCTTGATTATAAATGATTAGGCACACCGTTATTACACAATGCCTAACGTGCCTTGCTTTATTCCACCGTATTGCAAGACTGCCCGAATAATATTCGTCGCGCTTCTCCCCACGTCAACAGGTGACGTCACATACATACGGGTGCCCTTACATGCCAAACCGGTACATGACAGAACCCTCTGCTGTAGCTGGAACCAGTGGTTGAATTGTGTTTTGTTTCTGTCTTCCTCCGCCGACCGCCTGGATAACGCCGGAGAGACCCGTCCCCGAACCGGACCCACAGTATAACCTATGGCCCAGTCAACAGAGCGCGCCGCGGGGAGTCGGAGGGACCTCGTCGCGCAGGGAACCAAGCGCTTCACCGAGGAGAGGAGAGACATTCATTTGAGTTAAGCTGGCGCCCAATAGCCTACTAGATAGTTAGCCTCTGCCGGCTCAGTGGTGGAGTGGGAGCTGCAGCGGCCCGGGCCTTAAGCCTTCCAAGTACCCTAGTGCACTAGGGTTTATTGTGGGATTATGCGAGTGCTCCCTGCGTCGGAGGTGACTAGAATGGAGTGTCCTCTGGTTAGAGGGGGAGGAGTTATTTGACCCGGTTGGTTTCCAAGTGTATGTAGTGGTTTGCTAATGTTTGGGGTGCAATAGCAAAAGTAACCTTCACCTGACTTGACTTTATACCTATATGTTCTTGGAGTGTGGGGTCCGGGCAGTGGGGGTGCTCATTAGGGCTGGCAGCAGGGAGCTATTTAGCTAGGGGTGCTGGAAGGGCTTCCTTACATTGATGTGCTTTAGATTTGTCAGATGTAGCATTCTAAAGTAGTGTTTTATGAATTGTTAAAGGTATGAAATGAAATATTGTGAATAAAATTAGTGCTGTTTTACCTACCTGCCTGCCCTGTTTGTGTGTGTGTGTGTGTGTATTTTGGGGATGCTGTGAACCGTGTCACCGGGTTGATAAATAGGCTGGAACCATCACTAGTGGTGACAATCTATTGCATAGGTTGTGTAAGAGGAATGGGGTAGGGTACGAGCCCAGCCAATTCTGGCCATTACAAGGACATTGGTATTGAATTGGTCAAGCAACGAACTGATCATATGGTACAAAATAAATCATTATTTCAGGTGAATCGGCCGTACTAAATTGTCCCTAGGTGTGTGTGTGTGTGTGTGTGTGTGTGTGTGTGTGTGTGTGTGTGTGTGCGCGCGCGCGCGCGCGCGTCTCTCTCGGCCCTGTGATAGCCTGGCGGCCTGTCCAGGTTGTCTCCACGCCTGCCGCCCAATGACTGCTGGGATAGGCTCCAGCATCCCCGCGACCCTGAGAGCAGGTTAAGTGGTTTGGATAATGGATGGAATAGATGGATCTGTGAACCTCCCGTTTAATGTGAGGTTTAATGCACGAATTGCTATCACTGCCCAGTAGACATCATTATACGGGTCTTTGAAAATAAATACAAAATATTTGTTCAAAAGAAACAGGCTTTGCCTTACCCTTTTTGAGGATAGATTCATCTTTGGTCCACAACGTCTTGAGTTTTGGCAGCAAGTTGGCGGCTGCAATCAGTTCGGGATCTTCCAAGATTTCGCTGAAGCGGTTCTACAGATCCAGTTGAATGACATCAGCAAGTGGCTTGGAAAACTTTAAGGATGGCTTGAGCCTATCCCAGCAGTCTTCAGCGTCCCGCGACCCCGATTGGCGTAAGTGGCCAGAGCAACATACTAGTCGGCCAGCAAGTCCAGGTCGAGCAGAGCAAGGGCCAGATCAGCCACATAGTCCTGAGTCTACGAAACGCTTCTCCACAAGAGAGAGAAGACCTCCAGGGTACCTGAAAGACTTTGTGCCTAAATAGCAGGTACTCCAGGTAGACAGTGATCTCTATGGGGCTGAATAAACCCCGCCCCACACCCAGTAGAAGGACTGGGCGGTCTGACCGCCCCTACCTTCTTAGTTTAGTTTAACCAAAGTCTTACACATTTTTTGGTTAATAACTATTCAGTGTGAATAAGAGGAAAAAAAGTTATGTTATGTAGGAAAGAGATTATATTTAGTTATCAGCAAGGTGGAACAGTTTAAAACAAGTGTTTACAAAGTGACATCATAACACAGTAGACTTTAATATAGTTGAAGTTACAGTATGTACAGACATGAGTCAAAATGTTTAAAAGTAAAATTTCATTGATTGCTGGAATATCAGTCAGTACAGTACTGTACTTAGAAAGGGGGGCGTTGTGTTATGGTATTAACATACAGTGGTACGCTGTCGCCTCCTAGTGGTTATGCTGAATAGGGAGTATACGCCCATTTCACGCCGCGGCCATCTTGGATTTAAAAAAAAACCCAAGCGGTGGGAAGTTAGCCACGCCCCTTCTTCATTGAAAACACCGCACAAGACGTTTCTTGGGCTGACAAAACTGAAACCCGGAACTCTACCGACCATTTTCCCATGGTCAAATCAACCTATGCCGAGGAGGTAGCTAAGTTTACTAACTTTACTAGCAGACAGACATCACGGTAGGTCATGCAGAGCTATAATAACGTTAGCTGGATGTTGTCATGAAAATGATTTTAGGATGTTGATGAAATGAAACATAATACCTGCCATTAATAGCTTGTATTTTTAGGGTTCCTGTTCGTGGTGGTCAACCTGCTGGGGAGGTGACACCCGAGTCAGCAGATGAGTGAGTAGCGTTTACAGTTGTGCACTCATGTTTACAACTAAATTCCACATTAAGATGCCATATGGCTAAATGTTTACTCCTCCTGCTATTATTGCAACAGTACATGTAGGCCTACTGTATGGATTGAGCTGCAGAGGTTGCATGTACATTTAACGTTACTGTATGCATTGAGCTGCAGAGGTTGCACCATGTACAGCCAGTTAAATAATATTGGGGTGACCAGTTTTACTGTGACTAAAACATTAGAAGGGAGACAGAAGTTTGACGTTGAAAAATGTTTGCTCCTGTTTGTAGTCGCATTGGTGACTTAATAGCGGAAGAAGATGAAGAGGAACATGAGGGAGATAGGTGAGTTGTTACTGTCAGTACAATACAATTTTTCAAACATGTAGATTACTGCATTGTATAATATGTATAATATGTATATATATACACTACCGTTCAAAAGTTTGGGATCACCCAAACAATTTTGTGTTTTCCATGAAAAGTCACACTTATTCACCACCATATGTTGTGAAATGAATAGAAAATAGAGTCAAGACATTGACAAGGTTAGAAATAATGATTTGTATTTGAAATAAGATTTTTTTACATCAAACTTTGCTTTCGTCAAAGAATCCTCCATTTGCAGCAATTACAGCATTGCAGACCTTTGGCATTCTAGCTGTTAATTTGTTGAGGTAATCTGGAGAAATTGCACCCCACGCTTCCAGAAGCAGCTCCCACAAGTTGGATTGGTTGGATGGGCACTTCTTTGAGCAGATTGAGTTTCTGGAGCATCACATTTGTGGGGTCAATTAAACGCTCAAAATGGCCAGAAAAAGAGAACTTTCATCTGAAACTCGACAGTCTATTCTTGTTCTTAGAAATGAAGGCTATTCCATGCGAGAAATCGCTAAGAAATTGAAGATTTCCTACACCGGTGTGTACTACTCCCTTCAGAGGACAGCACAAACAGGCTCTAACAGGTACTATTTAATGAAGATGCCAGTTGGGGACCTGTGAGGCGTCTGTTTCTCAAACTAGAGACTCTAATGTACTTATCTTCTTGCTCAGTTGTGCAACGCGGCCTCCCACTTCTTTTTCTACTCTGGTTAGAGCCTGTTTGTGCTGTCCTCTGAAGGGAGTAGTACACACCGGTGTAGGAAATCTTCAATTTCTTAGCAATTTCTCGCATGGAATAGCCTTCATTTCTAAGAACAAGAATAGACTGTCGAGTTTCAGATGAAAGTTCTCTTTTTCTGGCCATTTTGAGCGTTTAATTGACCCCACAAATGTGATGCTCCAGAAACTCAATCTGCTCAAAGAAGTGCCCATCCAACCAATCCAACTTGTGGGAGCTGCTTCTGGAAGCGTGGGGTGCAATTTCTCCAGATTACCTCAACAAATTAACAGCTAGAATGCCAAAGGTCTGCAATGCTGTAATTGCTGCAAATGGAGGATTCTTTGACGAAAGCAAAGTTTGATGTAAAAAAAATCTTATTTCAAATACAAATCATTATTTCTAACCTTGTCAATGTCTTGACTCTATTTTCTATTCATTTCACAACATATGGTGGTGAATAAGTGTGACTTTTCATGGAAAACACAAAATTGTTTGGGTGATCCCAAACTTTTGAACGGTAGTGTATGTATATATATATATATATATATATATAAATATTCACTAATCTTTCAATAGTGGATAGCTCTGTTCTGACACATCATCTTGATAACAGGAAAATGTGTGGATTTATATTGCTTCCCACATGTATGACATATCCTCATGTGTCCAGTGAGGTTTGGGCGACTCTACCTGATCATGACTACGACGTGAAGCCCCTTTCTGTGGAAGACCAGCTTGACGCAGTAAAGAAACGCATCGCTTTCCTGGAGGATGAAAATAAAAAGCTGAAAAGTGAGCGTTTTGGTTTAGAACGCTTCCAGTGTGCGCCCAATCTGATCAGGTTTTACACTGGTTTTAAGGATTACCACACCCTCAAAGCACTCTTCCTAGCTTTACAGCCTACTGCAGAGTCCATGGTGCGATGGACTCAAATGCAAAGGAACAGCCATAACGTAGAACACATTTCTGTGTCTGGCTTCATGCAGAGCATTTATCGCTGATTGATCAGTTTTTCCTGTTCTTGTGCCGTGTGAGGCAGGGCTTTTTTGCTCTGGATTTATCTGTACGATTCAATGTGTCGCCGGCCACAGTCAGCAGGAACTGTACGACGTGGGCCAACTATTTGCTCTTTATGTTAGGGACCCTCCCAATATGGCCTAGTAGAGCAGCAGTAGACGAGCTAATGCCACCAGTATTCAGGGAATTCTACCCAAACACAAGAGTGATACTAGACTGCACAGAGATCCGCATCGAGACAGCTAGTTTGAAGGTTTTGAACACCATGATATACTCCCATTATAAAAGTAACACTACACTGAAATCCCTAATTGGGATCACTCCCTCAGGGCCAGTTAGCCTGGTAAGTAATCTATACACAGGATGTATTTCTGATAAGGAGATAACTAAAAGGTCAGGTGTTCTGGACCTCTTAGAGTCAGGTGATGAGGTCATGGCCGATAAGGGCTTCCTTATCAAAGACCTGCTCGATGAAATAGATGTAAAACTTGTCATCCCTGCATTTTTAGGCCCAAGTGGACAGTTTAGCTGTGATGAGTTCACAGACACACAGAGTATTGCTGGCTTGAGAATACACGTCGAACGATCAATAAGACGCATAAAGGAGTACCACATTTTTGATGGAGTCATACCCCTTTCACTAAGTGGAACAGTCAACCAACTGTGGACTGTGTGTGCTCGCCTAACAAATTTTCAGGGACCACTGTTTTAAACCTTTGTTAAATTCAGCTGACAAGAAAATAGTGCACACAAACCTTAGATAGATTGAAACATATTTAACTTCATTTCAGTACAGTTCCATTTTTTAGCCCACACCTTGAGATGAGCAATCACTATCTTAGTTTAGTAAACAATTGATGATTTGAGTTGGTAGCGAGTTCCAGTTTATTGCTACAACAGAATGACAGTTGACCGAACATATTTTAGTTTAAAATGAACCAACAGTTTTGTTAAAGTTAAAGGACAAAGAATGAAAATATTGTAGACGGGACAATCTAATGTATAAATATTGAATGTACAGTATAAAAATGAAATGTATCTTATTTTTTATTTTATTGTGATTAAACAGCTTCTTTGAATACAGCCCTGTGTGTGTGTCTCTCCTCACTGGCACAGGAGAGGCAGAAAGTACTCGAAAAAGAAAAGATCCAGCTTAGTTTTCATATTGTGGTAAATGACGGTAGGTGCTCGAGGTTGGTAGTCCAAACCATGTTTGCTGCTGCTGGCCCCGGCTGCATTGATTTCCGATTGAGTAAGAAGGGGGCGTGGCTAAGTTCCCACCACTTGGTTTTAAAAAAAATCCAAGATGGCCGCGGCGTGAAATGGGCGTATTACCTCAGTTGAATAAAGCCTTGCATGAAGAGCACGTCTTTTTGTACCGACCGTTATTACTTAGCGTGCTACGGCCAACCTAACGTTACAGCAACAGCGTGCTGACTGGGCAGGCGGAATTAATATGCCGGCAAAGAGCTTGCGCGCTCTTTTAAAAAAAAAAAGAAAACAACGTTTTTCATTGGTTTGGAATGCCAACGTAACAAGTACTTGGCCGGGGCATGGGGAAATGTATCGGAGTAAAAAGTAAACGTTGATTTTAAAATTATAGTGGAGTAAGAGTGGAAGTAGACACAAATAAAACATACTCAAGTAAAGTACAGATCCCCGAAAAACACTTAAGTAAAGTAACGAAGTATTTTTACTTCGTTACTTACCACCATTGTTTACCAGGCATCAGTGACAAGAGAAGACAACTGCGAAGTGGACACTTACATTGGACTAACAGAGGGCCTTTTAAAATTAGGTTCAACGCCCAATATGAGTAGCTTCAGGAATGAGCATTCAAGAAATGTAATGGCCTGAAGCTGCCACATTTGGTCATTGGTGGACAAGAACATTAGCTACTCTATCTCATGGAAAACCCCGACTGAGAGCAATGCATATTCAACTAACAACAAAAAGTGTAACCTGTGCTTAGCAGAGACACATTTTATTATTTGCAAGCCTGATATGTATACATTGAACAGTAGAACTGAATTGGCCACCAGTTTTAGACACAGAAAAAAAACATCTGCTTTGCAATTACAAATAAGCCATTGTCTTTATTATTCCACCCCCCCACCCCCCTTTGGATGATATACGTACATGTGATGACCCTTACTAAATGTGGTGTTTATGTTTTGCCAGTCTGCTCTTTCGGCTGTGCTCCGGACCCACTCCACTGTATACCCCATTGGATGTTGTTTTACATTACATTACATTACAGTCATTTAGCCGACGCTTTTATCCAAAGCGACTTACAATACGTGCATTTAACGTAGGAAACCAGGTGAACTACTAGTCATCAGAGGTCATAAGTGCATCTAAACAAGCATCTAAGAGCAAAACCAGTGCAAAAGTAAAAGCGCAAGAAAGATATTTTTTTTTAAATGAGTGAATACAATAAGTGCTAAGAGCAAGTAACAGGGTAGTAGTTCTTCAAGAGGTGACTTTTCAACCTGCGCCGAAAGATGAGCAGCAACTCCGCTGTTCTGACATCAGTGGGGAGTTCATTCCACCACTGTGGGGCCAGGACAGAAAAGAGCCGTGACCGGGTTGATCGGCGGCAGGGGCCTCTGAGCGATGGGGCAACCAGGCGTCCCGAGTCAGCACAGCGAAGTGGTCGGGCGGGGGTGTAGGGCTTGACCATGGCCTGGAGATAGGAAGGAGCTGTTCCTTTCACTGTCCTGTAGGCTAGCACCAGAGTCTTAAACTGGATGCGAGCAGCTACTGAGAGTCAGTGTAGGGACACGAGAAGGGGAGTTGTGTGGGAGAACTTAGGGCGGTTGAACACCAGATGAGCTGCAGCTTTCTTAACAAACTCCAGAGGTCTGATGGCCGACGTCGGGGCACCAGCAAGGAGGGAGTTGCTGTAGTCCAGCCGGGAGATGACCAGAGCCTGGAGGAGCACTTGTGCCGTCTTGTCGGTGAGGAATGGGCGAATTCCTCTGATGTTATAGAGGAGAAATCTGCAGGAGCAGCAACCGATGCAACTTTTGCAGCAAACGACAGTTGGTCGTCCAGGATCACACCCAGATTACTCGCAGTCCAAGTTGGCGTCACCACAGTGTTGTCAATGGTGATGGCCAGGTCTCGGTGCGGGCAAGCTTTCCTCGGGAGAAACATCAGCTCTGTCTTGTCCAAATTGAGCTTCAGGTGGTGTGTCACCATCCACTCCGAGATGTCAGTCAAGCACGCAGCAATGCGTGTCTCTACTCGTGTATCAGAGGGAGGAAAGGACAAGATCAGCTGGGTGTCATCGGCATAACAATGGTAAGAGAAGTCATGCGAGCGAATAACAGAACCCAGGGATGTTGTGTGCAGGGAGAAAAGGAGAGGACCCAGAACCGAACCTTGTGGAATGCCTGTAGTCAGTCTGCGAGGCTCCAACACAGATCCCCTCCATGTCACCTAGGTGACATGGAGGGGATCTGTTTGACATTCTGCTGCACTCCTTACGGTCTCACCATCCCACTTCTGACACCAATGTAGCGAGCTGTTCGACATTCTGCTGCACTCCTTACGGTCTCACCATCCCACTTCTGACACCAATGTAGCGAGCTGTTCGACATTCTGCTGCACTCCTTATGGTCTCACCATCCCACTTCTGACACCAATGTAGCGAGCTGTTCGACATTCTGCTGCACTCCTTATGGTCTCACCATCTCACTTCTGACACCAATGTAGCGAGCTGTTCGACATTCTGCTGGACTGTCTGTAGACAGAGAGTCTCTGGCTGTCTGGGAAAGTTCAGGCCCTGCACGGCTTGAGGGAGAACGATACTTCGTTCAGAGCCATCGTCCAACACAGCGTAGGTCTCCAAGGCTTGGTCCCGGTTCTTCAAGATAACCTTGACAACCTTAAGCATCACCTGTTGCGGACGGTTGGGCCGGTCGAGCCGGTCGAGATAGACCTTGATGAGGGGTGTAGTGACCATGCAGACTTTGGTTTCACCCTGCTGGATAGCGTCATGGAGAATGGTAAGGTGCTGCTCTTTACATGTCTTGCATGGGTGCTTCAGGGTACATGCTTCAGCAGAGTGGTTGTGGCCACACTTCCAGCACCATTTCCCTTCTTGGATCCACTTCACAACCTGGCTGGTAGATAACTTCTTGAAGTCATCACAGGCATTCAAGAAGTGCTCCTTGTTGTCACAATAGGGACAATACGGCTTGGACTTGAAGGCAGTCTTGGAGCAAGCAGGCTCTGGAGTACTAGCGAATTCCCCAGCATTGAGAAGGATGGTCGTGGTCTTCTCCTTGTAATGAGTGACCCATTAATCCTTTTTGACTGGCTTGGGTGCATCACACTGATAGAGTGATGCAGGTCAACTTGGGAGGCGCTTAGCTTGTGATTTCATCTGGAGCCAGGCTGCCAGGTCAGGCAGGGTGTATGTCATGTCTGACCCTGTCCGGAGAATGCCACAGCTCAGACAGTATTCGATAAATCCGTCCCTGAATGATGGAGGCATCTTGCTTAGGAGCCGGTCGACGTGGGATCCACATCTCAACTTGTACCCGTTTGGCCCTTCAAATGTCTCTAGCATGCCCACCAGAGACTGGATGGACAGGGTGAAGGAGTCAAAGGCTTCAGTGTCACCAAACTTGATGGTAGGGGAGTTGAGGATGGCACCTAGCTCTGACTGGACGAGTTGTTGGGGTTGACTGTATTTGTCTTTCAAGGCTTGCAATGCAGTGGTATAAGGCTGAAGGTCATACATGTAGGCCTTTGCTAGGTGGAGGGCACTGGGGAGCTTCACGTGGCTGAGAAGCACTTGGTAGTTTTTATACTTTTCAGTCTGGTGCCTGTGGCCCATCAAATTATCCAAGGCCATCTTGAGTACAGCAAAGTCACTTTCGCGGTCACGCTAGGAGACTGGCGGCATCAGCTGGGGGATGCCGTAAGTAGAGGCAATCAGCGTCTCTGAACCTGGATGCTGGGGATACCCTGATATAATATGTGGTGGGATAGGAGCCATGTGGGATGCAGTGGAACTCACGTGCTGCTATGGTTGTGCTGTAGTAGAGATGGTCACACAGTAGGTAGGAGTCTGTACTGCAGTGAGTCCTGTGGCATGATACTGCTGGGTCTAGATGCCAGGTGTAGTTACAGAAACTTCGTGTGACCTCGAGGGAATATCGGTGGGAGCAGGCACAATGGGAGCAGGGCACAACGACACAGATGCTGCGGCAGAGGTCGACATCACCTGTGCTGGAGGATGCATCACTGAAGTTACAACGGCGGGGTGAGCCGTTGGGGATGCATGCTCTGTGGTATGGTAGGATGCGCTAGAGGCACGGGTGCCACTGCATGGTGCTGCAACTCAGATGGAGGATACGTCAGCTTAGATACTGCTGGCAGCACGGGAGCGGGTGCAGAGTGTGGATGAGAGATGGATTGACGTGGTAAGCCTAAAGGAGCATTGGCGGATGGAGCATTCGTCACTGGTAGAGAGTAGAAGCTCCTCGAAGACGATGCACTACTATGTGGTCCCTCCATGTCTGGTTCTTTGAGGAGTGAGGTGACCAGCTTGGCTACCTTAAGTTCCTTATCCTTCTTCTTCAGTCGCCTCTGCCTGTCAAGTTGTCCTCATATTCTTCCGTCGAGACCTCCCTTCTTGGTCGAGTAGTTTATTTTCTTGTTGATTTATTACTTTTATCATCTTGCTTCGCACCTGCTCCACGTTTTGAACGCGATCTTCCGTCTTTTCAATTCTCGCTCTGCCGCCGTTATTTTTTTGATTAACCTCGGCGAGCTTGGATTTAATATCGCCGAAACGTTGTTTTATGTCTTTGCAGAAGTTCCGTATCTCCTCCAGAACATTTGTTAAACTGGCCACTTCGTCTGAATGAGGGTTAGCGTTAGCTTCGTCGCCTTGTGCCTGTGTAGGGGAGCTGTTCTCCGTATTTTCTTCGTTTACCGGTTCTGTAACGGTCCTTTCTTTTTGTTTCCATCCCTTTTCCCCATTCTTACCCCCCTTACCAGTTCAAATAATATCAGAGATTTTGTATTTGACAATTTAACGGGGCGAAATGCGTATTTTTTCAGAGGAGTTGTTATTTCTTTTAGGTTGCTATAGTCTGGGCGATGACGTCACCGGAACGGTATTCTCAATTCAGTGCAATAAATACTACTACTACTACTACTACTACTACTACTACTACTAATAATAAAAACAGTGCAATGAATAATATCTTCTTCATTCGGCTTGTTCCCTGTTTCTCAGGGGTCGCCAGAGCGAATTTGATAGTTTCCATCGGTACCCTGTGAGGGCACAGCACCGATGGTGGTCGTTGTTAATCCTGGCCTTGACCCCGGATCGGTCAAGAATTCTATCGGTCAATGCAATGACTACTATGAAGTTCGATAACACGTACAGACGAATAAAAGCATTTATTTTGATAGCCACATGCTACTTTGAAATACCCTATTGATAAAACTACAATGCTAAAATGATTAATTGAATAATCCTCATGTTGCTTTCTTCATTTACTTGGGTGAAATCGAAGCATGTAGCTCCACCGTCACTGAATGGATGCATGCTCCCGCGGCCAGGGGTACACTTCCAATCAGGGATCAGTACCTTTGCACTACACCCCCTCCTCTTATTTGGAGCCCAGAGACCAAAATGTACATGCATGTAAGGGTCAGGAGGCCACTCCCATGAGTCCACTCAGCATATCAGAATATGTAAATGTATGTTACACAATGTCAGAATAGTTTTTTTTATGTAATGAAGCTTCACCACAAAACACTTTGCACTAATCTGAATATCATCTTTGTTGAAATATTTCCTAATCATAGATTCTTTTAAAAAAAAGTGTCTTAAGATGATTACACAACTCAACACTTTTACTTCTACAACAAATTTCACCAGTCGTGATTGTATCGATTTGAAATGGAATAACTCAAACAATCTATACAATTTAACACAATTAGCCAATTAGATCATAGCTATGGTATTGTTTTAACCATTACATGTTGAGGACAGTACCCTTTTTCACGTCGTTGCATTTGAATATCACCAGATGGCGACAAATCACTTTCATTTTAGTCAGAAGACAATTTAACGAGGGGTTCTATCTATCTATCTATCTATCTATCTATCTATCTATCTATCTATCTATCTATCTATCTATCTATCTATCTATCTATCTATCTATGTCTCATACAATTATATCAACAGAATCGTTCAGGGTGCTCTCGTAGTTATTTTACATGTCTGAAATTACTTTAAATTCAGATTGATACCTTAATAGCTCAATTTATATTCTCAAAGTTATTTTTGATTTAAATACTATGAGATGCTCCTGTTTACAAAACATGAAGAAAAAAAAAGGCTGTTCCAGACAGAATGATGAGAATAATCTATATATCTATAGAATAATAACGTTGTCCATTTCAGGAAACCACAATCACCATTTGGAGCCAATGGCCTACATGTGAAAGTGAAAGCCACTTTATTTGACATTGTATTCTTACAATGAATGTGTTCTCTGCATTTAACCCACCCTATTATATAGGAGCAGTGGGCAGCTGCAGCGCCCGGGGACCAACTCCAGTTCTTCTTTCCATTGTCTTGCTCAGGGGCACAGGCAGGAGTACTAACCCTAAACTGCATGTCTTTTTGATGGTGAGAGGAAACCGGAGCACCCGGAGGAAACCCACACAAACACGGGGAGAACATGTAAACTCCACACAGAAAGGACCTGGGACGGCCTGAGGTTCGAACCCAGAACCTTCTTGCTGTGCAGTGCTAACCACTGGGCCACTGTGCCATTCTTAATCATGAAGGAGAGTCTTACACCTGATATATTTAAGAAGTATTTGAAAGCTCAGAAAAAATGCCTCGTCTCTGTTTTGTTTTGTTTTTTGTTTTGGATTAGAGTCCCTTTTAGTTTACTGCACATTTTTTTTTAGTAATTCTATGCTTATTATACTTTTGACTGTGTTAAGAATTTCTTGCATTACAATGTTCATTCACTACAATAACCAAACATTATGTGCCACATACACCTTCATGAACTTCAACCTCAAAAACACATGCTGCATATCAAGCTGGAGTTTTTTAGTTATGTGTAAAAGACGTGAATGGGGTTGCTGACACACTTATCAGTCTATCATAATGACTTTATGCCACTCAAAGAGCAATTAGCTGCCAAAACAAGACATCCTCTCACTCTTTTGGATTTGGTGATAAGAAAAAGTCCCAATGCAGCCAAGGGCAAGGCTATTGGTATGCAAATCTCCAATATATATAATAATAATACATAATAAATCAATCTTATATAGCGCTTTTCTAACACTCAAAGTCGCTTTACAATAAACAGGGTGAAACAAGACAACAGATAAACATAGCACAAACATACAGGGGTGGATGGGAAGGGGGGGCTACGAGAGGGAGGAGCGGCAGCCACACACGACACCAGCAGTATATATATATACACACACACACAGACACACACACACCCATATACTATGTGTGTGTGTATATATATACACTACCGTTCAAAAGTTTGGGATCACCCAAACAATTTCGTGTTTTCCATGAAAAGTCACACTTATTCACCACCATATGTTGTGAAATGAATAGAAAATAGAGTCAAGACATTGACAAGGTTAGAAATAATGATTTGTATTTGAAATAAGATTTTTTTTACATCAAACTTTGCTTTCGTCAAAGAATCCTCCATTTGCAGCAATTACAGCATTGCAGACCTTTGGCATTCTAGCTGTTAATTTGTTGAGGTAATCTGGAGAAATTGCACCCCACGCTTCCAGAAGCAGCTCCCACAAGTTGGATTGGTTGGATGGGCACTTCTTTGAGCAGATTGAATTTCTGGAGCATCACATTTGTGGGGTCAATTAAACGCTCAAAATGGCCAGAAAAAGAGAACTTTCATCTGAAACTCGACAGTCTATTCTTGTTCTTAGAAATGAAGGCTATTCCATGCGAGAAATTGCTAAGAAATTGAAGATTTCCTACACCGGTGTGTACTACTCCCTTCAGAGGACAGCACAAACAGGCTCTAACAGGTACTATTTAATGAAGATGCCAGTTGGGGACCTGTGAGGCGTCTGTTTCTCAAACTAGAGACTCTAATGTACTTATCTTCTTGCTCAGTTGTGCAACGCGGCCTCCCACTTCTTTTTCTACTCTGGTTAGAGCCTGTTTGTGCTGTCCTCTGAAGGGAGTAGTACACACCGGTGTAGGAAATCTTCAATTTCTTAGCAATTTCTCGCATGGAATAGCCTTCATTTCTAAGAACAAGAATAGACTGTCGAGTTTCAGATGAAAGTTCTCTTTTTCTGGCCATTTTGAGCGTTTAATTGACCCCACAAATGTGATGCTCCAGAAACTCAATCTGCTCAAAGAAGTGCCCATCCAACCAATCCAACTTGTGGGAGCTGCTTCTGGAAGCGTGGGGTGCAATTTCTCCAGATTACCTCAACAAATTAACAGCTAGAATGCCAAAGGTCTGCAATGCTGTAATTGCTGCAAATGGAGGATTCTTTGACGAAAGCAAAGTTTGATGTAAAAAAAATCTTATTTCAAATACAAATCATTATTTCTAACCTTGTCAATGTCTTGACTCTATTTTCTATTCATTTCACAACATATGGTGGTGAATAAGTGTGACTTTTCATGGAAAACACGAAATTGTTTGGGTGATCCCAAACTTTTGAACGGTAGTGTATATATATATATATATAGCGTTTTTTTCCGAAACCGTCAATGGAGTTATAAGTGCTCAATTAATGAGGAGTGGAATATCAACATCAGCATGTGTGTGTGTGTGTGTGTGTGTGTGTGTGTGTGTGTGTGTGTGTGTGTGTGTGTGTGTGTGTGTGTGTGTGTATATATATATATATATATATATATATATATATAAATATATAAACTTAGCACAAAAAGTAAGGACATTTGTTTTTGGTATATTATTTCTTTGTTGTAACAATGCTTCTTGGCAATAAATCTTATACCAGGCAACTGATTGTCAGCACCTGGGATACCAGAAACTCAAAACAAGAGTCAATAGTAGCAGCAAAATAAGCTGTTTGGCATTGGCAGAGAAGATTTGGCAAATTTTTCATGGCCGCAACCCACATACTCAGCTCTGCTGCTCATCCCACAAATGCATGTTCTTTACAAATGTGGCACCATTTAAAAGGGAAATAAACCGGCTTTCCAACGGTATAAGATTTATTGCCAAGAAGCATTGTTACAACAAAGAAATAATCGACCATACACAAATTTCCTTACTTTTTGTGCTAAGTATTTATTTATTTATGTGATGGGCTGGCGGCCCTGCCGGCCACCCAGTAGTGACTGCTGGAATAGGCTCCAGCAACCTGAGAGCAGGATAAGTGGTTCAGATAATAGATGGATGGATATACACTCACTGGCCACTTTATTAGGTACACCTTGCTAGTACCGGGTTGGACCCCCTTTTGCCTTCAGAACTGCCTTAATCCTTCGTGGCATAGATTCAACAAGGTACTGGAAACATTCCTCAGAGAGTTTGGTCCATATTGACATGATAGCATCACGCAGTTGCTGCAGATTTTGTCGGCTGCACATCCATGATGCGAATCTCCCGGTCCACCACATCCCAAAGGTGCTCTATTGGATTGAGATCTGGTGACTGTGGAGGCCATTTGAGTACAGTGAACTCATTGTCATGTTCAAGAAACCAGTCTGAGATGATTCGAGCTTTATGACATGGCGCGTTATCCTGCTGGAAGTAGCCATCAGAAGATGGGAACACTGTGGTCATAAAGGGATGGACATGGTCAGCAACAATACTCAGGTAGGCTGTGGCGTTGACACGATGCTCAATTGGTACTAAGGGGCCCAAAGTGTGCTAAGAAAATATCCCCCACACCATTACACCACCACCACCAGCCTGAACCGTTGATACAAGGCAGGATGGATCCATGCTTTCATGTTGTTGACGCCAAATTCTGACCCTACCATCCGAATGTCGCAGCAGAAATCGAGACTCATCAGACCAGGCAACGTTTTTCCAATCTTCTATTGTCCAATTTTGGTGAGCCTGTGCGAATTGTAGCCTCAGTTTCCTGTTCTTAGCTGACAGGAGTGGCACCCGGTGTGGTCTTCTGCTGCTGTAGCCCATCTGCCTCAAGGTTCGACGTGTTGTGTGTTCAGAGATGCTCTTCTGCATACCTCAGTTGTAGTGAGTGGTTATTTGAGTTACTGTTGCCTTTCTATCAGCTCGAACCAGTCTGGCCATTCTCCTCTGACCTCTGGCATCAACAAGGCATTTTTGCCCACAGAACTGCCGCTCACTTGATATTTTCTCTTTTTCGGACCATTCTCTGTAAACCCTAGAGATGATTGTGCGTGAAAATCCCAGTAGATCAGCAGTTTCTGAAATACTCAGACCAGCCCGTCTGGCACCAACAACCATGCCACGTTCAAAGTCACTTAAATCACCTTTCTTCCCCATTCTGATGCTCGGTTTGAACTGCAGCAGATCGTCTTGACCATGTCTACATGCCTAAATGCATTGAGTTGCTGCCATGTGATTGGCTGATTAGAAATTTGCGCTAACGAGCAGTTGGACAGGTGTGCCTAATAAAGTGGCCGGTGAGTGTATATTGTAGCGAATTCGGGGGACAACGCAACCACAGGAACTGCCGCGGCCGGGAAGCGAACCCGTATCGTCCGCACCGCAGGAGACATCGCTAACCGCTCGACTAAAGGGTCAGACTCGCCAGCCAGCGGCCAGCGTGTCTTCTTATCCATGCACGTTACAATATTGTGTTTTTTCGAAACCGTCAATGGTGTTATAAGTGCTGAACTAACGAGGAGCGGAATATCAACACAGATACAGGAACTTTGTGTATTAAAACTTTTTTCCTGTATCTGTGTATACACACACACACACACACACGTATATGTATGTATATATATATATATATATATATATATATATATATATATATATATATATATATATATATCGTCTTTTTCCGAAACTGTCAATGGTGTTGTGAGTGCTCAACTAATGAGGAGCGGAATATCAACACAGATACAGGAAAAAAGATTTTAATACATTGCAGTACAGGCCTGCTTCTACATTGCAGTACAGGCCTGTTTCATGCGTCTCGCTCTGAGTTAAAGTTAAAGTTAAAGTACATTTACCTGTGAAATGAATGAAGCTATATTAGACAGTGCGTTTCTGATGATTCCGTACATAACAGTTTACCTCGTAGTTCATACTTACCATATATGCTACCTGCTAGCCTAGCTACATGCCTAGCTAATAACGCCGTTGCCTAGCTACATGCCACATTTGTTCTGTAGCGTATTTGTGAGATTCATATTTCCTTGTACTTACTGGTACATGTATCTGTACTTCAGTTTCACACCATTTGCATAGTAAAGCTCTCAACTTCAGATACGTTATGTGGAGGTGTTTATCTTGCTGGATAATGGAATAAGGCATTCTGTGAGGCCAGTACAGTGAAAAGGGAGACCGGCAAAATGCTGCTGATGACCAGACTGCATTGTCACGTATGGTGCCCAGACCAATATGACAACTGCAACATCACAAGGAAGGATTGAGCTACAACACATCCACATCAAACATGGATAGGACAAGTGTAGCAGTCCAATCTTCAATTTCAAGCAAATCTTCAAGTAAATCCTCAAGTAAATTTTCTACCACATCACGTATTGCTCTGGCAGCTGCCGCAGCGCGTGCTAAAGCTTAAGCTGCCCAGGCTAGAGCTGCCTTTTCAGAGAAAGAGATACTAATAAATACAGAAAAAGCCCGTCTAGAGACAGCACTCAATGCTCTAGAAAGAGAGAGAGAGGCAGAGGCTGCTATGGCCAAAGCAGCAGTAATGGAAGCTGCGGCCGCAGTTTGAGGCTATAGATGAGCACAGACCACTGCTACAACCTGTGCAAAGTGCACAACAGCGGTCTGAAGAGTACGTGAACAGGCACAGTCATCTCAGTGACAGCAGACACTCACTCAAAGAGACCAGCTCAAGAGATGAGAAAACACCACACAATATTAGCCCCTATGTATCAGTAAGTGGATAAATTCCCAGCCCCAGACTGCCATCAGTGAAATAGCCATCCTGCAGATAGCAACGTGCATGCCAACAATAGGTTTGCAGAACAGAGTCGCCTCCAACCCCTGAACAGCCAGCAGCATTATGCTAGGGGCCCTTCTGCCTACACACCCCAGTCTAATGGCCACAACTCCTATATGCCCAGAGCGTCACACCACTCTAATGACACAGTCACATCTGACCTGGCAAAATATCTTGCACGGAGCCAGCTAGTTTCATTTGGACTTACCAGGTAGGATGACAAGCCAGAGAATTATTTATCTTGGAAAGTGTCATTCAGTAATCTAGCATTGTCTGCATGAAATTCTTGAAGCGATATTTCATCCTCTCCTTTCTCTTTTTCTGTGTGTGAATTGTGTCACGTGAGTCTCCCCTGTGTGCACGTGCAGTTGGTTCTCCTCACAGGTCTCCGTGGTGATGGTGGTCGCCACTTGGATGCTGCCTGCCATTCCCCTCATCACATTTTCTTTTTATAAAGCCATAACATTTTTTTTTTTACATGATGATGCTGGTCGCATGGCTTGGGTCCTGGACTGTTCCGATGGCATCTGCACACTGCTTGGCATCCTGTGCATCATATTCGTCACACATTTTATAAGTCCATTATAATTCTGTTTATCCTCTTTCAGTGTTGTATTGTGTAAATTGTGTAAACACAACATCCATTGCACGTTGTCTGTCTTGGGAGAGAGAGCCCTCCTCTGTTGCTCTCCCTGAGGTTTCTTCCTATTTTTTCTCCCTGTTAAAGGGTTTTTTTAGGGAGTTGTTCCTTATCCAATGAGAGGGTCTAAGGACAGGATGTTGTGTTGCTGTTAAGCCCACTGAGGCAAATTTGTAATTTGTGATATTGGGCTATACAAATAAAATTGATTTGATTTGATTAACACCATTGAGGGCCTAGATCTTAAAGCAGGTGAAGAAATGGACTTGTTAATTAAGTGGCTAGGAGCAGAGTCTGCTGAGCGCTGCATTAAGTCAGTAAATGTGAGGAATCCATCTGCGGGATTATGTCTCATCTGGGAGAGGTTAGAGGAGATGTATGGGTCGCCAGAGGCCATAGAGGGCGCTCTTTTCACAAAGCTTGAAAAATTCCCCAAAATAGCACCGAAAGAACACCACAAGCTTAGACAGCTGTCTGACTTGCTGTCTGAGATTGAGTTTGCAAAACAAGAAGGATACCTACCAGGTCTCTCTTATTTTGACAAAGCAAGGTGTGTTAACCCGATAGTGGAGAAACTGCCATATGGGCTCCAGGACAAGTGGTTGATGGGAGGCTCACGGTATAAACAAGAACATAAAGTAGCCTTCCCACCATTTCACTTTTCGCAGTTTATGCGCAAGCAAGCAAAGGCATGTAATGACCCAAGCCTTAATCTACTCTACCCGTCTAATACTGCAAACAAAAACAGGTTTACTGAGAGTCACAGCAATGGCTGCAGAACAGTCTCTGTGCATAAAACAGACTTGTCCTCGTCCTCCAACTCCACGCCCTCTGCTGGAGGCCCAGACAAGCAATGCCCCGTGCATCACAAACCACACCCCCTACAAAAGTGCCGAGGTTTCAGAGAAAAGCCTATCGAGGAAAGGAAAAGAATATTAAAGGAGCACAATATCTGCTTTAAATGCTGCACATCAAATAAACATGTAGCTCGATGCTGTGAGACCACAACCAAATGTTTTGAGCGTAACAGTGACAAGCATCCAACCGCCCTGCACCCAGGCCCAGCTCCATGAGCCTCCAAACCCTCTCCTCCCCTTACAGAGCACGGCGGGGAGAAAGAAGAAGCCCCGGAACTTGCTGTTGTGTCCAACTGCACTGAAGTGTGTGGGGAAGGCTTCTGTGGCAAATCCTGATCTAAAATATGCCTTGTAACTGTCTACTCAGCTGGCAGCCGTAACAAAGGCAAGAAAATGTATGCCATGCTGAACGACCAAAGTAATAAGTCATTAGCTCGACTTCCGGTTATGGCGAGGGACTAGGAGGTCGCACATCTCAAGCTCTGCAGCTACCGTGTAAATTAATCCTACAATACTAATCCGAATCTTGTCTAAAGTCACGCAATACGTGTATAAGAGTACCCAGAACTAAAATGTCAGGGAAAAACCTGAAAGAAAAGGCAAAGAGAGAAAAAGAGAAGGAGAAAAGGAAATCGCGACACGAGGAAGAGGCTGAGAAGGTTAGCGACGCCATGCAGGTTGAAAATATGGCTAACGAAGAAGACGACCACGAGGAAGATGACGAAATGTTAGACACAGATAAGAATAGCAACCTAGATATCATGAAAGCCATACAGTCTTTGAAAAGTGGACTTTACAAGAAAATTGATGGAGTGCAAGCGACAATTGCGGATGTAAAGAAACAAATACAGGAATTCATGGGTCGCATGGAACAGGCCGAACAACGGATTTCTGACGTGGAGGACGACGTTAAGAAGCTAACAGCCCGAGTTAGCACGCTGGAAAGCACCGTCAAAAGCCTTACTGACAAAGTGCAGGACTTGGAATGCAGGAGTCGGCGAAATAACGTAAGGTTGGTGGGCCTACCGGAGAAAGAAGAGGGCCAGGATGCACCTGCATTTTTGGAGAAGTGGTTGCCGGAGGCTCTGAACATGGATCAGCACAGAATCGGCGCTCCGGTAGACTCTCGCACGGGTCGTCCAAGGACATTGATCATGAGGTTCATGAACTTTAAGGATAGGGAGCGAGTACTAAAGGCAGCCAAAACCAAGGGACAGGTCCTTTACAAGAACACGCCGGTCCGTTTTCACATCGACCTCTCTGCTGGGGTGCACAAGATGCAGCGCGACTACGATCAGGTCCGGAAGAAGCTGAGAGACCGGGGGATCCACAAGCACAGAATCATCTTTCCAGCCCGGCTCCTGGTAACACACGACGAGAGACCCCACTATTGTATTTAGAAATCACGTCAGGACACAGCGCTGTCGCTCGACACAACCTCTCCGTGGCATTCTTTATTTAGACTGACACAGCATCAAAGGCAGACCCGATCAAACAACCCAGAGCCCGCAGGCATCACCAATCGATCCCAGCACAATAGAACAGCACCAAATCAAATGCAGCACTGTCGATGTGTGCATACATAACATTTCCCCACCCCCCCGGCAGGATTTCAAACATGAAAGGTTGACACAAAGTCCTCTAGGTGGCAAGGGCGTAAACGTGTGCGAACAGGTCGCGGGGCGGCCTGAGGCTGGGCAGGCCGAGGTGGGGAGGGAGATGGCAGGGGAAGCTGAGGCCCAGAAATGTCTGGGGCCCGTGTAGGAGCTGCATGAAGCCCCGGGGCATCTCGTCATGCTGAGGGAATGGCTATGGTTGTGTCACCAGCTGTGTGTGGCGGAGCTGACACCTTCCGTAGACGACTGGAGTGCCACCGAGTGCCATCGCTGAGGAGGTAAGTGGCTGGGCCCAGCTGACGGGTGACTTGGAGAGGAGAGGACCAGTATGAAGCCATTTTATTGTCCCTGTGGGGCCTGCGGACCCTGACCCAGTCTGACACATTGATGTCTGGCACCCTGGTTCGTTTTGACTGGTCAAACCGTTGCTTCATCCGCGTCTGCTGACGAGTGACTGAGGCTCTGACCCCAGAGGGAGGGGCCTGAGGTGGTGAGGGGCGGAGCCTGTCAAGGGGCATGCACAGTTCCCGGCCTAGCATGAGAGAGGCTGGGGAGACGCCTGTGGTCGAGTGCTGTGTGGCCCGATAGTGCAGCAGAGTGTGACGGATGGCCTGCGTGAAAGAGCACCCTTGGGCCATGTGTGCTCTGAGGCCGTTCTTCAGTGACTGGTGAAAACGTTCAACGCCGCCATTGGCCTGGGGGTGGTAGTACGCAGTGCGTATATGACGGATGCCCTTGCTTTCGAGATAAGCAGTGAACTCAGCAGAGACCAGCTGAGGGCCGTTGTCAGTGGTGATGGCCTTTGGGAGGCCCCAGCGAGAGAAAAGAGAGTCCAGGAAGTCGATGATGATCTGTGAGGTCACAGTGCCGGAAGTGGTGAGTTCAGGCCATTTTGAGTGTAGATCGTAGGCGACCACCATGAAGCGTTGGTGGTGGGGAACTCCATGGATCTCACCACAAATGTCCAACTGCAGGTGTTCCCAGGGCTGAGAGGGCCAGGCGAGAGGTTGCAGGGGTGGGGGAGCCTGGTGGCCAGTCTTGCCACTCACAAGGCAGGCAGAACAGTCCTTCACCAGAGCCTCAATATCTCTGTCTATCCCCGGCCACCACACCAGGTCTCGGCAGCGCTGTTTCAGTTTCACAATGCCCAGGTGGCCTTCATGCGCCGTATTCAAAACACGTGCACGGAGAGCAGCTGGGGCCACTGTGCAAAACCCACGTGCCACGCAGGTGTCGTTCCAGCAGGAGAGCTCCTGTCTGACTCGGGCGAACGCAGCCAGCTCCTCTGGGACCTTGTGAGGCCAGCCGTTCTGGATGTAGGTGCGGAGCTGGGAGAGGACAGGGTCCTGTTCGGAGGCTGCCCTCAGCTCCTGCAGAGAGACAGTGGCCTGGAGGGGTGTGTGTAGCATTTGGACAATGTCCTTTTCCACACAGTCAGTGTCCGTCTGTGGAGCTGGGGTGGAGACAGAGCGAGAGAGCAGGTCGGCGACAACATTGTCTCTGCCTGGGGTGAACTGCAGGCTGAAGTTGTACTGGCGGAGGCGGTCAGACCAGCGGTGCAGCCTCAGGGGTTTGTGGCCGGTCCCAGATGTGGACAGCAGCGCTGTCAGGGCCTGGTGATCTGTCCTGAGGGTGAAGGAGCGGCCATAGAGTAGAGGTGCCACCTTTCACAAGCCCAGATACAGGCTAACGCCTCACGCTCACCCACGGAGTACCGCTGCTCGGTCAGGTTGAGGGCACGGGAGGCGAAGGCAATGGGCTTCTCCACACCGTTCTGGGTTTGAGACAGCACGGCCCCTATCGCTGTGGCGGATGCGTCACAGGTCACAAAGGTGGAGCTGGAGATGTCGAAGTGAGCCAACACTGGTGGTGAAGTCAGTTGAGTCTTGAGATCACGCACAGCGTCACTGCATGCCTTTGACCACACCCATGGCTCGTCCTTACGCAGCAGCTGGCGCAGGGGGGCTGTGGTCGCAGAGTACTCGGGAAGAAACCTCAGGTAGTAACTTGTCATACCCAGGAAGGAGGCGACCTGGGCGGCCGAGCTGGGCTCAGGGATGGCCTGAATGGCGTCCACGTTGGATTGTAGAGGAGTTACACCGCTCGCTGACAGCCGGAACCCCACGAAGTCGATGGCTGGCACAGAGAGGACACATTTCTCAGCATTGAGAGTTAGCTTGTGCTTGGACAGGGCTGCGAAGACCATGTTAAGGCGCTTGTCGTGGATTTCACTGGTGGGCCCGTGTACCACTATATCGTCCAGATAAATGGCCACGCCCAGTATGCCAGCCAGCACGGAGACCATGATTTTCTGGAAGCAGCTAGGGGCGGAGCTGAGACCGAAAGGCATCCTGGTGTAGCGAAACACTCCTGCATGTGTCACAAAGGCTGTGAGGTTTCGGCTGCTGGGGTGGAGGGGCACCTGTAAGTACCCCTGTCTGAGGTCGAGCTTGGAGAACACCTCAGAGCCATAGAACTGAGCAGTGAGTTCTTCTGAGGTGGGCAGTGGATACTTATCAGGGACCACTGCCTTATTTACTGCACGTAGATCGACGCAGACACGCAGGCCCCCCGACTTCTTCTTAGCCACCACGAGGTTTGAGACCCAAGGTGACGCGTCCACCGGTTCAATGATGCCAGCTTCCAGCAGTTGTTGCAGCTCGGCGGAGACCCCATCACGGAGAGCCAACGGGATGCGGCGCAGTGGTTGGATGACAGATTTCACAGCAGGGTTGAGGAGAGGTTGATGGGTGAAGGCGGAGAGGCAGCCCAGCCCCATAAACAGCGATGGCCACTTCTGCTGCCAAGGTGTGGCGACAGTCAGGATTGCTGCCCCCCTTGTGTCTAAGAGGGAGAACCCCAGAGCGGAGAACAGGTCCAGGCCCATCAGGTTGGCCCCACGGCGTGCCACATGAAAAACTGCATTGGGCACCAGCTTGGTTCCATAGCGGACAGTCAGTTGGAGAGAGCCAACCAGATCGATTTTGGAGTCACCATACCCACAGAGGACAGCTGAGGGTGCGGACAGTGGCAGTGAACCGAAAAATTGACTGTAGGTATCAACATTCAGGAGAGACACACTTGCACCGGTGTCCAACAGCAGGGGGATGCACACATCATTAATGTTGACTGTGCATGATTTGAATGACACTGGCCCAGAGCTCACCTTGTGAATGACGGCGGTTGAAGACTGGGGGATGTGGCCCTCTGACCCAGCCGGGGAAGATCGACAGACGTTGGCAAAGTGATTGTGCTTACCGCAGCTACGGCATGTCTGGCCATGGGCAGGGCAGTTCTGAGCCCTTGAAACATGAGACCGAGACCCACAGTTACCACAGGACTGTTCAGGGCGGGGCCGAGAACGCCGTCGTTGCAGTTGCAAGACGTCCCCAGTGGAGTCGGTGCCCGCCTCGCTCTGGTTGGGTTGCGTCCCGAGGGGCAGCCGTGAGTAGAGGGAGGAGTCGTTGGCAGCTTGACTGGAGGTGGCCACTTGCTGTGTATTTAGCATAGCAGCACACTCAGCTGCTCCCTCAACCTGTAGTGCGATGGTAATTGCTCTGGACAGCAGCAGATCGTCTTTTTCCAGCAGGAGAGTCTCACGCACCTTTGCGTTGTTGGTGTGTTCAATTAGCTGGTCGCGAACCATCTCGTCCTGAAGCGCGCCAAACTTGCATGAGCTAGCTAGCCCTCGCAAATTAGCTACGTACTGCCGCACAGACTCACCAGGCAGTTGGTGTCGCTGACGGAATATAAATCGCCGAAGGAGGGCACTCTGTGGAGCAGCGAAATGGGTGCTCATAAGTCCCACAGCTTCGGCAAAGCTTGTGACGTTCCCCAGAGACCCGAGCACACGATGACCCTCTGCTCCCAAGCAGTGTAGCAACAGAGCCGTCTTCCTAGCCTGGCTCACGTCGTCGAGCCCTGAGGCGATGATGTAATTTTCAAAACTATGTAGCCAGCGAGTCCATGGTACCGGAGGCTCGCCAGGTAATGCCAGGAAGGGGGCAGGTGGTGGGAGGGAGATATCAGCCATCCTCGTCGCCAATATTGTATTTAGAAATCACGTCAGGACACAGCGCTGTCGCTCGACACAACCTCTCCGTGGCATTCTTTATTTAGACTGACACAGCATCAAAGGCAGACCCGATCAAACAACCCAGAGCCCGCAGGCATCACCAATCGATCCCAGCACAATAGAACAGCACCAAATCAAATGCAGCACTGTCGATGTGTGCATACATAACACCCACACCTTTCAAACCCCAGCAGAAGTGGAGAGGTTTATTCAATCCCTCGGATAAGGACTGATGCAGTAGGCTATTAAGCCCACTTTATTTTATTTTATTTCCATTTACACGAAAGATGTAGCTACGTGTTCGGGCTGTCGCCTTTTTGTTTTTGTTTAGGCTTTATTTTTGTACCTGGACAGGACGGAGTCTGGTTTATAGCTAGACTATTCAGCTTTTGTGGAATGCACTTAACCCTGAATGAGAGACAATGTCCAAGCACCAGCCGAAATGACATGGGCACATCCAAGTAGGCCTAGGCCTGAGGGACAGAGTCATAATCGGGTTATGCGCCTGTCGGAGGAAGGAAGGCCCAATGCATCGCGGACTCTTGTGACCAGGCTACAGACTTTTCCCTCTCCTCGCCTTCCAGTCTGCATGCACGGGTTCCAGGTTTGTGTATGTGTTCGGGTGGTTAATGTTATATATGCCTACATGTTGTAAGCGTTGCACAGTTCATTACTGATGTTATGTGTGATTAGTATTTAGAAAAAGTAAGATAGCGAGCTGGAGCGAGAAGAAAAGAAAAGGTAGAGAAACTCGTTTTAGCGGTAGTTAAACGTGGGATGGGAGGGGATGTCCAGAGTTCCTGGACTTTAGGTTCGTATGGGGTTGAGGGTGGGTTTTTGTGGTTTCATTTTATTATTTATTCTTTCATCAGTGGGTGTGGTTTGTCAAAGTACTTCTTCACTACGGTTCCTAATATAACATACCGGAATCAATGTCAGAGAGTTGCAAGGTAAAATTTACTTCGTGGAATTGTAGGGGTTTGATCAAACTCACAAAGGTGAAGCAGGTAATGAGCAGGATAAAATCCTTGAAATCAAAAATCGTTTTTTTACAAGAAACACACATGGTGGATGAGGACGTTCCCAAAATAGCAAGACGATGGCAGGGTCAAGTGTTGTCTGCTCCTTACACCACTCATGCTAGAGGGGTTATGATACTAATTCATAAATTGGTTCCATTACGGGTACAGCATGTAGTTAAGGACCCTGCAGGGAGGTATATTATAGTCCAGGGTAGGTTATTATCTGAAACCTTAACTTTGATAAATGTTTACGGCCCCAATGAAGATGACTCTAAATTCTATAATAGTCTGTTTTTGACTGCTTCAAATCATCCTGGGAAATACATAATAGCTGGTGACTTTAACTGTACGTTAGATCCTTCAAAAGACAGGTCAACTGGTTTAGATGATACCCACAGTAAGTCCAGAAAGACGATACACCATTTTATGAAGGAATTGAATCTGTTTGATGTTTGGAGGCATGGTAAACCGAACGCAGTAGAATATTCCTGCTATTCCGGTACTCATAGAACTCACTCACGCATAGACTACTTTTTGGTTTCAGCGCTACTTGTCTCCAAAATAGATGAATGTCATTATAGTAGTATAGTTCTGTCTGACCACGCTGCAGTATCCTTGACCTATGAAGATATTAACTTAGCGTGCGACCCCCCGAGATGGCGTTTTCAACCCGGGTGGCTTGCGGATCCTACATTCATAGATTTCTTAGATAAGCAGATTGACCTGTATTTTGAATGTAACAAGTCCCAGACTTCTGCTAGCACAAGGTGGGAGGCTTTCAAAGCCTTTATCAGGGGCCAAATCATTTCCTTCACTAGTTCCAAGAAAAAGGCTACACGACTTGAAATGAAGCCATTAGATGAGGAAATTAAAAAACTGGAAACAGAAATATATAATAATAGAAATATACCTACAGATGTTCATACAAGACTGCTACTGCTTAGAGCACAGTACAATGAACTGGCAGCTAATAAAGCGGCTGCTGATTTAATGAGACTCAAACAGTCCTACTATGATCAGGGGGAAAAGCCCAGAAAACTTCTAGCATGGCGCATTAAACAACAACAAACAGAAAGTTCTATTAATTGTATTGAAGTCCCAAGTGGTAGAACTATAGTGGACCCGACAGAGATTAATGAAGCCTTTAGAGACTTCTACGGGAAATTATACAGCTCTGAGTGCTCTCCTAATCTGGACACGCAAACACAATTCCTAGACAATCTTAATATTCCTAAAATTTCGGAAGAGGAAAGTAGAGTATTAGATCAAGATGTAACTGCATTGGAAATTGCAGAAGCAATTGGGTGTATGCAGGCTGGAAAATCAGCGGGTCCAGATGGCATCCCTATAGACATTTATAAAAAATGTCAAACCAAATTAATACCACCCCTCTTGGAGATGTTTCATGAATCCTTTGAGAATGGTCTTCTCCCTACATCTATGAGGGGCGCCCTAATCACTTTACTCCCAAAACCGGGGAAACCAAATACAAAATGTGAAAATATGCATCCAATTAGTCTCCTAAATTCTGATACAAAAATACTCTGTAAAATTCTTGCAAGAAGATTGGAGGATCTTCTACCTAGAGTAGTGGGAGAAGACCAGAATGGATTCATTCAAGGGAGACAGGGTTTTCATAACGTTAGATGAGTGCTCAATATTTTATACAGTCAGAGGGAGGCGCCTGACACGGCCTTACTTTCACTTGATGCAGAGAAGGCCTTCGACCGTGTTGAATGGCCTTATCTGTTTGAGGTGTTAACACGATTTGGCCTTGGGGATACATTTATCAAATGGGTAAGATTGCTTTGTACAGGGCTTACTGCAGAAGTTTTGATGAATAGTAAGGTTTCTAAACTTTTTAACATTTGTAGAAGTTGCCCTCAAGGGAGCCCTTTATCGTCTTTACTTTTTATCCTAGCGATAGAACCATTTGCTATAGCGGTGAGGACACACAGCGATATTTATGGAATTCGAGAGGGACATCTGGAGCACAGGGTAGCACTCTTCGTCGATGATGTGATATTAATGCTTACAAATCTGCATAAATCTATCCCAGCGCTCCTAAGCCTTATTGAATCATTTGGGAAAATATCTGTTTATAAAGTTAATTACTCCAAATCATCTATAATGTTACTGAATGAAACAGAGAGGAAGAATGGTCTTGTTTATGCTTCTACCTTCAACCAAACAGACACATTTACATATCTGGGAATAAAAATTGTCCCTGAGGTGAATAAGATTGCTCAGTCAAATTATGAGCCCATCCTGGACGCTAGTATTGCTTCGATAGAGCGTTGGACATCCTTACCTATTTCAATGATCGGCAGGATTAATATCCTAAAGATGAATATACTTCCCAAATTTCTTTATTTGTTCCAGAATATCCCCCTACCCCCTCCTTCATCTTTGTTCACGAAAATCAAGAAACTGTTTACCAACTTTATTTGGCAAATAAACGTCCTAGATTACGTCTATCTTTACTTTATCTACCATATGATCGAGGAGGCCTGAAATGTCCAAATATCCAATGGTATTACTGGGCAGCACAATTAAGGTCGATTATGTTTTACTTCTCATCTGGAAGTCCCCCAGCTTGGATTGATCTGGAAGCCTGCTCTGTTAAACCGGGCTTACCATTGCACCTGTATTTGTATTCAGCAGACCGTAAATATCTGAAGAAAAATACAGACAACCCTATAATATTGAATATGATTGATGTTTGGTTCGATGCTTGTAAGTATTTGAATATAAATATGTCCCGGTCACGCTTCAGTCCTATTTGGGGTAATGCCAATTTCAAACCAGGGCAAAATGATAGGGGATTTAAATTGTGGGCTGAAAAGGGGTTAAGGAAAGTGCAAGACATGTACAGGGAGGAGGATGAAGTATTCATGTCCTTTGAGGAAATATCTACCAAGTATGACATTCCAAGGAATCATTTTTTCAAATATCTTCAGCTAAGGAGTTTTATATCTTGTCAAAGCCATTCATTAGACATTCCTACCATTTCTATATTAGAAGTTGCAGTCACAAAACACTGTTATGATAAAGGTTTAATTTCAACTATGTATGACTTATTTGTATCTGGATCTGATGAATCATCAGAGACAAAACTGAGATTATGGGAGGGAGATATAGAGGAGGAAATATCTTTAGAAGAATGGAGTGAGGCATGTAAAGAGGCCCAGAGACAGATAGTTAGCAGCAACCTAAAGCTTCTACAGTATAAATGGCTGATGCGTACATATATAACTCTTGTTAAATTGCACAAGTTTAATGACAATATTCCTGATACCTGTATTAAGTGTAGTGAGGCAAGGGGGACGCTGTTTCACTGTATATGGGAATGTGTGGAAGTGAAAACCTTCTGGCAAGATGTTGTTGATATGATTGATCAAATTTTGTCAAAGAAATTACCATTGAGTCCAAAGGTTTTTATTCTTGGTTTATATCCTACCACCCCACATTTACATAGCAATGAGTTCAGATTTATAGATATGTGTATATTACAAGCAAAACGTGTAATTGCTCTTAATTGGAAAAGTGTTGATGGACCAAGAATTGGTATGTGGATTAAAGAAATGGCTTCAAACATGTCAATGGAAAAGATAATGTATATTGTTAGACGTAAACAAAGTGTTTTTGATAAAATCTGGGGATTGTTTCTGTACTTCTTAAGACGTAATACTAATGTTGGTAACTTGCTTCATCAAGAACAAGCTCTGGGGGAGTAGAACAACTCTATCTGACTGTTTATATGCATAAATGCAACTGAAAAAAACCCCACACCCTCTAATCAGTCTGTGAAAGAAATTATTGTTATTATTATTTTATTTTATTATTTTTATCAATTGAATTTTTATCTTTATTATCTTCTTTAACCCTGCTTTGAATTGTATTACTTGTTATAGGGACAGGGTCATGGGGGGGGGTAGGGTGAAAATGTTTGCTGTACTGTGCTATTACTTGTTTTGATGTAATTTGCAAACAAAATTCAATAAATATATTGCTTAAAAAAAAGTCATTAGCTCGATCAGAGTTTTTGATATGTTCAACATAAATGGCCCCACATTCTCATACACTCTGGGAACCTGCTCCTGCGTGGGTGAAACAGCTGGCCGCCGAGCTACAGGATACATCATCAAATCCGCGGATGGTGCCATCAGTCTTTCCCTGCCCACACTCTTGGAGTGCAACATGATTCCGAACAATAGGGGTGAAATGCCCACCCCAGCCGCCGCGCATGACCACTGCCACCTCAGAAGTACAACTCAAGAAATACCTCCACCACTGCCACCTCAGAAGTATAGCTCAAGAAATACCTCCTCTCAATTCATCTGCTCAGATCCTGCTGTTGATGGGAAGGGACATATTAAGAGTTCATAAGGTATGTAGACAAATTAGCGGCCCCCACGAAGCAACATATGCCCAGAAGCTGGACTTAGGATGGGTAATTGTCGGTGACGTGTGCTTGGGCAAGCACACACAAACCCTCTGAAGTCACTACCATGAAGACATACATCCTTGAGAATGGCAGGCCAAGCCACTTTCCTCCATGCGAGAACCATTTGATTGTCAAAGAGAAACCTGGCCTCTCTAATCAACTCCATCCTTTCACCTACACTCTAAAGGAAAATCTCCTTAGCACAAACAATGAAAACCTGGGGAGATCAGTCTTCCACTAAACCGAAAATGACAACAAGCTCACACCATCAATGGAGGACCTCTTATTCCTCAAGACAACTGAAAGTGAATTCTCTCAGGGCACTACAAACAGCTGGGTGGCTCCGCTACCATTTCGCCAGCCATGTAAAAGTCTGCCCAACAACTACTGATATGTGATAAGCTGCCTTAAGTCTTTACATCGCACCCTCGGCAAAAACCCAGAGATGAAATGTCATTTCAAGAATTTCATGCAGACAATGCTAGATAGCCACCATGCAGAGCTCACTCCACCAACCCATGAGGGCAAGGAGTACTGGTGTCTGCCCTTTTTTGGAGTCTACCACCCACAAAAGCCCTCACAGATTCGGGTGGTTTTGACTCCAGCACGCAGTTTGAATGCACGTCCCTCAATGATGTGCTGCTCTCTGGGCCAAACATGAACAACAGCCTGCTGGGTGTTCTCGTAAGTTTCAGAAAGAATGCAGTCGCAATCACAGCAGACATCCAACAGATGTTTTATTGTTTCCTAGTGCGAGAAGACTGCAGGGATGTTCTACACTTTGTCTGGCACCAAGACAATGACCTGAGTAAAACGTGGTAGACTACAGAATGAGGGTGCACGTTTTTGGAAACAGCCCCTCACCCACAGTGGCCATCTATGGATTATGGAGAGCCGCTCCACAGGGGGAAGATCAGTATGGCACCAACATTCGCCACGTCATTGAACATGACTTCTATGTAGATGATGCTCTCAAGTCTGTCTTCACTGTAGAACAAGCAGAGGATGTTCTCAAGAGGATACAGAAGATGTTGGCAGCCTCAAACCTCTGGCTCCACAAAATAGCCTCCAACAAAGCTGAAGTGATGGAAGCATTCCCACTGGAGGACAGGGCCAAGGACCTCCAGGATCTCGACCTGTTTATGGATGACCTGCCAGACCAGTGAAGCCTTGGGGTGAGATGGAGTATCATGTCAGACTACTTTACATTTCATGTCCCTTGAGATGGAGAGGCCTTACACACGCAGAGGGGTGCTTTCCATGGTAAACAGTCTTTTTGAACCACTCGGTTTCCTGGCACCAGTAACCATACAAGGACGGCTACTGCTCAGAGAGCTAGCAGCACAGGCCTCTGACTGGGACTCCACCCTCCCTGAGGATATGTGTGAAAAATGGATGGAATGGCGAACTTCACTGCAACATCTCAGCAGCATCCATGTGCCCTGGGCATACTCATACATTTCCCCCCTCCAAGATCCAGAGCATGGAGCTATGTGTCTTTTCTGACGCATCTGTGAAAGGCATATCTGCCATTGCTTACCTGAAAGTCACCAGTAGTGATGGGACAACAGAACTGGTGTTTGTCCTAGGAAAGGCACGGCTTGCCCCTCAGCCTGAATTCACCGTCCCCAGGCTCAAATTGTGTGCAGCGGTCATGGCTGTTGAAATAGCAGAAGTAATAAGTGAAGAGATTGACCTCACACTCGACTCAATCAGCTTCTGTACAGACAGCAAGGTGATTCTTGGTTACATACACAACCAGTCGAGACACTTTTATGTCTATGTAAATAACAGAGTTCAGCGAATCAGGCAGTCTACTACACATGCACAATGGCATTATGTGCCAACAAATAAGAATCTCGCTGACCAGCAGAACAGGAGAACTGATATCAAAGAAGGAGATGTGGTTCTTTTTAAGGAGAAGCAACAAGAAGGAACGAATGGCCAATGGGGGTCATTGTAAAGACTATTCCAAGCCAAGATGGACTCATAAGAAAGGCTGAGATAAACGTTGTTCAACAAGGAACAACAAAGATCTATTACAGACCCATCTCAGAACTTGTGTTCCTTCAATCCCCAGATTGAAGTTCATATTAGCAGTTAGTGATGGTATCTTAAAGATACCAGGCGGGGAGTGTTCTGGCCCTGCCAGTTCTGCGTTTAATTGTCTATCCAGAGACTTTTAATTTGATACCATTCGACACTCAAGTAACAGGCAGGAAACCCGTGAATAAGAAATCAGTTCGTTAGTTATGCTCCTCCTAAGTAGCTTTTGAAGGCATTCTCTGTAAGTAAAATAAAAACATGAATGAATGTTGAGCTAAGTTAAAGTACATTTACCTGTGAAATGAATGGAGCTACAGTGGCTTGCAAAAGTATTCATACCCCTTGAACTTTTCCACATTTTGTCATGTTTCGACCACAAACATAAATATATTTTATCGGAATTTTCTGTGAAAGACCAACACAAAGTGGCACACAATTGTGAAGTACAAAGAAAATTATACATGATTTAAAAAAAAAGTACAAATAAAAAACTAAAAAGTGCGGTGTGCAAAAGTATTCAGCCCCCCTGAGTCAATACTTTGTGGAACCACCTTTTGCTGCAATTACAGCTGCAAGTCTTTTAGGGTATGTCTCTACCAGCTTTGCACATCTAGAGACTGAAATTTTTGCCCATTCTTCTTTGCAAAACAGCTCAAGCTCAGTTAGATTAGATGGAGAGTGTTTGTGAACGGCAGTTTTCAGATCTTGCCACAGATTCTCAATTTGATTTAGGTCTGGACTTTGACTGGGCCATTCTAACACATGAATAGTATGTTTTGTTTTAAACCAGTCCATTGTAAGCCTGGCTTTATGTTTAGGGTCGTTGTCCTGCTGGAAGGTGAACCTCTGCCCCAGTCTCAAGTCTTTTGCAGATTCCAACCGGTTTTCTTCCAAGATTGCCCTGTATTTGGCTCCATCCATCTTCCCATCAACTCTGACCATCTTCCCTGTCCCTGCTGAAGAGAAGCACCCCCAGAGCATGATGCTGCCACCACCATGTTTGACAGTGGGGATGGTGTGTTCAAAGTGGTGTGCAGTGTTAGTTTTCCGCCACACAAAGCGTTTTGCATTTAGGCCAAAAAGTTCAATTTTGGTCTCATCTGACCAGAGCACCTTCTTCCACATGTTCGCCGTGTCCCCCACATGGCTTCTGGCAAACTGCAAACGGGACTTCTTATGGTTTTCTTTTAACAATGGCTTTCTTCTTGCCATTCTTCCATAAAGGCCAGATTTGTGCAGTGCATGACCAATAGACAGACAGATTGGACAGATTCCCTCACCTGAGCTGTGGATCTCTGCAGTTCGTCCAGAGTCACCATGGGACTCTTGGCTGCATCTCTGATCAGTGCTCTCCTTGTTTGGCCTGTAAGTTTAGGTGGACGGCCGTGTCTTGGTAGGTTTGCAGTTGTGCCATACTCTTTCCATTTCCGGATGATGGATTGAACAGTGCTCCGTGAGATGTTCAAAGCTTGGGAAATCTTTTTATAGCCTAACCCTGCTTTAAACTTCTCCACAACTGTATCCCTGACCTGTCTGGTGTGTTCCTTGGACTTCATGACGCTGTTTGCTCCCCAATATTCTCTTAACAAACCTCTGAGGCCATCACAGAACAGCTGTATTTGTACTGAGATTAGATTACACACAGGTTGACTCTATTTAGTCATTAGGTCAACATTCGATCATTCAGCAATCATCAGGCAACTTCTGAAGGCAATTGGTTGCACTCAGAGAAAAGGGGGCTGAATACTTTTGCACACCGCACTTTTCAGTTTTTTATTTGTAAAAAAAAATTAAAATCATGTATAATTTTCTTTGTATTTCACAATCGTGTGCCACTTTGTGTTGGTCTTTCACATAACATTCCAATAAAATATATTTATGTTTGTGGTCGTAACGTGACAAAATGTGGAAAAGTTCAAGGGGTATGAATACTTTTGCAAGCCACTGTATATTAGACAGTGCGTTTCTGTTGATTCCGTACATAACAGTTTACCTCGCAGTTCATACCTACCATATATGCTACCTGCTAGCCTAGCTACATGCCTAGCTAATAACTCCGTTGCCTAGCTACATGCCAAATTTGTTCTGTAACGTATTTGTGAGATTCATATTCCCTTGTACTTACTGGTACATGTATTTGTATTTCAGTTTCACCATTTGCATAATCTCAGCTTCACCCCCGGTGTACGAGATACATTATGTGGAGGTATTTATCTTGCTGGATAATGGAATAAGGCATTCTGTGAGGCCAGTACAGATTTCGCTTTGTGTATCTTGATTAAAATAATAATAATAATAATAATAATAATAATAAATCAAAATTCTATCGCGCTTTTCTAACACTCAAAGTCGCTTTACAATAAATGGGGTGAAACAAGACAACAGATAAACATAACACTGACATACAGGGGTGGATGGGAAGGGGGGCTACGAGAGGGAGAAGTGGTAGCCACATACGACGCCAGCAGTACTCTCCGACTTAAACAGATACAAAAGCGCAAGAAAAAAAAAACAAAAACAGAACAAAACAAAACAAACAATAGCACTGTAGACGTTGATTTTCTGTAGGGGTTTACTCCCGTAGCCTATTCGTCTCCCGAGGTAACCACTAGGCAGTGGCACTATTTAAAACATAGCTGGGGGGGAGGGGGGCTTGGTTCGTGAGCATCAGGTAATATCCACACACCGGTGGGCCTGTACCAGACCTCCTCCGAGTCCCTTGTAGTTCAGCCAGGGTCCAATGTGTACCCAGTTACCGTGTGTCGCCACGAGGCGGCACTACATAGGGCTTGCTGTTGGAGAGGTTAAGGGAGAGACTTACATGCTCGGCTCTCCTGTTCGCGTTTCTGCTAGCCAGCGGTGAAGGTTGAGAGTGAGACGTGACAGGCACAGAAACTACATCAACACACTAAACGCTTCACAACAACCTGACTTCTTACACAAGATGTCAGACACACATATATATCGCAAAATACATCACAAAGCACCATTAACCCAAAGTGGATGAAAAGGGAATGGTAGTTTTGCAAACAGTTGGTTTTTGATAATTTATTTAAACAGCAACTAAATATTCAAAGATTCAATTTCGTCACATGCGTCAAGTACAAGTACAATGAGCAGTGAAATTATTTTTGGTAAATTCCGAAACTGCAACAAAAGAAGTGAACATCAATAAGATAAGAATAAAATAAAATAAAAATGATTCTGGAGAGTATACAGAAGGTACATCCCGATAAATATCTATGTACAATGTGCAGTTTTATGTGTATATACACACACACACACACACACACGTGTGGAAATATGAGTAAAGTGTGACGTGTCAGAGGCAAAGTAGCAGTAGTGACAGGTTCTTATTTGTATACACAGTAGACACAGTGCGAGTTACAAATGCTATTGTTATTTGGTGTTTAGTGTCCTTATGGCTTGGGGGAAGAAACCTCTTCTGAGTCTGTCAGTGTTGCCCTTGTAGCTGCGGGGGCCTGCAGCGGCAGAAACAGTACATAACTGGGGTGATGGTGATCCATAATAATCCTTGTAGCCCTCGTCTTGCACCGCCTGGTGTACAAGTCATGTAGCTGGGTGAATGTGGCTTTTTGGTCTTGAGAGGTACAGTTCCCATACCAGGCGGTGATGCGCCCTGCCAGGATGCTCTCCCAGTGGCACTGGAGTGAAAGGTTTTCTGGAACCATAGGGAGACGCCGCCTTTTCAACCGAAGTGCCCGTGTGAAGTGTCCATGTTTGGTCCACAGTGATGTGAACACCGAGGTACTTAAAGCCAGTGCTCAAATTGAGTGACCAGTTATGGGGGGTGTTAAGCAAAAGAACATATGATGATAGTTTAAAAACTATTTGCCATAGACTACCATAAACTAGTAGTCGGGTAGCGTAGCGGGCTATTCCGTTGCCTACCAACACGGGGATCCTGGTTCAAATCCCCACTTTGCCTCCGGCTTGGTTGGGCATCCCTACAGACACAATTGGCCGTGTCTGCGAGTGGGAAGCCGGATGTGGGTATGTATCCTGGTCGTTACAGTAGTGCGTCCTCTGGTCGGTCGGTCGGGGCGCCCGTTCGGGGGGGAACTGGGGGGGGAGATAGCGTGATCCTCCCACACGCAACATCCCTCTGGTAAAACTCCTCACTATCAGGAGAAAAGAAGCGGCTGGCGACTCCACATGTGTCGGGGGAGACATGTGGTAGTCTAAAGCCCTCCCCGGATCAGCAGATGGGGTTGAGCAGCGACCGGGATTGCTCGGGATAGTGGGGTAATTGGCCGGATACAATTTGGGAGAAAAAAAAAAACTAAAACTAAAAGTTGTTCCCGACCTGCAAATAGAAACACATTCTCTGGGAAAAGCTTTTCTCAGGTTTTTCCACAAGTGTGACTTGACAAGAAATTTTCTGGTGTAGTTGGATTATTATCGATTTATATATCTCTACAGTGTAGTCTAAACTGTGCTTAGGGTGATAATAGCGATGAGGGTTAAAATTATAATATATCTGGGATTATCTATAATTCTTATTTACTCTGTTTAGAATTATTCTAAGTGAATTAATTGATAATGACATTAAACTTGATTTCATTTTGTCAGGGAGTGCCCGGTACCTCCCAGAAGGACGCCTGAGGTTCCTAGGGGCCCGTCAATGCCCTAATTTAGATGAGAATGACAGGGGGCTTGGCATTGCATGCACCCATGGTACTGCAGACATTTAAAAGCTATGACTTGTTTATCACCTCCCCTCCATTGTGCAGCACTAGGCTTGGTAATGCTCACTAGTGTCTGACATCCAGACACATAGATGCATAAACATACGCTTCACAAGCATGGATCTCAGTGTAATAATGATCCCAGTGCATCAGCTGAGTCATTTGCATGTGTCCTTATTTCAGCTTGACAGGATGGCAGCTTGGCTGTATGGGAGTCATTGGGCCCCTCCCTCAAAACTCGGCTTCTGTCTGCTGGGCTGCCGTCGCTTTGGAGTCATCATTAACATAACGAAGCCGAGATTGTTGTTTATATTTTTACCCCCGATGCCACAATGAATGTGAACTTTATGGTGGTGGTGTGAAGAGCAGAACGTGTAGCATCCCCAGCTGATTGATGGTCGCAGTTTTAAACTGGTGGTTTATAAAGATTCGCTTTACTCATATATAGTCTTCACAAACACACCGTAAGAGCTAAAGGACGAAAACAAAAAAAATAGTGTAACGTGCATGGATAAGTAGACACGTTGGTCCCTGACTAACGGGTCAGACTCTTTAGTCGACTGGTTAACGTTGTCGCTTGTGATGTAGGGGCCAAGGGTTCGCGTACCGGCTGTGGCGGTTCCCGGACTGCCCCCCCCCCCGAATTCGCTGCAATACGTTTTAACATTTACAATAACACAACAAAAAAATATAGCAGAAAGCTACCTATCTTACAACATATTATTGTACAAATAAAGAATGTACTGAAGACATTATAAATTATAGTCAATCTCAATGAATTCGCTAAATTGTTTAGAACAGTAATTCAAATTAAACTACACTGCTGTTTGTTTTCAGCAGGAACGGAAAAGCTGAACACAGAAAACAATTTATCGGTATCGTAGTTCAAAATACTGTACCATATCGGCTTTCTGATATGGGAACTAGGCGACCACTAGGGGTGGGCTACCACAAGGGGTGGGCTTTTTAAGGGTTTTTAGTCGGGTGTTTAGCGGAAGTGGAGGGGTTTTATGATTGGGGATTGAGCGGCAAGCAGCTAGTGCGGGTCGTGACTGTAAAAAAAAAGAAAAAGAAAAAAGAAAAGGACAATAAACCTGACTTTCAACTGAGACTACGTGGTCCTGACCTTTCAATGCATCGAAACGCTTCAATACAAAACATATACTTCGCTCAAAACAGCCAAACTCAAACACAAATCCACTAACCTTGTGCTCCTATCAACCAGGTGCTAAACAATATTAAATACACTCTTTCGCGAGACCTCCAACACTGTGACGGTGATTATTTTCGTCTGCCGGGATTTGCAAAGCTTTTTCCGCGTTTATCCACTTCCTGTTTGCTTTGGTTCTCCTCGTTCCGGCTTCACACAACTGCGCATGAGCATCAGGCAGTGTAATTGAACTTCAAAATAAAAGCGCAGTTTAAGAAATAAGACACTATCATAAACGAATATGCATGAGTACAAAAAAGAGCACTTATTAAAAATAATAATATAACTCACTTAAAGGTTATTTACAGAAAGTGGTGGATTTGAGCTCAGCCTCTGTGAATACTGTCCTTTTCAGTATTCACTGGTGAACGTTAGTCAGACTGGCCAAGCTTCACAGGAAGGGTTCGCTTTGAAATGTGTGGTCAGGGTTTGACTTCTCATCGACATGCTCAGCAGATACACTACTTTTTTCTTTCTTTCTTGGACTAACTAACACAAACTCCCTCATACAGCTTGCAACGAACAAAGACTTTTGTCATTGTTGAAATTTCAACCCTTACTAAATGTTTAAAACATAGGAAATCAAGAGAGAGAGTAGATAAAATGCAGCAGAGACCCCAAACTCAAAGTCATGGTACGCATGGGTGTAGCCAAGGAGGGGTTGGGTGGATTGTTTGACCCACCCCCCCCCCACCCAAAATAAATAAATAAATAAATAAAACAAATAAATAAACGGTACAAAAAGGCTAACTAAAATGTATTCAATGAAATGAAACAGAAGCTGCCTTAGGAAAAAAAGAAGCTCATGGTCACTACCATGTTTTTAGATATCCAGTTTTTTCAAGGTTTTATTGTGGAATATTAAAGTTAGGAGTGCTTTATTCAGCTTCAGAAATATCATTTGATTTGATTTAAGTGTTTTAGTTTACCCTCTCTGAGCACAGCTAATTCTCAGGAGCTTGAGGGGGCGGGGCCCTGAGCTCACAACACTCTATTGTGAGCTAGCTAGCTCGCTAACTGTGCATGATGTTGCCACGCAACTGTTTAAAAAAAGGCCAACTGATGACGACAATTCCTTGATTGTCCAATCAGATCAGATGATGCAATTTATTACCAGAGGCAGACTGGGTACCTGAAACGGTTAAATAACGGTTAAATTATGTTAACGACCAGAAGGAGAGTTTCTCAACAACAGCCGTTCTAACAATATGGGTTGCTTTCTATCAACAAATGCTCAGTCAAGTTATGAGATTGGTAAACATGATTTTCATTGGATGGAAACTTTAAGCCGGAAATTATTTTGCCATCCTACTACTAAATTACAAGATTTGGTATAGTGTTAAGTACAGTGTATTTGTAGGTCAAAGGCCAGTTTACTCAGGGAAACAGACCCCCCAAAGTCAATAGGCTGACTACAGCCCTGCGACGTTCTCATCAGCTTGAACCAAAAGTATGCTGAGCACCAACTATTTAACTTAGGTCATTATTTCAGCCCGAACATCACAAACCTTAAATTCCTTGTCTGTGTCTTTCCCAGCTCCCCCCGCTCTCCTCAGGCCTCTAACAGGGCAGACACTGGAGGTGGGGGCAGGGGTGGAGGTGGGGGCGGGGGTGTATGGGAGGGGGTCAGATCTAAGGGATGTTGTGTGGATAGCAGACCCTTCCATGCTTAGACCACCCCGGGAGGCAGGAGAGAGAAGCCAGCAGGACCTCCCAGCCCACATCAGCACTAGTTTAAGTGGTCCGGCTCCTCTAAAGGTCTAAACACGTCATAAATCTGCACCGAAACAGCATAAAAAGTGATGAATTTTTGCTATCATAGCCAGTGGTTATCAATGTGTTGCTTTTTAATTCAACTCACTGTTACTGCCGCCTACCCCCCCCCCCAATACATTCCAGATGAAGATGTGTGGTGGGAAAGTGATGTAATATTTTTCTTGTCAGTGTCTTAATGAAAAAGAGTGCTGAATGAACTCTTCTGTTGCCCTTCAACGAAGATATGCAGCTATAAAACAAATTGTCATGTCTGGTCAAAACAAACTTGTCACATGTTAAATAAAAAGCATGGCATTAATATTTTCCTTATTCTTTCTTTTAATATCAAGATTACTTCAAAAGAAACCCATTGATATTTCAGAATAATGAGTATTTCACAAAATTTTTTTTGCAGTGTAAATTGTACAATTTTCATCTGTGGTCATTACTGCAATAAAGCTCGTTTGATAGAAAAGTTACTCATATAATCTTTAACTATAAGTGGAGAATAGATCTGTTTCAGATACATGGGGAACAAATGTTTTATTGGTCCCCATGTTTATTGGGAACCCTTGGTTGAAAACAAATGTTAGTTGTAGATACTGTCTACCAAACAGACAGTTCAAATGGTGTCCCTTTGCCTCTACATCTTGAAAGAAAATCCACGTAGTTCTCCAGATGGCGATCTGGTTCACACACAGTGCAGGGTCAACCCAGACATGGCCCATTTCATGGTTCTGCGAAGAAGCTTTGCATTTTCCATTTGGAGACAGTCCCAAATGGTAAAGCAAATCACTTTACTGTGTAGATGAAGACCGAATGGATCATCAGTTGCAGGCATGTGAGCCAGTCAACCACCAGATCAGAACAGAACAGACCTCTCTTCTTCTGAGGACATAATGTGACTTAATTTTCCATAAACATGCCCCCCTCCACTCCCTCTGCCGATCCGAGGAGGGCTGCAGACTACCACATGTCTCCTCCGATACATGTGGAGTCGCCAACCACTTCTTTTCACCTGACAGTGAGGAGTGTCGTGAGGGGGACGTAGCACGTGAGGATCATGCTATTTCCCCCTGTTCCCCCTTCACCCTAAACAGGCACCCCGACCGACTAGAGGAGGTGCAAGTACAGCGACCAGGACACATATCTACACCCAGCTTCCCACCCGAAGACACGGCCAATTGTGTCTGTAGGGATGCCCGACCAAGCAAGAGATTTGAACCGGCGATCCCCGTGTTGGTAGGCAACGGAATAGACTGCCACGCTACCCGGGCGCATAAACATGCTTTTAAACCAAAAAAAGGTTTTATGCAACCAAGTTTTTTTTTGTATAGCCCAAAATCACAAGGTAGTCCCAAAGGGCTTTACAATTCATACAATATACAACAATATATGACAACATATGACATACAACACCCTCTATCCTTTGACCCGAGACCCAAATAAGGAAAAGCTCCACAAGAAAAGTTGGAAGAAACCCCAGCAGTACTTTGCATCTATGACACTTTATGTCCTTGTTGAAGAAAAAAAAGAAAGAAAAAAAGTGGACTACATGGAGCGAAGCATCATTGGAGTGAACTGATGACTGATTAAACGTGTGAATCTTCAACTGACAATGAAGTAATCACCATCCTTTTACAACATGATGAACATTTTTGCACTACATTGTAGAAGGCTACTCAGACACAAGTCCAAAAACAAGTCTTTGAGAAAGCTAGTAAAACAGCTATTATGGTATAGTTGCAATCCTCTTCAGTCATCACAAAGTCATTCACAAAGAGGCAGTTTGGTACACCGTATTGTTTGCAGCAAGACGGAGGGATTTATTCTTTTCATATGAATTGTTAATACTTTTTTTTTTTTGTCAATGGTGGAGCTTTGACCGGGGGTCTGTCCTCAGTTGGTCTGTGGTGTGGCAATAGACACACAACTCTTTCATCTAGCTTAGGCCTGTTTAAACCCTCATAAATTAACTTGTTTGTCACTTCACATTCTGCTACTTAGCCAACGTGTTTACCCACTGTCATGGAGCATGCTTACAGGCGTGCTTACTTGTGTACCTAATGGCAGGCATGTTAGCTCAGAAGTTCAGCCAAATGAGGCTAGTGGTTGCTATCAAAACAAGGGCCTTCTGGTGGCCCGGCAGGGGTTTTACGCAGCAGAACCTCATTCCGGATCATCATTTGGATTATTTTGGAGACTGCTGGCAGCACACAAACTGTTTTCCAGCACCAGCGGGAACGATGGCCCAATGCAGGCCTGATGAGCTGAACAGATGGCAGTAGTGATACGTAGATGAAGCCGGTCTGCTCGCCTAAAACCCCCTGATCTTCTGCCCTGTGTCTACGCTGAGCAATGCAGGCCATGCTCGACACAGAGCTGCTGCCCCCCTCCCCTCCCCTCCCCTCCCCTCCCCTCCCCTCCCCTCCCCTCCCCTCCCCTCCCCTCCCCGACACACACACACACACACACACACACACACACACACACACACACACACACACACACACACACACACACACACACACACACACACACAAAGGTGGTGCACTTTGCAAGTTATATATATATATAATCTATCTATCTATCTATCTATCTATCTATCTATCTATCTATCTATCTATCTATCTATCTATCTATCTATCTATCTATCTATCTATCTATCTATCTATCTATCTATCTATCTATCTATCTATCTATCTATCTATCTATCTATCTATCTATCTATCTATCTATCTATATAAAAACCTGATTTATAGAGCAATAGTATGAAATATCACATTTATATGATTCCAGTAAATAATTCTTCAACACCCAACCTGGGTCCACTTTTTGGGAAGCTAGATTTATGCTGTTATTACACTGGTGGTTGTGTAGTTGTTGGATCCCTTGAGATGTAATAAAATATGTGGCCGTTAAACCCACAAGTGTCCAGCAGCTCAGTGCTGGGGTTCACCAGCAGTGGGCTTTGCTGTGGGTCAGTGCAGGGTCACTCCCTACATCTGGACAAGCCATCAGCCCCTCCAGCTATGCACAGGGATATCCAGTGTTCCTATGGCAGCTAGTAGACTGCTGTCTGGCTATATCCTGTAAAAAAAAAAAAAGTCCTAGTACATTGAGTGACAAACAAATGGTGACACGTATAAACATTATGTAGCACTATGTACATAAAATTAAATAAGACAAGATTGGTGGATGGATGGAAGACAAAACGAGACAAGATAAGACAAGATCAAATAAGGTAAGATGAGATGAGATTTCACAAAATTAACTAATTAATCCTTTTAGGTAAATTCTATGTACATGTACATATATTAAATGTTGGTTTGTGAGGCCTGCTGTGGGGGCTTGATGTCAGTGAAAGTAGTCACGATGTTGGACAAGATCTATTACTTTAAGGTTAGGGGTGCTTGTCATGGTTATCAGTGTCTGATATCAACAATAGCACCCTGAACTTCTTAACTGATTCTGAGGGATTTAGCAGATGTCACTCTATCTCTCAGCACACATTTTCACCATACTTATATTGTTGCTGTGCAGATGCATATATCTTATTAAATCTTTCATGATTTCAGCTGGTGCTATTTTTCATTGACAAAGAAATCAGGATCAGGATTATTGATTGTATGAAATTTCATTTTCTGTGCAGTTCCACACCATTTAACGTCCAATGACAAAGCCTATTAATACTCTAACTCAAAAATGGGTATCATATGACAATTTATGCATTAGTAAAGCTTTAGCAGCTATGGTTAGGACAAAACTATTGCTATTAGGAATTTGGCAACAAATTCAAACTACTTGCATGGCAGATTAAAAAGGAACATTCTGAAAAATGTATCCACTCCATTAAAGCAGAGGATGGTAGATGCTTAGAAGAACCAAAAGAAGGGGCGTCTGGGTTGCATGGCAGTCTATTCCGTTGCCTACCAACAAGGGGATCGCTCGTTTGAATCCCTGTGTTGGTTGGGCGTCCTACAGACACAATTGGCTGTGTCTGCAGATGGGAAGCCGGATGTGGGTATGTGTCCTGCACTAGCGCCTCCTCTGGTTGGTCGGGGTGCCTGTTCGGGGAGGGGAAACTGAGGGGAATAGCGTGATCCTCCCACGTGCTACGACCCCTTGGCGAAACTCCTCACTGTCAGGAGAAAAGAAGCAGCTGGCGACTCCACATGCATCGGAGAGGGCATGTGGTAGTTTGCGGCCTCCCCAGATTGGCAGAGGGGGTGGGGCAACGACTGGGGTGGCTCGGAAGAGTGGGGTAATTGGCCAAGTACAATTGGGAAAAAAAGGGGGGGGGACCAATAGATATTAATTTGGAATTCAAAAAATATTATCAAGCACTGTAAAAAAAACCGATCATGACACTGAAAATACTGAAATAAAACAGTTTCTGGAAAAATACCTCTCCCCAAGACTGACACAGTAGACAAAGACCTTCTTGACACTGGAATGTCTGAGGAGGAGGTGCTTTGTGCTATCAATTCACTACAGAATAATCAGGCACTGGGACCAGATAGATTTCCAATGAAATACTTCAAAACCTTCTCCAAAAATCCCCCCGGCACCTCTCACCAACATGATTAGGGAATCACTAGATAATCAAGTAGTAGCACATTCATCGGAGGCTGCAACAATAGGATTGCTACCTAAACCAGGCAAAAATAAACAAAAATGTAGCTCCTATAGGCCTCTCTGCTTGCTGAACTCTGATTGCAAGATTTTATCCAAAATAATCGTTTTATGACAGGACAATGTCATCCCTAAAATTAGCCATGCAGATCAATCCAGATTTGTGAAAAGCAGGCAGGGAGCAGATAACGTGTGCTGATTGATAGATGCTGCACAGAAATGAGAACACCCCATGGTGATTATATTGATGGACACTGAGAAGGCGTTTGACAGAATAGAACCAAATTTTCATCTGCACACCCTTGGGGCTATGAACTTTGGGGATACATTTATTCAATATATCAAAATGCTCTTTAATGGCCCTAGGGCTCAGATTTTAAATAATGGAGTTTTGTCAGATGCCTTTTCACTCCCCAGGCAGGCAGGGATGTCCGAGCTCACCTGGATTATTTTCTCTTGCCATTGAACCTCTAGCCATTGCCTTCCGTTCAAACCTATCCATCACTGGCACAATATTTGGCACAGATGAGTACAAGCTATCTCTATATGTGGACGATCTCTTATTACTCCAAACCAATCCAATTAATTCTCTTCCCCCATTAGTTCAGTGTCTCAAGGAATATAGTGCAGTATCGGGTTACAAGATAAATTTCTCATAAAGTGAGGCTCAATGCACTGGACAACGATATTAGAATTCTTTCTGGATCCCTAAAAGGGAGCCCCAGCAGTTCAAAATATTTGGGTATTAATGTAGGTGGTTCCCTTGGTAAAGTCTATCAAGAAAACTATATAAGGCTGCTGAACCAAATTAAAATGGAACTTAGCGGTTGATGGGCTTACCACTGTCATTAATTGGTCGACTCAATACAATTAAAATGAATATATTACCCAGATTTATTTAATTGTATCCCTTTGAAAATCCTTATGTATTTTTTAAAGCCCTCGAAAAAGCTATATTCAGATTTTTAAGGCATAAGAAAACTCCAAGGGTCAAGATCACTACACTTCAGGCCCCATAGGTGCCCCATAGGTGGCCAATAGGTTAAATCTAATAAATTTTAGATGTTATTACCTAACTTCTCAGTTGGTGGATCTTGTTGCAATCAAAGAAAAGTGATGTGAGATGGGTCTCAATAGAGCAATATGAAATGAAAATTACCCCATTAACAATTATCCCTTTCCTGGGCTTGAAGAAGAAACTTTCTGTGCTTACAAAAAATCTGGTTCTTTTGGATACCTTTGGCTCATGGCAGGATTCTTATTCACTCTTAGGTTTAAATACATTGTTACTTGTGAACACTCAATGACAATCCTAACATCTCAAGTCCTATCACTGGCAGTATTCTGACAAAGTTGAAAAGGTAACAAAACGATTGGTGACCTATATATTAATGTTTGCTATCTTCCTCCAATTATCTGAATTATTTGATTTACCAAGGCATGATCTTCTCAAGTACCTACAAATAAGACACTGGATTAGAAGTCGTTCGTTGGGATCATTCCCTATTAAACCTGAGGGATCCCCATTGGGAATTTGGTTGCTTGATACCAGACTTACTTCTACAAAGGGCCTAACATCTTCCATGTACAACACCCTTATGAATAACCTCCCAGTATACCATAGATCTTCAATAAAGCAAAAATGGAAATAGGACCTGGAGTGTTCTTATGATGATGGTGATTGGTGTACTCTTCTAGAAAACTGTATTGTTAGCCACCAAACAGACCAATTCAATATAAAAGCTTACAAAGAACATTTTATACTCCTCATAGACTAAACAAGCTTTAATGGCGGGGTCTCTGCCATGTGTCAAAGATGTAGTATGTTTACTGGGACTCGTCTTCAAATTTGTGGAAACATCAAGATTTTCTGAATTCTCTAAATCTCATATTGACTCTGATCCTGAAGTTTGGATCCTGTTTAAAGTTTGTTAAAGTTAAATATCCTGTGTAAAGTTTGGATTGGCACACAATGGCTGCTGTGCATCACCCAGGTGGGTGCTACAGGTTGGTGGTGGTTGAAGTGAGTTTCCCCCCTTCACTGTGAAGTGATTTTGGTGTCTAGATAAAGCACTATAAAAATTTAATGATGATGATGGTTATTATCATTATTGTTGTTGTTGTTGTTGTTGTTGTTGTTGTTATCATCCTGGGTGATATCAGCTCACTCAACATGACCCATCATTAGAAGTATTTTACCCTGCTTGCAGACACTGAAGCAATATATATATATATATATATATATATATATATATATATATATATATATATATATATACTTAAAATACTTGAACCTGTATCCTGTAGTACGCCTGAGAAAATACTGTATTCTGTCAGGAAAACAAAAAACAAAAAACTCTCTAACTTTGACTGTATCTGGGCCCCTTTTGTTGATATCTTACCATTGTTAGACCCTAATGATTAGGTTAGTTATTTCTGGACTTTATATTATTATTTCCCATCCATCCATCCATTATCCAAACCGCTTATCCTGCTCTCAGGGTCATTGGAGCCTATTCCAGCAGTCATTGGGCGGCAGGCAGGGAGAAACCTGGACAGGCCGCCAGGCCATCACAGGGCCGAGACAAACACACACACACACACACACACACACACACACACACACACACACACACACACACACACACACACACACACACACACACACACACACACACACCTAGCGACAATTTAGTCTGTCTGATTCACCTGAACTGCATGCCTTTGGACTGTGGGAGGAAACTGGAGCACCCGGAGGAAACCCACACAGAGGGCACATGCAAACTCCACACAGAGGACAACCCGGGATGACCCCCCAGGTTGGACTACCGGGGCTTGAACCCAGGACCTTCTTGCTGCGAGGTGACCATGCTAACCACTGCGCCACCATGCCACCCTATACAAGAATAGTAATTGCAAAACACTGTACTGGTAAGGGCACTGGTATAAGCGTACATAAAGGTACTCGTATGTGCACACTCACACATCAAAGGCCAGAGACACAAGAGACGAATGCATTCATAAACATACACAGATAAAAGCCATATATATTTATACATATAATATCCACTTGGTGGCGAATAAAAAAAGAAAAAGAAAAAGAAAAAATGTAATTAGGAATGTTCAGAGACAAGTAAAACCTTTAACAGTTAACACAACTTATTATTTTTTTATTTATTATTTATCATATGTTGTTGTATTGCCACCTTTATTTAGTAATACCAAATGATTTTGAATGACGTAACATATGCACCACACGGGGAGGGGGGGGCAGTGTTATGTTGATATGTTATAGTTCCGTTGTTATGAAGGAAAAAGGGAACGTGCTGACGTTCCCTAAATACATTTGCATATTAAGTATATCTATGCAAAAATAAAGTCTAATTGGTCATAGTCTTACAAATTGTCAGAGACGGCGCATGGGACCGCCAGCCACCTCCTTTAAACATCTTCATCAGTTCTGCTACAGCTCTTAATTTAATATTCTCATGTTCAGCCATGTCCATCAGTCAGACGGACGGGACATCTGGCATGTGTGCGCACAGCGGGCATCTCCCGTTTTGTTTACGCCATAACATCAGATCAAAGTGGCGCCGGTGCTGGAAAGTCTCCGTTCAGGCTGTGTGGTGCAGCAAGGCTCCCAGCTCATGTGTGAGCCATCATGCATGGTTGTCATCGGAGGATCCCCGTGGTGAGCTACGAGTTAAATGATGGTCTCACACTGGAGGCCCTACATTTTAAACGCTTGAAACACAGTCGTAACCTGGACCACATATCCGACCAGAACACGATGGGCGCTGCTGTGTGTCACTATTTCATGCACGACGCCAGGTGTCGTTGGAATACATCTGACACCAATAATGCAATTACGCATGCTCTGTCATTCAAGCATAGCTAGAAGTATAGTCCAGATCTGTGAAGCTGAATGGATGCCAAATGTGAAACACACAGCAAATACAAGAATTTTGCAAGTGAAATCAGTTCCGCTCAGCAATCCAACCCCTTTATTGTCTGAAAAAAGGCTTTGTGCATCCTCTGCACTGGTGGCTTTTTGTCATGTGATGCTTTTAACTGCAACAAAAGAGATTCAAAAGTGCAACAGTTTGCTCCATAAAATGTGAGACGGAAGACACTCGAAGAAATGCCCCCAGCAACAACAGTTAGAGGAGTATCCCCCCCCCCCCACACACACACTCAACACCACTGACCCCTCCCAGCTCCATCCCCACAGCAGGAGGAATTCTCCCTGGCAGATGGTGAAGCTGAGCCCTTGAGGCCGGAGGCAACGCTACACCCTGGGACCCGGACACCTAATCATCTCTCTGTTGAGCCTCTCACCTGCTGCTCCTCTGCTGACAATGTTATCTCATCTCCCCCTGACCTATTACGGCTCCCGCTGGTAATAATGACAGTTCAGAGAGACCCACGCCGAGCTTCGGTAGCTCTCTCCCTGGAGAGAGACCCGAATCATGGGAACCTCCAAGAAATCCCCCCCCTCCACACACACAGATCTCGCCCTACCATCGTCATATCTCGTTTCATGTCGCAATACGATGATGGCTGACTGTGTCGTTCGGATTTTAGGTCAGAGGCAGATTGGTTTGATTTTGAAAGAAACACCACTTTTGGCTGGGCAGAGATTATCATGATTCTATGTCATGAAGTGTGCGCATTATTTATGTTGTTTATTTGTGTTTTGCTTTACACTTGTTTTTTCAAAGTGCATTGGGATAAGTGCTTTGCATTGTTGTGTCACAGCATGACCGACCCTGGTTCAGTCCCAGCCCTTTCTTTGCAGTTCGCCCATTCACATAGGTTTCTTCTCACGGTACAAAGATGTACATGTCCGATGAAAAGGAGACTACATTTCTCATAGGTGTGACTATATGTGTGGGCCCTTTGATGGACTGGCAACTGGTCCAGGGTGCTAACCTGCCTTCAGCACAATGCATGCTGGGATGGTCACTACCGCTCATGACCCTAAATTGGATTAAGCAGGTAAACATGATGGACAGTTAGGTGTATGCATTGTCATTTTTGGGTTAATTTGCATGGGCAATGCTCACTGGTTGTTATTACTTTTTTTGGGGGGGGGCGGATCTTCTCCCCAATTGTACTTGGTCAATTACCCTATTTTCCGAGCCTTCCTGGTCGCTGCTCCATCCCCTCTGCCAATCCAGGGAGGGCTGCAGACTACCACATGCCTCCTCCGATCCAAGTCAAGTCAAGTCCATTTCCATGTTTCGAACCGCTTATCCTGATCTCAGGGTCGCTGGAGCCTAACCCAGCAGTCATTGGGCGGCAGGCAGGGAGACATCCTGGACAGGCCGGCAGACTGTCACACAGGGCCGACACACACACACACACACACACACACACACACACACACACACACACACACACACACACACACTCATACCTAGGGACAATTTAGTATGGTCGATTCACCTGACCTACATGTTTTTGGACTGTGGGAGGAAACCGGAGCCCCCGGAGGAAACCCACACAGACACGGGGAGAACATGTAAACTCCACACAGGATGACCCGGGACGACCCCCAAGGTTGGACTACCCCGGGGTTCGAATCCAGGACCTTCTTACTGGGAGGCGACCGCGCTAACCACTGTGCCACCATGCCGCCCTCAAGTCAAGTCAAGTCAAGTCAAGTCAAGTCAAGTCAAGTCAAGTCAAGTTAATCTTATTTGTATAGCCCAATATCACAAATTACAAATTTGCGTCAAGGGACTTTACAGCAAAACTACATCCTTACATGTGTACACAACAACTGATACATGTGGAGTTGCCAGCCGCTTCTTTTCACCTGACAGTGAGGAGTTTCACCAGGGGGACATAGCACGTGGGAGGAACACGCTATTCCCCCCAGTTCCCCCCCAAACAGGCGCCCCGACCGACCGACCGACCGACCAGAGGAGGTGCTAGTGCAGCGTCCAGGACACATACCCACATCTGGCTTCCCACCCACAGACACGGCCACAGCCAATTGTGTCTGTAGGGACGCCCGACCAAGTCAGAGGTAACACGGGGATTCGAACCAGCGATCCCCGTGTTGGTAGGCAACGGAATAGACCACTACACTACCCGGACGCCAGATTGTTATTACTTTAAAATGATGTTTCCCGGGAGAAAGGTTTGCCTTAATAGCATAGACACCGCCACATAAGTTTGTGAACAGTCAACCATTGAACTGGCCAGGTAGTCATGTTACTGCTCTCATCCATAAACCTCAGCTCTGTTACCCACATAAAACAGGGTGTTATGGAACTTAATATTATCTTTCTTGTATCCAGTTTGAATTTTCATTCAGAAACACTGTCTATAGTGGATGCAATAAAAACAGAGCCCACATGCTAATAGCAGAGGATCCTGACCTCACATAGGCTGTATGCTTAAATGTGTATTGTGTCCAACCACAAAAGAATAATGCTTTGAAGGGGTAGTAAACCTTTAATTGCAGCATGTAAGTGAGCTGTAAACATGTCGGTATTTCCATGGTGTGATAAGAAATGTCCTGGTGATCAATTCAAGGTTTGAGGGAGAAGGCCCATGCTGGTTCCATCTTCTGGGGTAAAACACATACATTACAATCAACCCCTGATTTGCAGACGTCACATGATACTGGTACCTCATACTATTCAGCATGTTAGACTAATAAAACATAAGGTGAATGGAGAGGTGACAGAGCGGCATTAGCCAACCAAACTCTCTGGAGTGACCCGTGAGAAGCCGGCATCACTGTCCTCTGCATCTACATCACTTTATTTCACATTTATCTTAATTGTGGCTAGGCGGAGACAGGCCTAAACACGAGTGTTCACTGTCCCACTGTTTGAATCAGACTTTGTCACAGTGACCCAGTTCTCATCCTGCGTAGTCCCGTCATTAATTGGATGTTCCTCCTCTTCGACTGAGTGAGTAGACTCTCAGTTTGAATGGTAAACTAGATCACAATAAGAACTGGAAGCTGACCTACTTTGTTAAGAAACAAACCAGTCAGTAGATGAGTAGAATGAGAATGTTAAGTAGCATTAGCTGCAGAAGAAAGAAAGAAAGAAAGAAAGAAAGAAGAAAGCCACTTTATTTTGTCATTGTACAGGTTGCAATGAATACCTCTTTTAACCCATCCTATTGTATAGGAGCAGTGAGCAGCTGCAGCACCCGGGAACCAACTCCAGTTCTTCTTCCCATTGCCTTGCTCAGGGGCACAGACAGGAGTATTAACCCTAACATGCCTGTCTTTTTGATGGTGGGAGGAAACTGGAGCACCCGGAAGAAACCCACGCAGACATGAGGAGAACATGCAAACCCCCCACAGAAAGGACCCGGGATGGCCTGGGGTTCGAACCCAGGACCTTCTTGCTGTGAGGCAGCAGTGCTAACCACTGGGCCACCGTGTTCAAATCGAAGCTGATTCTATATGTGACGTTACAAACGATCTCGTGGTTCATCATTTTACTGTAGCATACATCCATGATTCTTAAAATAGTTAGCTCATTTGTTTCTAGCCATTCGTTTTACCGAACTGATTTGCAATTTTGACTCAGTGAGTCTACACTAAAACTCTCTATACCAACGCACCACAATATACATATACTATGTCCATACGAACTGCATTTAATGGCAGAACCCAACAGTCTTGTAAACATCTCTTCATGTCAGTGTGAAAAGTATTTCGGTGTTATTACCTCGGGTCTGTAGGTACTCTAACGTTTCTCCCATTGTGTCTGCATAGTGTGGACAACAATGGAGGGAAGTTAAGGGACCTGTTTTATTATGAGTCTCTAAATGAACAGAAAGAAAGGAAAGAATATCTTGTTTCCCCCTTCAATTGCAAAGCGAGAAAGGGAGAGCGAGAGAGAGAGAGAGAGAGGGGGGGGAGAGAGAAAGAAACACTTCAAATAAAAAGAGCACACCCAGTGACTCCATCCCACAATCTTTGATAGTCTCCCTTTGTAGAGACACAAGCTCCATGTAAACCAGGGAAGGAAGGGGATTTCTTTATTCCTCCACACAATACCCGGAGACAAACTCTGTATTATGGTCAACCAACAATGGAAACCATCACTTTTGTGTTTCTTGGCCTTACTGACGAAGGACTTTCCTTCTCAGCCCACTTTTAGTTTGGGATCACTGCAGGCTGATGAGTGTGTGAGAACGAACGATGGTGTGTTGGGTTTTTCTCAGAATAACCAAATTTGAGTTAGCTATGATCAAACCCCAAGCTAACCTAATTTTACAAACACAGGATCAAAACCCTAAATCACCACGGCTCTGCAAATCTGCTGCTCGACATCTTAGTATTGTCTATATTGATATCAAATCTGGGGGAAATGGGAGTTTTTAAACAAAGTCTTCACAACATTTGAAGACTTCCACAATGACAGATCTACTGATGTATTTTCTTTACTTTCTGATGTGTTTGAACAACTGTGATCAACAATCGTAGACAACTTCCGGTGTGGGAAGATGGCGGCGTGAGCTCACGTTTGCAATGGCCTCACTCAGTACTGACAGTGTCTTCATCCACGACTACGTCTGAGTTTGTGTCATCGTGTGAAGTTTTTATTTTAATCGTCTATTTCGTTTAATGGCTGGGAGAGCTGGCATTGGATCGGCTGAGAGAGCTTGGTCTTCTGCGTCCTGTAGGGCCAGGGACCACGGCCCTGCCCGGAGCCATGCCCGAGAGGAAACACCAAGGCAGTCTGGCGGCGGCCTCGCCTAGCATCGACTGTGTAGTGTTTTTGTCTCCGTTTGTGTCGTCGTACGGAGTGCTGGGGAAGTGTGTCGAAGGTGCCTGGCTGGGAGAGCTGGCGTCTGATCGGCTGAGGGAACCTGGTCTGCTGCGTCCGATGGGCCCAGGGACCACGGCCCTGCCTGGAGCTGCGCCTGAAGAGGAAACACCGAGGGCAGTCTGACAGGACGCAGCAAGGCAGGCTAAGCTAACTGCTAGCCCATGGACTGTGTTGCACTGGGTGGACTGTGTTGTTAACTTTGTGGTTTGTTTGTTTTTTGTTTTTTTTTGCTTTGTTCTTTCTGTTTTTGAATGTTTTTGGTGGTGTTGTTCTTGGGAGGTTCTGGGGAAGTCTTGGATATGTGTTTTTGTCTTTTGTGTTGCACTGCTGTGGGCTGGGGGAAAACAATATTTTATTTCTTTTGTGTACGTAGTACATGACTGAACTGACAAATAAATTGCTCATGATTCCTGATGTGAAATTCAAATGATGGTGATATAAAACTCAAATGGACATCCGATCAGACACCAAAATCATTTCCTCATGTTGTTGTTGTTCTTGTTTTTTAAGCTCGGGTTTTGCCTCTTTGCCACGTCACAGTTTCAAATATCAGATTTAAAGATTAATTTCTCTGAATCCTGTCTTGGAGACAAAGATTTTCTCGTACATTAAAATGACAGATCTGAAAATATGACTGCAGGCTGTGTATGGGCCAACCAACACCCAGATTCATTTATAATCTACAACCTGCAAATACAAAGGATATAGTTCGTGTATTTACGTGTACAAGTGTGCATATTCTGGAGTGTGATCTCCTCTCTGAGAAAGACTCCGCAAGAGGCCGAAGGTACACAACCGTTAGCCTGGTGCCGCTGTGTGCCATGCCACCTCCTATTCACTGTGATGTTTAACATGTGATGGAGATAACAGCAAATCCCAAACATGCCCCGAAAGAGCTAACAAATCATGCATTTTCCCCCCTCCGCTAAAACAAACAGTAAATCTCCTTATCTCGGAACAGATAGCATCTCTGAGGCCACCTCGATTCAAAGCAGGGAAACAGGAGAGCTTTTGTAGCCCGTGCTCTCTGGAGGAAGTCTCAGGACTCATTCCTTTATGCTCTGCAAGCTGCAGAGAAATTCACAAATAAATCACTGAAAGCAATACATTGAAGGGTATGGTTTACAAACCGAGGCAAGGGCTAATGGCTCATAGTCTTGACTATAATCTTTCTTTTTTTTATGAAATCCTTATTTCCTCTACTTTGCCTTGTCAGTCAGATGCAGCTCTGAAAATTTGGCTGCAAGGTCAGATGCTGGTTCAAACTACCCACAGCAAAAAGCAGAGTTCATGTTTGAGTTGTAAAATTGTCTGAAATCTACCATATTCCATCTTCTCATTAGCACTTGTACCATTGTTACGTGACTTGCTTTCCCCCACCAGTCTTATATCACTTACACAAGGAATAAAGCCTTGGCCTCGTGAATAGACCCGGGCAAGAGAAAAAATGTCCATCGTGGAGGGTTGGCTGTTCTCCGCTCAAGTGAAACCACGAAATGAGACGTTTTTAATCTGTGTCATGTCACAGCATCCAAAATCAGACAGAGTATTTTCTTATGTACACCAATACCAGCTTGTGTCGAAGCCATGTTGACTAGGGAGGCAATGCGGGTGTGATAGGACCACTGGGAAAAGCTCTTCCTTGAAAGCTGTGAACAGGACCCACATCCTGTGTGCCATCACTAACGGAGACATCGCTTTGTTTGCTTTGCACTTATCACGTGGAAAATGTGACTCATTTAATCTCACACACATGCACGCACGCACACGCACGCACACGCACGCACACACAGACACACACACATACAGTCAAAGCTGCAGCATGTCCCTATGTGGTGGCCCCAACATAAACAGTGATGAGTCGAGTTGCAGAGTAAACTTCCCGCTTCCCCTGCTTGCACTGATGCACACACACACACACACACACACACACACACACACACACACACACACACACACTTACTTCCTGGGGGGATTGAGAAATGCAGCACATTGATCCCGGCTCTCCATGAACACCACGACTCTTTCACTCCTCAGGCAAATCAGCCAGCAAGGCAAATTCAAGCCACATGCTGATCTTTTATTTATTTATTTATTTTCATGGTTTGCACAATCTCCTGTCCACGTCTCTGGTTGTCAGTGTCTATTTTTTCATGTAAAGCTTTTATCAAGTGTTTCATCCGCGCCCTGAAAAGAAAAACAGAGATAATGGCTTTAAGTTGGGTGTCCCCCCCGTCTCACCAAGCTGTTCATGACATCATCTCTGACATATTTCCAGATAACATTCATTTCACATGCACACGAGAATGTGAGTTAAAACGCCATTAAAACAAACATCTTTCTGACATGCACTCTGTTGTTCTTGACATGATACTGCTCGAATTACTGAATTATTGATATTCGACACCCTTTCGACTCCGGTCTTCATCCATGTTCTTGAGTCAGTGGTCAGCGTGTCCTTGCAGTGTTTGATGTTGCAGGGTCTCCTGCAAAGATTGCACCCTTTGCATGTATTTTGTTAACAGTTTCCATAACTCCATTAGGTTTACATCTTTATGCAAGCTCACCGTTAGGTTTATGTTGTCTCTATTGACCTATTTAATACTTTTCCTGTTTTCCTTTCCATCTACACCTCTGCTCCTAATTCACTGTGAACAGTTTACTTTCCCAACAGGGGCGATTAATGTCCAGCTAATGCCCATTTAATCTAATAAAACAACTACTGGCTCAAGGAGAAAATACAGCCAAGGCCGTCTTTAACATTTTAGATTCAGGCTCAACGTCGTTCTATCCGAAATCAATGACGTAAGACGATCTCGCGCGAACGGAGGCAGCGAACTTATGTTTGCGGTGGCCTCACCCAGTACCGTCCATGCAGTGTCTTTGTCCACATCTACGGCTAAAGTGTCGTCGTTGGATGGTTGGGAGAGCTGGTGCTGGATCGGCTGGGACAGCTTGGTCTGCTGCGTCCGGTGGGCCCAGGGATCACGGCCCTGCCTGGAGCTGCGCCCAAAGAGGAAGCACTGACAGGAAGTGGTCTGACAGGGTGCGGAAGCGGGGCAGGCTAAGCTAACTGCTAATTTAGCAGGAATGAAAATACCTGCATTAATTGTATGAAGTTCGTCAAGATATTCCATTTATATTGCCAAGAGA